>NC_140209.1:70992705-71317705 GCF_951802725.1 Rutilus rutilus
AATATTACTGGCCAAAGAGTCCTTAAAGATTAACACTATACATTCAGATTGATATCTTCGGATGTTATATCATCATGACAAAAGTCCATATTTGACATACTGAAATTTTTTCTGGTCAAAGAGTCTCAACTTGACCATTCTATATATACTCATTGACTCTTTCTGATTCTTCATTAGCTATATAGATGTCCATATCTGGCGAATTGAAAATATTTTTGGCAAAAAGGTCCTCACAAGTTAACTTACTAAATACTCATAGACTTCTTCTGATGATACATCACTTTAACAGGTATGTGACCCTCTGAATATATTTTTGGCCAAAGAATCATTGAACATTAACTCTCTATACATATTGACTCAAGAGTCAAAATTTGACCTCTTTTGGTCTGATTTATCATCAGATGGAGTCTATAATTTTACATAGTTTAAAAACTTTTGAGGAACCTTTGACCAGAAATAATAATAAGTCATAAATATGGACATAAATATGGCTTATGAAGAATCAGAAGGAGACTATGAGTATGTATAGAAAGTTCAAGACTGGCCACAAATATGTCCCTTGGGTCAATTATGGACTTCTTTATGGCTGATGTAACATCAGATGGAGTAAACGACTATGTGTAGAAAGAAACAGCATAAGGAGTCAATGAGCATGTATAGAATGTTCAAGATCGAGGACTCTTTTACTAGAAATATGTTCAGTAGGTAAATTATGGAGTACTCTCTGGCTGATGAAGCACTAAAAGGAGTCAATGAGCATGTATAGAAAGTTCAAGTACATAGACTCGTTGGCCAAAAAAAAAAAAAAAAAAAAGAGTCATTATGGACAGTTGTCTGGCCGATGTACTATCTGAAGGAGTCTATAAGTGTGAATAGAAAGTTCAAGATCAAGGACTCTTCAGTCAGAAATATGTTCAACATGTTAAATCTGAACTACTTTATGGCTAAAGAAATAAAATAAGGCGTCACTGAGAATGTATAGAAAGTTCAAAATCGAGGACTCTTTTACCAGAAATATTTTCAGTAGGTCCATTATTGACTACTGTCTGGCTGATGAAACACTAAAAGGAGTCAATTAGCATGTACAAATCTGGACTTCTGTATGGCTAAAGAAACAAAATAAGGCATCACTGAGAATGTATAGAAAGTTCAAGATCGAGAACTCTTTTACTTCAATAGTCAATATCTACAATTGTCTGGCCGATGTACTATCTGAAAGAGTCTATAAGTATGAATAGAAAGTTCAAGATCGAGGACTCTTCGGTCAGAAATATGTTCATTATGTCAAATCAGAACTACTGCATGGCTGATGAAACACCAGAAAGAGTCTATGAGTATGTTTAAAAGGTTCAAGATCGAGGACTCTTTTGCCAGAAATATGTTTAGTGGGTCAAATATAGACTGCTGTCTGGCTGATGAATCAGAAGTCAATGAAGATTGAGGAAGAAGATTATGAATAGAAAGTTCAAGTTCAAAGACTCTTCAGGTAGAAATATGTTCAGTGGGTCAATTATCTATATGGAGTCACTGAGAATCTATAGAAAGTTCAAGACAGAGGACTCTTTTACTATAAATATGTTCAGAGGGTCAATTATGGACTATTGTCTGCTTGTGAAACATCAGAAGGAGTCAATGAGCCTATATAGAAAGTTCAAGTTCAAGACTCTTCGGGCAGCAATATGTTCAGTAGGTCAATTATGGACTAATAATTGAATGATGATTCACTATGATGAATTGGCTGATGAAACACTAAAAGGAGTCAATTAGCATGTACAGAATGTTCAAGTTCATGGACTTGTTGGCCAGAAATATGTTTAATAATTAATATGGACAATTGTCTGTCCGATGTAACTTTCTGAAAGAGTCTATAATTATGAATAGAAAGTTCAAGATCAAAATCTCTTTGGTCAGAAATATGTTCAACATGTCAAATCTGGACTACTGTATGGCTGAAGAAACATCAGAAGTAAATGATTATGTATAGAAAGTTCAAGTTCATAGACTCTTCGGGCAGAAAAATGTTCAGTAGGTCAATTGTGGACAATTATCTGGCTGATGAAACATCAGAAGGAGTATGTATAGAAAGAATAAGATCAAGGTCTCTTTGGCCAGAAATATGTTCAATTGATCAAATTTTGAAATACTATATTGCTGTTGTAAAATCAGGAGTCATTGAGTATGTATTGAAAAATGTTCATAGACTCATTGGTCAGAAATAGGTTTAATAGGTCATATTGATACAATACAATACAATAATGTTTTGCTATTGTAACATCAGAAGGAGTCAATGTATAGAGAAATCAAGATTATAAACCCATCGCTCAGAAATGAGTTTAGTAGTCAATTATGGATCATTTTTTGGCTGAAGTACTATCTGAAAGCGTCTATGAGTACGTATAGAAAGATCAAGGACCACAGAGAATTTTTTTTCAGGACACTTTGACCATAAATAAGTTCAAAAGGTCAGATATGGACATCTATATGGCTTATGAAGCATCAGAAGGAGTCTATGAGTATGTATAGAAAGCCCAATATCGAGGACTCTTTGGCCAGAAATATGTTCAGTAGGTCAGAAGGGGCCCTCTGTATAGCTGATTTATCATCAAAAGGAGTCTATAACTTTATATAGTTTGAATTTTTTTTAGGACACTTTGACCACAAATAAGTTCAAAATGTCAGATATGGACATCTATATGGCTTATGAAGCATCAGAAGGAGTCTATGAGTATGTATAGAAAGCCCAAGATCGAAGACTCTTTGGCCAGAAATATGTTCAGTAGGTCAGAAGGGGCCCTCTGTATAGCTGATTTATCATCAAAAGGAGTCTATAACTTTATATAGTTTGAATTTTTTTTAGGACACTTTGACCACAAATAAGTTCAAAAGGTCAGATATGGACATCTATATGGCTTATGAAGCATCAGAAGGAGTCTATGAGTATGTATAGAAAGCCCAAGATCGAGGACTCTTTGGCCAGAAATATATTCTGGAGGTCAAAAGGGGACCTCTATATAGCTCATTTATCATCAAAAGGAGTCTATCACTTTATATACTTTGAAAAAATTTTGAGGACACTTTGACCACAAATAAGTTCAAAAGGTCAAATATGGAAATCTTTGGCTTATGAACCATCAGAAGGAGTCTATGAGTATGTATAGAAAGCCCAAGATCAAGGACTCTTTGGCCAGAAATATGCTCAGGAGGTCAAAAGGGGACCTTTGTATAGCTGATTTATCATCAAAAGGAGTCTATAACTTTATATAGTTAGAATTTTTTTTCAGGACACTTTGACCACAAATAAGTTCAAAAGGTCAGATATGGACATCTACATGGCTTATGAGGCATCAGAAGGAGTCTATGAGTATGTATAGAAAGCCCAAGATCAACAGGGGACCTCTGTATAGCTGACTTATCATCAAAAGGAGTCTATAACTTTATATAGTTTGAATTTTTTTATGACACTTTGACCACAAATAAGTTCAAAAGGTCAGATATGGACATCTATATGGCTTATGAAGCACCAGAAGGAGTCTATGAGTATTTATAGAAAGCCCAAGATCGAGGACTCTTTGGCCAGAAATATGTTCTGGAGGTCAAAAGGGGACCTCTGTATAGCTCATTTATCATCAAAAGGAATCTATCACTTTATATACTTTGATAAAATTTTGAGGACACTTTGACCACAAATAAGTTCAAAAGGTCAAATATGGAAATCTATATGGCTTATGAAGCATCAGAAGGAGTCTATGAGTATGTATAGAAAGCCCAAGATCGAGGACTCTTTGGCCAGAAATATGTTCTGGAGGTCAAAAGGGGACCTCTGTATAGCTCATTTATCATCAAAAGGAGTCTATCACTTTATATAGTTTGAAAAAATGTTAGGACACCTTGACCACAAATAAGTTCAAAAGGTCAGATATGGACATCTATATGGCTTATGAAGCACCAGAAGGAGTCTATGAGTATGTATAGAAAGCCCAAGATCAAGGACTCTTTGGCCAGTAATATGTTCAGGAGGTCAAAAGGGGACCTCTGTATAGCTGATTTATCATCAAAAGGAGTCTATAACTTTCTATAGTTTGAAAACTTTTGAGGACACTTTGACCACAAATAAGTTCAAAAGGTCAGATATGGACATCTATATGGCTTATGAAGCATCAGAAGGAGTCTATGAGTATGTATAGAAAGCCCAAGATCAAGGACTGTTTGGCCAGAAATATGTTCAGTAGGTCAACAGGGGACCTCTGTATAGCTGATTTATCATCAAAAGGAGTCTATCACTTTATATAGTTTGAAAAAATGTTAGGACACTTTGACCACAAATAAGTTCAAAAGGTCAGATATGGACATCTATATGGCTTATGAAGCATCAGAAGGAGTCTATGAGTATGTATAGAAAGCCCAAGATCAAGGACTCTTTGGCCAGAAATATGTTCAGGAGGTCAAAAGGGAACCTCTGTATAGCTGACTTATCATCAAAAGGAGTCTATAACTTTATATAGTTAGAATTTTTTTATGACACTTTGACCACAAATAAGTTCAAAAGGTCAGATATGGACATCTATATGGCTTATGAAGCATCAGAAGGAGTCTATGAGTATGTATAGAAAGCCCAAGATCAAGGACTCTTTGGCCAGAAATATGTTCAGGAGGTCAAAAGGGAACCTCTGTATAGCTGACTTATCATCAAAAGGAGTCTATAACTTTATATAGTTAGAATTTTTTTATGACACTTTGACCACAAATAAGTTCAAAAGGTCAGATATGGACATCTATATGGCTTATGAAGCATCAGAAGGAGTCTATGAGTATGTATAGAAAGCCCAAGATCAAGGACTCTTTGGCCAGAAATATGTTCAGGAGGTCAAAAGGGAACCTCTGTATAGCTGACTTATCATCAAAAGGAGTCTATAACTTTATATAGTTAGAATTTTTTTATGACACTTTGACCACAAATAAGTTCAAAAGGTCAGATATGGACATCTATATGGCTTATGAAGCATCAGAAGGAGTCTATGAGTATGTATAGAAAGCCCAAGATCAAGGACTCTTTGGCCAGAAATATGTTCAGGAGGTCAAAAGGGAACCTCTGTATAGCTGATTTATCATCAAAAGGAGTCTATAGCTTTATATAGTTTGAAGTTTTTTTAGGACACTTTGACCACAAATAAGTTCAAAATGTCAGATATGGAAATCTATATGGCTTATGAGGCATCAGAAGGAGTCTATGAGTATGTATAGAAAGCATAAGATCGAGGACTCTTTGGCCAGAAATATGTTCTGGAGGTCAAAAGGGGACCTCTGTATAGCTCATTTATCATCAAAAGGAATCTATCACTTTATATACTTTGATAAAATTGTGACGACACTTTGACCACAAATAAGTTCAAAAGGTCAAATATGGAAATCTATATGGCTTATGAAGCATCAGAAGGAGTCTATGAGTATGTATAGAAAGCCCAAGATCGAGGACTCTTTGGCCAGAAATATGTTCTGGAGGTCAAAAGGGGACCTCTGTATAGCTCATTTATCATCAAAAGGAGTCTATCACTTTATATAGTTTGAAAAAATGTTAGGACACCTTGACCACAAATAAGTTCAAAAGGTCAGATATGGACATCTATATGGCTTATGAAGCATCAGAAGGAGTCTATGAGTATGTATAGAAAGCCCAAGATCAAGGACTCTTTGGCCAGTAATATGTTCAGGAGGTCAAAAGGGGACCTCTGTATAGCTGATTTATCATCAAAAGGAGTCTATAACTTTCTATAGTTTGAAAACTTTTGAGGACACTTTGACCACAAATAAGTTCAAAAGGTCAGATATGGACATCTATATGGCTTATGAAGCATCAGAAGGAGTCTATGAGTATGTATAGAAAGCCCAAGATCAAGGACTGTTTGGCCAGAAATATGTTCAGTAGGTCAACAGGGGACCTCTGTATAGCTGATTTATCATCAAAAGGAGTCTATCACTTTATATAGTTTGAAAAAATGTTAGGACACTTTGACCACAAATAAGTTCAAAAGGTCAGATATGGACATCTATATGGCTTATGAAGCACCAGAAGGAGTCTATGAGTATGTATAGAAAGCCCAAGATCAAGGACTCTTTGGCCAGAAATATGTTCAGGAGGTCAAAAGGGAACCTCTGTATAGCTGACTTATCATCAAAAGGAGTCTATAACTTTATATAGTTAGAATTTTTTTATGACACTTTGACCACAAATAAGTTCAAAAGGTCAGATATGGACATCTATATGGCTTATGAAGCATCAGAAGGAGTCTATGAGTATGTATAGAAAGCCCAAGATCAAGGACTCTTTGGCCAGAAATATGTTCAGGAGGTCAAAAGGGAACCTCTGTATAGCTGACTTATCATCAAAAGGAGTCTATAACTTTATATAGTTTGAAGTATTTTTAGGACACTTTGACCACAAATAAGTTCGAAAGGTCAGAAATGGAAATCTATATGGCTTATGAAGCACCAGAAGGAGTCTATGAGTATTTATAGAAATCCCAATATCGAGGACTCTTTGGCCAGAAACATGTTCAGGAGGTCAAAAGGGGACCTCTGTATAGCTGACTTATCATCAAAAGGAGTCTATAACTTTATATAGTTTGAAGTTTTTTTAGGACACTTTGACCACAAATAAGTTCGAAAGGTCAGAAATGGAAATCTATATGGCTTATGAAGCACCAGAAGGAGTCTATGAGTATGTATAGAAAGCCCAAGATCGAGGACTCTTTGGCCAGAAACATGTTCAGGAGGTCAAAAGGGGACCTCTGTATAGCTGATTTATCATCAAAAGGAGTCTATAACTTTCTATAGTTTGAAAAATTTTGAGGACACTTTGACCACAAATAAGTTCAAAAGGTCAGATATGGACATCTATATGGCTTATGAAGCACCAGAAGGAGTCTATGAGTATGTATAGAAATCCCAATATCGAGGACTCTTTGGCCAGAAATATGTTCAATAGGTCAGAAGGGGCCCTCTGTATAGCTGACTTATCATCAAAAGGAGTCTATAACTTTATATAGTTTGAATTTTTTTATGACACTTTGACCACAAATAAGTTCAAAAGGTCAGATATGGACATCTATATGGCTTATGAAGCATCAGAAGGAGTCTATGAGTATGTATAGAAATCCCAATATCGAGGACTCTTTGGCCAGAAATATGTTCAGGAGGTCAAAAGGGGACCTTTGTATAGCTGACTTATCATCAAAAGGAGTCTATAACTTTATATAGTTTGAATTTTTTTTTAGGAAACTTTGACCACAAATAAGTTCAAAAGGTCAGATATGGACATCTACATGGCTTATGAGGCATCAGAAGGAGTCTATGAGTATGTATAGAAAGCCCAAGATCAAGGACTCTTTGGCCAGAAATATGTTCAGGAGGTCAAAAGGGAACCTCTGTATAGCTGACTTATCATCAAAAGGAGTCTATAACTTTATATAGTTAGAATTTTTTTATGACACTTTGACCACAAATAAGTTCAAAAGGTCAGATATGGACATCTATATGGCTTATGAAGCATCAGAAGGAGTCTATGAGTATGTATAGAAAGCCCAAGATCAAGGACTCTTTGGCCAGAAATATGTTCAGGAGGTCAAAAGGGAACCTCTGTATAGCTGACTTATCATCAAAAGGAGTCTATAACTTTATATAGTTAGAATTTTTTTATGACACTTTGACCACAAATAAGTTCAAAAGGTCAGATATGGACATCTATATGGCTTATGAAGCATAAGAAGGAGTCTATGAGTATGTATAGAAAGCCCAAGATCAAGGACTCTTTGGCCAGAAATATGTTCAGGAGGTCAAAAGGGAACCTCTGTATAGCTGACTTATCATCAAAAGGAGTCTATAACTTTATATAGTTAGAATTTTTTTATGACACTTTGACCACAAATAAGTTCAAAAGGTCAGATATGGACATCTATATGGCTTATGAAGCATCAGAAGGAGTCTATGAGTATGTATAGAAAGCCCAAGATCAAGGACTCTTTGGCCAGAAATATGTTCAGGAGGTCAAAAGGGAACCTCTGTATAGCTGATTTATCATCAAAAGGAGTCTATAACTTTATATAGTTTGAAGTTTTTTTAGGACACTTTGACCACAAATAAGTTCAAAATGTCAGATATGGAAATCTATATGGCTTATGAGGCATCAGAAGGAGTCTATGAGTATGTATAGAAAGCATAAGATCGAGGACTCTTTGGCCAGAAATATGTTCAGTAGTTCAAAAGGGGCCCTCTGTATAGCTGATTTATCATCAAAAAGAGTCTATAACTTTCTATAATTTGAAAAAATGTTAGGACACTTTGACCACAAATAAGTTCGAAAGGTCAGAAATGGAAATCTATATGGCTTATGAAGCACCAGAAGGAGTCTATGAGTATGTATAGAAAGCCCAAGATCGAGGACTCTTTGGCCAGAAACATGTTCAGGAGGTCAAAAGGGGACCTCTGTATAGCTGATTTATCATCAAAAGGAGTCTATAACTTTCTATAGTTTGAAAAATTTTGAGGACACTTTGACCACAAATAAGTTCAAAAGGTCAGATATGGACATCTATATGGCTTATGAAGCACCAGAAGGAGTCTATGAGTATGTATAGAAATCCCAATATCGAGGACACTTTGACCACAAATAAGTTCGAAAGGTCAGAAATGGAAATCTATATGGCTTATGAAGCACCAGAAGGAGTCTATGAGTATGTATAGAAAGCCCAAGATCGAGGACTCTTTGGCCAGAAACATGTTCAGGAGGTCAAAAGGGGACCTCTGTATAGCTGACTTATCATCAAAAGGAGTCTATAACTTTATATAGTTTGAATTTTTTTATGACACTTTGACCACAAATAAGTTCAAAAGGTCAGATATGGACATCTATATGGCTTATGAAGCATCAGAAGGAGTCTATGAGTATGTATAGAAATCCCAATATCGAGGACTCTTTGGCCAGAAATATGTTCAGGAGGTCAAAAGGGGACCTTTGTATAGCTGACTTATCATCAAAAGGAGTCTATAACTTTATATAGTTTGAATTTTTTTTTAGGAAACTTTGACCACAAATAAGTTCAAAAGGTCAGATATGGACATCTACATGGCTTATGAGGCATCAGAAGGAGTCTATGAGTATGTATAGAAAGCCCAAGATCAAGGACTGTTTGGCCAGAAATATGTTTAGGAGGTCAAAAGTTTACCTCTGTATAGCTGATTTATCATGAAAAGGAGTCTATAACTTTCTATAGTTTGAAAAAATTTGAGGACACTTTGACCACAAATAAGTTCAAAAGGTCAGATATGGACATCTATATGGCTTATGAAGCACCAGAAGGAGTCTATGACCATGTATAGAAAGCCCAAGATCAAGGACTCTTTGGCCAGAAATATGCTCAGGAGGTCAAAAGGGGACCTTTGTATAGCTGATTTATCATCAAAAGGAGTCTATAACTTTATATAGTTTGAATTTTTTTTAGGACACTTTGACCACAAATAAGTTCAAAAGGTCAGATATGGACATCTACATGGCTTATGAGGCATCAGAAGGAGTCTATGAGTATGTATAGAAAGCCCAAGATCAAGGACTGTTTGGCCAGAAATATGTTTAGGAGGTCAAAAGGGGCCCTCTGTATAGCTGATTTATCATCAAAAGGAGTCTATAACTTTCTATAGTTTGAAAAATTTTGAGGACACTTTGACCACAAATAAGTTCAAAAGGTCAGATATGGAAATCTATATCTTATGAAGCACCAGAAGGAGTCTATGAGTATGTATAGAAAGCCCAAGATCGAGGACTCTTTGGCCAGAAATATGTTCAGGAGGTCAAAAGGGGACCTCTGTATAGCTGACTTATCATCAAAAGGAGTCTATAAATTTATATAGTTTTAATTTTTTTTAGGACACTTTGACCACAAATAAGTTCAAAAGGTCAGATATGGACATCTGTATGGCTTATGAGGCATCAGAAGGAGTCTATGAGTATGTATAGAAAGCATAAGATCGAGAACTCTTTGGCCAGAAATATGTTCAGGAGGTCAAAAGGGGCCCTCTGTATAGCTGATTTATCATCAAAAGGAGTCTATAACTTTCTATAGTTTGAAAAAAATGTTAGGACACTTTGACCACAAATGAGTTCAAAAGGTCAGATATGGACATCTATATGGCTTATGAAGCACCAGAAGGAGTCTATGAGTATGTATAGAAAGCCCATAGATCAAGGACTCTTTGGTCAGAAATATGTTCAGGAGGTCAAAAGGGGCCCTCTGTATAGCTGATTTATCATCAAAAGGAGTCTATAACTTTATATAGTTTGAATTTGTTTTAGGACACTTTGACAAGAAATAAGTTCAAAAGGATAGATATGGATATCTATATGGCTTATGAAGCATCAGAAGGAGTCTATGAGTATGTATAGAAAGCCCAAGATAGAGGTCTCTTTGGCCAGAAATATGTTCCTTGGGTCAAATATGGAATTCTGTATGTCTGACGTAACATCAGAAAGAGTCAACAAGTATATATGGAAAGATCAAGTTTCGAGTACTCACTCCATGGCCAGAAAAAAATTCGGTAGGTCAAATATGGACTTTTGTCAGGATGATATAACTCCGAAGATATCAGTCTGAATGTATAGTGTTAATCTTTTAGGACTCTTTGGCCAGAAATATTTTCAGTAGGTCAAAAGGGGACCTCTGTATAGCTGATTTATCATCAGAAGGAGACTATAACTTTATAAAGTTTGAAAAATTTTGAGGACACTTTGACCAGAAATAAGTTCAAAAGGTCAGATATGGACATCTATATGGCTTATGAAGCATCAGAAGGAGTTGGACTATATGAATAGAAAGCCCAAGACTTTGGCCAAAAATATGTTCCTTGGGTCAAATATGGACTTCTTTATGGCTGACGTAACATCAGAAAAAGTCAACGAGTATAAATGGTAAGGTCAAGTTTCGAGTACTCCTTGGACAGAAAAAAATTCAGTGTCAAATTTGGACCTTTGTCAGGATGATATAACATCTTTAAGGACTCTTTGGCCAGAAATATGTTCAGCAGGTCAAAAGCGTACCTATGTATAGCTCATTCTTATAACATTATGTGCTTTGCACAAACGATCTAACGTTGAGCATCATTAAAGAAACATAGGTTATGCACTTCGTGTGTCGTAACTCAATGCCATGTTCATTAGAGAGATAACATATGTGTTGTTGCTTTGCACAAACTGTCTAACGTTGCGCATTGAAGAATAACATATAGTCTGTGCACTACTTGCATTGCATTGCACAACAGAACTACTCGATCCCATGTTCATTAATTGCATTGCATTGCACACACGATCTAACGTTGTGCATTGAAGAATAACAGAGTTAACAGCACTTCTTGCATTGCATTGCATTGCACACCAGAACTAACTCATTCCCATGTTCATTAAAGAGATAACATATGTGTTGTTGCAATTGCATTGCACAAATGATCTAAAGTTGTGCACTGAAGAATAACTTATAGGTTATGCATATTTCGCATTGCATTGCACACCAGAACTAAATCATTCCCATGTTCATTATAGAGATGATATGTGTGTTGATGCATTGCATTGCATTGCATTGCACTAACGATCTAACGTTGTGCACTGAAGAATAACATATAGGTTATGCACTTTTTGCATTGCATTGTACAACTGAACTACCTAATTCCCATGTTGATTAAAGACATAACGTTTGTTGTTGCATTACATTGCATTGCACTAACGATCTAACGTTGTGCACTGAAGAATAACATATAGGTATGCACTTTTTGCACTGCATTGCATTGCACACCAGAACTAAATCATTCCCATGTTCATAAAAGAGATAACGTTTGTTGGTGCATTGCATTGCATTGCACAAACGATCTAACGTTGTGCACTGAAGAATAACATATAGGTTATGCACTTTTTGCATTGCATTGCACTGCACACCAGAACTAAATCATTCCCATGTTCATTAAAGACATAACACGTGTTGTTGCATTGCATTGTATTGCATTGCACTGATTTGCATTGCTTTGCACTGCCTTGCATTGCTTTGCATTGCACTAACGATCTAACGTTGTGCACTGAAGAATAACATATAGGTCATGCACTTTTTGCATTGCATTGCATTGCATACCAGAACTAAATCATTGCAATGTTCATTAAAGACATAACGTGTGTTGTTGCATTGCATTGCATTGCAATGTATTGCAATGCAATGTTTTGCGTTGCATTACATTCATTTGCATTGCTTTGCACTGCATTGCATTGCACTAAAGATCTAACGTTGTGCACTGAAGAATAACATATAAGTTATGCTCTTTTCGCATTGCATTGCACACCAGAACAAAATCATTCCCAAGTTCATTATAGAGATGATATGTGTGTTGTTGCATTGCATTGCATTGCATTGCATTGCATTGCATTGAATTGCATTGCATTGCAATGCAAATAAAAGCAAATGCAATGCAATGCAATGCAATGCAATTAAATGCAATGCAATGCAATGCAATGCAATGCAATGCAATGCAATGCAATTGAATGCAAAAACACACGTTATGTCTTTAATCAACATGTGAATGAGGTAGTTCTGGTGTGCAATGCAATGCGAAAAGTGCATAACCTATATGTTATTCTTCAGTACACAACGTTAGATCGTTAGTGCAATGCAATGCAATACAATGCAGTGCAGTGCAATGCAGTGCAATGCAGTGCAATGCAGTGCAATGCAGTGCAATGCAGTGCAAAGCAATGCAAAGCAATGCAAATAAAAGCAATGCAATACAATGCAATGCAACAACACACGTTATGTCTTTAATCAACATGGGAATGAGGTAGTTCTGGTGTGCAATGCAATGCAAAAAGTGCATAACATATGTTATTCTTCATTGCACAACGTTAAATCATAAGTGCAATGCAATGCAATGCAATGCAATGCAACAACACACATATCATCTCTATAATGAACTTGGGAATGATTTTGTTCTGCTGTGCAATGCAATGCGAAAAGAGCAAAACCTATATGTTATTCTTCAGTGCACAACGTTAGATCTTTAGTGCAATGCAGTGCAAAGCAATGCACCAACAAACGTTATCTCTTTAATGAACATGGGAATGATTTAGTTCTGGTGTGCAATGCAATGCAAAAAGTGCATAACCTAAATGTTATTCTTCAGTGCACAACTTTAGATCGTTAGTGCAATGCAAAGCAATGCAGTGCAATGCAAAGCAATGCAGTGCAATACAATGCAATGCACCAACAAACGTTATCTCTTCAATGAACATGGGAATGATTTAGTTCTGTTGTGCAATGCAATGCAAAAAGTGCATAACCTAAATGTTATTCTTCAGTGCACAACGTGCACTGATCTATCGTTAGTGCAATGCAAAGCAATGCAGTGCAATGCAATGCAAATAAAAGCAAATGCAATGCAGTGCAATGCAATGCAAATAAATGCAATGCAATGCAATGCAATGCAATGCAGTGCAATGCAATGCAATGCAATGCAATACAATGCAAAAACACACGTTATGTCTTTAACATGGGAATGAGGTAGTTCTGGTGTGCAATGCAATGCAAAAAGTGCATAACATATGTTATTCTTCAGTGCACATAGTTAGATCGTTAGTGCAATGCAATGCAGTGCAAATCAATTGCATTGCATTGAATTGCATTGCACTAACGATCTAACTTTGTTCACTAAAGAATAACATATAGGTTATGCACTTTTTGCATTTCATTGCATTGCACACCAGACCTAAATCATTCCCATGTTCATTAAAGAGACAAAGTTTGTTGGTGCACTTTTTGCTAACGATCTAACGTTGTGCACTGAAGAATAACATATGTTATGTACTTTTTGCATTGCATTGCACACCAGAACTACCTCATTCCCATGTTGAATAAAAACATAACGTGTGTTGTTGCATTGCATTGCATTGCATTTATTTGCATTGCTTTGCACTGCATTGCATTGCATTACATTGCATTGTATTGTATTGTATTGCATTGCATTGCATTGCATTGCATTGCATTGCATTGCATTGCATTGCACTAACGGTCTAACGTTGTGCACTGAAGAATAACATATAGGTTATGCACTTTTCGCATTGCATTGCACACCAGAACTACCTCATTCCCATGTTGATTAAAGACATAACGAGTGTTTTTTCATTGCATTGTATTGCACTATATTGATTTGCATTGCTTTGCACTGCATTGCATTACATTGCATTGCATTACACTAACGCTCTAACGTTGTGCACTGAAGAATAAAATATATGTTATGCACTTTTTGCATTGCATTGCACACCAGAACTAAATCATTCCCATGTTCATTAAAGACATGACGTGTGTTGTTGCAATGCATTGTATTGCATTGCATTGATTTGCATTGCTTTGCATTACTTTGCATTGCATTGCATTGCATTGCATTGCATTGTATTGCAATGCAATGCAATGTTTTGCGTTGCATTACATTGATTTGCATTGCTTTGCACTGCATTGCATTGCACTAAAGATCTAACGTTGTGCACTGAAGAATAACAAATAGGTTATGCACTTTTCGCATTGCATTGCATTGCACACCAGAACTAAATCATTCCCATGTTCATTAAAGACATAACGTGTGTTGTTGCATTGCATTGTATTGCATTGCATTGATTTGCATTGCTTTGCACTGCATTGCAATGCACTAACGATCTAACGTTGTGCACTGAAGAATAACATATGTTATGCACTTTTTGCATTGCATTGCACACCAGAACTACCTCATTCCGATGTTGATTAAAAACATAACGTGTGTTGTTGCATTGCATTGCATTGCATTGCATTGCATTTATTTGCATTGCTTTGCATGCATTGAATTGCATTGAATTGCATTGCATTGCACTAACGATCTAACGTTGTGCACTGAAGAATAACATATAGGTTAAGCACTTTTCTCATTGAATTGCATTGCACACCAGAACTAAATCATTCCCATGTTCATTAAAGACATAACGTGTGTTGTTGCATTGCATTGCATTGCATTGCATTGTATTGCATTGCATTGATTTGCATTGCTTTGCACTGCATTGCATTGCACTAACGATCTAACGTTGTGCACGTATTGCATTGCACGTATTGCACACCAGAACTAAATCATTCCCATGTTCATTAAAGACATAACGTGTGTTGCTGAATTGCATTGTATTGCATTGCATTGCATTGCATTGCATTGCATTGCTATGTATTGCAATGCAATGTATTGCATTGCATTACATTGAATTGCACTGCTTTGCATTGCTTTGCACTGCATTGCATTGCACTAACGATCTAACGTTGTGCACTGAAGAATAACATATGTTATGCACTTTTTGCATTGCATTGCACACCAGAACTACCCATGTTGATTAAAAACATAACGTATGTTGTTGCATTGCATTGCATTGCATTTATTTGCATTTCTTTGCACTGCATTGCATTGCACTAACGATCTAACGTTGTGCACTGAAGAATAACATATAGGTTATGCACGTATTGCATTGCATTGCACACCAGAACTAAATCATTCCCATGTTCATTAAAGACATAACGTGTGTTGTTGCATTGCATTGTATTGCATTGCATTGCATTGCATTGCTTTGCTTTGCATTGCTTTGCATTGCATTGCATTGCATTGCATTGCTTTGCATTGCATTGCATTGCATTGCACTGCATTGCACTAACGATCTAACGTTGTGCACTGAAGAATAACATATAGGTTATGCTCTTTTCGCATTGCATTGCACACCAGAACAAAATCATTCCCAAGTTCATTATAGAGATGATATGTGTGTTGTTGCATTGCATTGCATTGCATTGCATTGTATTGCTTTGCACTGCATTGCATTGCATTGCATTGCACTAACGATCTAACTATGTGCAAGAAAGAATAACATATAGGTTATGCACTTTTTGCATTTCATTGCACACCAGACCTAAATCATTCCCATGTTCATAAAAGAGATAACGTTTGTTGGTGCATTGCATTGCATTGCATTGCATTGATTTGCAATGCCTTGTACTGCATTGCATTGCATTGCATTGCATTGCATTGCACTAACGACCTAACTTTGTGCACTGAAGAATAACATATAGGTTATGCACTTTTTGCATTGCATTGCATTGCACACTAGAACTTAACCATTCTCATGTTCATTAAAGAGATGGTATGTGTGTTGTTGCATTGCATTGCACTAATGATCTAACGTTGTCCACTGAAGAATAACATATAGGTTATGCACTTTTCGCATTGCATTGCATACCAGACTTCTAAATCATTCCCATGTTCATTAAAGAGATAACGTGTGTTGTTGCAATTGCATTGCATTGCATTGCATTGCATTGCACAAACGATCTAACGTTGTGCTCTGAAGAATAACATATAGGTTATGCCCTTTTCGCATTGCATTGATAAATCATTCCCATGTTCTTTAAAGAGATGATATGTGTGTTGTTGCATTGCATTGCACTAGCGATGTAACGTTATGCAATGAAGAATAACATATAGGTTATGCACTTTTTGCATTGCATTGCATTGCACACTAGAACTTAACCATTCCCATGTTCATTAAAGAGATAACATATGTGTTGTTGCATTGCATTGCACAAACGACCTAATGTTGTGCACTGAAGAATAACATATAGGTTATACACTTTTTGCATTGCATTGCACACTAGAACTTAACCATTCCCATGTTCATTAAAGAGATAACGTTTGTTGGTGCATTGCATTGCACTAGCGATGTAACGTTGTGCACTCAAGAATAACATATAGGTTATGCACTTTTTGCATTTCATTGCATTGCACACCAGAACTACCTCATTCTCATGTTGATTAAAGACATAACGTGTGTTGTTGCATTGCATTGATTTGCAATGCCTTGTACTGCATTGCATTGCATTGCATTACATTGCATTGCATTGCATTGCACTAACGATCTAACTTTGTGCACTGAAGTATAACATATAGGTTATGCACTTTTTGCATTGCATTGCACACTAGAACTTAACCATTCCCATGTTCATTAAAGAGATGGTACGTGTGTTGTTGCATTGCATTGCACTAACGATCTAACGTTGTGCACTGAAGAATAACATATAGGTTATGCACTTTTCGCATTGCATTGCATTGCATTCCAGACTACTAAATCATTCCCATGGTCATTAAAGAGATAAACGTGTGTTGTTGCAATTGCATTGCATTGCATTGCATTGCATTGCACTAACAATCTAACGTTGTGCATTGAAGAATAACATATAGGCTATGCACTTCTTGCATTGCATTACACACCAGAAGTAACTCATTCCCAAACTACATTGCGTTTTGCTTTGAGGAAATACAATATGTGCTATTGCATTGCATTTCACACAAGATCAAACTTTGTGCATTGAAGAATAACATATAAGCTATGAGTGCATCACAAACATACAATAACTATCTCAACTATCTACATTCCACTGCATAAAATATCTAACTGATATAGTTAGATATAATAATAATACATTATTATTCAACGCTAATTCTTAGATCGTTGCAACACTCATGTTATGTTTTCATTGCACATGAGGTATGAAGTAGTTTATTCTATGCATTGTAATGCAAGAGGTAAATGCAATAATTTCCCTTAAAAGAATAAATGAATAAGTTAGTTATTGTGCAATGCCAATGCACATATGTCATGTGTCAAATCAGGCCTACAGAGGTCCCTCTTGTCTTATATAACATCACAAGAAGTCAGTCTTGTATGTTTAGTAAGCCAGACAGTAGTCCATATTTGACTGATTGAACATATTTTTGGAAAAAGAGTCCTCAAAAGGTATTTTGTGTATATTATAAACTTATAGACTCCTTCTGATGTTAAATCAGCCATATAGAGGTGCATATTTGACCTATTGAACTTATTTCTGGTCAAAGGGTCCTCAAAGTTTTTTAAACAAACTTATAGACTCCTTCTGTTACATCACCCATAAAAAAAAGTACATTTTTGACCTACTAAACATATTTCTGCCAAGAGACCATGAAACTTAACTTACTATACGTACATATTGACTTCTCGTGATGTTAACTCAGGCAAGGAGTAGTCGATATTTGACCGATTGAACACATTTTTGGCCAAAGAGGCCTCGAAATGTTTTTTTTTTTTTCTTATAAATTTATAGACTCCTTCTGATGTTAAATCAGCCATACAGAAGTCCATATTTGACCTTCTGAACATATTTCTGGCCAGAGACCTTGAACATTTACCTTACTATTTATATTTCTCCTACCATAAAGAATTCTCGTGATGTTATGTCAGCCAGACTTTAGCCATATTTGACTGATTTAACATGTTTTTGGCCAAAGAATCCTCAAAATGTTTTTTACTCTTAGAAACTCATAGACTCCTTCTGATGTTAAATCAGCCATACAGAAGTCCATATTTGACCCAAGGAATATATTTTTGGCCATAGAGTTCTCGATCTTGACCTTTCTATACATACTCATAGACTCATTCTAATGTTACATAAGCCATATAGATATCCATATCTGACCTTTTGAACTTATTTCTGGTCATCAAAAGTTTTTAAACTATATAAAGTTATAGACTCTTTCTGATGATAAATCAGCTATTCAGAGGACCCCTTTTTGACCTACTGAACATATTTCTGGCCAAAGAGTCCTAAATGATTAACACTATACATTCAGATTGATATCTTCGGATGTTATATCTTCCTAACAAAAGTCCATATTTGACATACTGAATTTTCTTCTGGCCAAGGAGTACTCGAAACTTGACCTTTCCATACAGAATTGTTGACTCTTTCTGATGTTACGTCAGACATACAGAATTCCATATTTGACCCAAGGAACATATTTCTTGCCAAAGAGTCCTCGATCTTATGCTTTCTATACATACTCATAGACTCCTTCTGATGCCTCATAAGCCATATAGATGTCCATATATGACCTTTTGAACTTATTTGTGGTCAAAGTGTCCTAAAAAAAGAATCAAACTATATAAAGTTATAGACTCCTTTTGATGATGTCAGCTATACAGAGGTCCCCTTTTGACCTCCTGAACATGTTTCTGGCCAAAGAGTCCTTGATCTTGGGGCTTTCTATACATACTCATAGACTCCTTCTGGTGCTTCATAAGCCATATAGATGTCCATATCTGACCTTTTGAACTTATTTGTGGTCAAAGTGTCCTAAAACAAAAAATTCTAACTATATAAAGTTATAGACTCCTTTTGATGATAAGTCAGCTATACAGAGATCCCCTTTTGACCTCCTGAACATGTTTCTGGCCAAAGAGTGCTTGATCTTGGGGCTTTCTATACATACTCATAGACTCCTTCTGGTGCTTCATAAGCCATATAGATATCCATATCTGACCTTTTGAACTTATTTGTGGTCAAAGTGTCCTAACATTTTTTCAAACTATAGAAAGTTCTAGACTCCTTTTGATGATAAATCAGCTATACAGAGGGCCCCTTTTGACCTCCTGAACATGTTTCTGGCCAAAGAGTCCTCGATCTTATGCTTTCTATACATACTCATAGACTCCTTCTGATGCCTCATAAGCCATATAGATGTCCATATCTGACCTTTTGAACTTATTTGTGGTCAAAGTGTCATAAAAAAATTCAAACTATATAAAGTTACAGACTCTTTTTGATGATGTCAGCTATATAGAGGTCCCCTTTTGACCTCCTGAACATGTTTCTGGCCAAAGAGTCTTCGATCTTGGGATTTCTATACATACTCATAGACTCCTTCTGATGCTTCATAAGCCATATAGATGTCCATATCTGACCTTTTGAACTTATTTGTGGTCAAAGTGTCATAAAAAAAATTCAAACTATATAAAGTTATAGACTCCTTTTGATGATAAATCAGCTATACAGAGGTCCCCTTTTGAACTACTGAACATATTTCTGGCCAAAGAGTCCTTGATCTTGGGGCTTTCTATACATACTCATAGACTCCTTCTGGTGCTTCATAAGCCATATAGATGTCCATATCTGACCTTTTGAACTTATTTGTGGTCAAAGTGTCCTAACATTTTTTCAAACTATAGAAAGTTCTAGACTCCTTTTGATGATAAATCAGCTATACAGAGGTCCCCTTTTGAACTACTGAACATATTTCTGGCCAAAGAGTCCTCGATCTTATGCTTTCTATACATACTCATAGACTCCTTCTGATGCTTCATAAGCCATATAGATGTCCATATCTGACCTTTTGAACTTATTTGTGGTCAAAGTGTCATAAAAAAAATTCAAACTATATAAAGTTATAGACTCCTTTTGATGATAAATCAGCTATACAGAGGTTCCCTTTTGACCTCCTGAACATATTTCTGGCCAAAGAGTCCTCGATCTTATGCTTTCTATACATACTCATAGACTCCTTCTGATGCCTCATAAGCCATATAGATGTCCATATCTGACCTTTTGAACTTATTTGTGGTCAAAGTGTCCTAACATTTTTTCAAACTATAGAAAGTTATAGACTCCTTTTGATGATAAATCAGCTATACAGAGGGCCCCTTTTGACCTCCTGAACATGTTTCTGGCCAAAGAGTCCTCGATATTGGGATTTATATACATACTCATAGACTCCTTCTGGTGCTTCATAAGCCATATAGATATCCATATCTGACATTTTGAACTTATTTGTGGTCAAAGTGTCCTAAAAAAAAAATCAAACTATATAAAGTTATAGACTCCTTTTGATGATAAATCAGCTATACAGAGGGCCCCTTTTGACCTCCTGAGCATATTTCTGGCCAAAGAGTCCTCGATCTTATGCTTTCTATACATACTCATAGACTCCTTCTGATGCTTCATAAGCCATATAGATGTCCATATCTGACCTTTTGAACTTATTTGTGGTCAAAGTGTCATAAAAAAAATTCAAACTATATAAATTTATAGACTCCTTTTGATGATAAATCAGCTATACAGAGGGCCCCTTTTGAACTACTGAACATATTTCTGGCCAAAGAGTCCTCGATCTTATGCTTTCTATACATACTCATAGACTCCTTCTGATGCCTCATAAGCCATATAGATGTCCATATCTGACCTTTTGAACTTATTTGTGGTCAAAGTTTCCTAAAAAAAATTCTAACTATATAAAGTTATAGACTCCTTTTGATGATAAATCAGCTATACAGAGGTCCCCTTTTTACCTCCTGAACATGTTTCTGGCCAAAGAGTCCTCGATATTGGGATTTATATACATACTCATAGACTCCTTCTGGTGCTTCATAAGCCATATAGATATCCATATCTGACATTTTGAACTTATTTGTGGTCAAAGTGTCCTAAAAAAAAAATCAAACTATATAAAGTTATAGACTCCTTTTGATGATAAATCAGCTATACAGAGGGCCCCTTTTGAACTAATGAACATATTTCTGGCCAAAGAGTCCTCGATCTTATGCTTTCTATACATACTCATAGACTCCTTCTGATGCCTCATAAGCCATATAGATGTCCATATCTGACCTTTTGAACTCATTTGTGGTCAAAGTGTCATAAAAAAAATTCAAACTATATAAAGTTATAGACTCCTTTTGATGATAAGTCAGCTATACAGAGGTCCCCTTTTGACCTCCTGAACATGTTTCTGGCCAAAGAGTCCTTGATCTTGGGATTTCTATACATACTCATAGACTCCTTCTGGTGCTTCATAAGCCATATAGATGTCCATATCTGACCTTTTGAACTTATTTGTGGTCAAAGTGTCATAAAAAAATTCTAACTATATAAAGTTTTAGACTCCTTTTGATGATGTCAGCTATACAGAGGTCCCCTTTTGACCTCCTGAACATGTTTTGGCCAAAGAGTCCTCAATATTGGGATTTCTATACATACTCATAGACTCCTTCTGGTGCTTCATAAGCCATATAAATGTCCATATCTGACCTTTTGAACTTATTTGTGGTCAAAGTGTCCTAACATTTTTTTCAAACTATAGAAAGTTATAGACTCCTTTTGATGATAAATCAGCTATACAGAGGTCCCCTTCTGACCTACTGAACAGATTTCTGGCCAAAGAGTCTTCGATCTTGCGTTTTCTATACATACTCATAGAGTCCTTCTGATGCTTCATAAGCCATATAGATGTCCATATCTGACCTTTTGACCTTATTTGTGGTCAAAGTGTCATAAAAAAATTCAAACTATATAAAGTTATAGACTCCTTTTGATGATAAATCAGCTATTCAGAGGTCCCCTTTTGACCTCCTGAACATGTTTCTGGCCAAAGAGTCCTCGATATTGGGATTTCTATACATACTCATAGACTCCTTCTGGTGCTTCATAAGCCATATAGATGTCCATATCTGACCTTTTTAACTTATTTCTGGTCAAAGTGTCCTCAAAATTTTTCAAACTATATAAAGGTATAGACTCCTTCTGATAATAAATCAGCTATACCAAGGTCACCTTTTGACCTTCTGAACATATTTCTGGCCAAAGAGTTCTTGAACATTATCTTGATATACTACAGATTGACTTGTTGTGATGTTATATTAACCAGCCAGTAGTCTTTTTTTGACCTACTGAACATATTTCTAGCCAGAGTCCGTGAACATCAACTCACTATACATATAGACTGACCTCTCGTAATGTAAAATCAGGCAGACAGTAGTCCATATTTGACTGATTGAAAAAAAATTTGACCAAAGAGTTCTCTAAAGGATTTTGTCTATCATAAATGTTTAGACTCCTTCTGATGTTAAATCAGCCATACAGAAGTCCATATTTGACCTTCTGAACATATTTCTGGCCAGAGACCTTGAACATTTACCTTACTATTTATATTTCTCCTACCATAAAGACTTCTCGTGATGTTATGTCAGCCAGACTGTAGCCATATTTGACTGATTTAACATGTTTTTGGCCAAAGAATCCTCAAAATGTTTTTTACTCTTAGAAACTCATAGACTCCTTCTGATGTTAAATCAGCCATACAGAAGTCCATATTTGACCCAAGGAATATATTTATGGCCATAGAGTTCTCGATCTTGACCTTTCTATACATACTCATAGACTCCTTCTAATGTTACATAAGCCATATAGATATCCATATCTGACCTTTTGAACTTATTTCTGGTCATCAAAAGTTTTTAAACTATATAAAGTTATAGACTCTTTCTGATGATAAATCAGCTATACAAAGGTCACCTTTTGACCTTTTGAACATATTTCTGGCCAAAGAGTTTGAGAGTTGCTTGAACTTTTGACTTTTGACTACAGATTGACTTGTTGTGATGTTATATTAACCAGCCAGTAGTCTATTTTTGACCTACTGAAAATATTTCTGGCCAGAGTCCGTGAACATTAACTCACTATACAATATAGACTGACTTCTTGCAATGCCAAACCAGGCAGGCAGTAGTCCATATTTGACCGATTGAAAAAAAATTTGACCAAAGAGTTCTCAAAAGGATTTTGTCTGTCATAATCTATACTCCTTCTGATGTCCGAAAATATTACTGGCCAAAGAGTCCTTAAAGATTAACACTATACATTCAGATTGATATCTTCGGATGTTATATCATCATGACAAAAGTCCATATTTGACATACTGAAATTTTTCTCTCAACTTGACCATTCTATATATACTCATTGACTCTTTCTGATTCTTCATTAGCTATATAGATGTCCATATATGGCGAATTGAAAATATTTTTGGCAAAAAGGTCCTCACAAGTTAACTTACTAAATACTCATAGACTTCTTCTGATGATACATCACTTTAACAGGTATGTGACCCTCTGAATATATTTTTGGCCAAAGAATCATTGAACATTAACTCTCTATACATATTGACTCAAGAGTCAAAATTTGACCTCTTTTGGTCTGATTTATCATCAGATGGAGTCTATAATTTTACATAGTTTAAAAACTTTTGAGGAACCTTTGACCAGAAATAATAATAAGTCATAAATATGGACATAAATATGGTTTATGAAGAATCAGAAGGAGACTATGAGTATGTATAGAAAGTTCAAGATTGGCCACAAATATGTCCCTTGGGTCAATTATGGACTTCTTTATGGCTGATGTAACATCAGATGGAGTAAACGACTATGTGTAGAAAGAAACAGCATAAGGAGTCAATGAGCATGTATAGAATGTTCAAGATCGAGGACTCTTTTACTAGAAATATGTTCAGTAGGTAAATTATGGAGTACTCTCTGGCTGATGACTCCTAAAAGGAGTCAATTAGCATGTACAAAATTTTCAAGTCAGAAATATGTTCAACATGTCAAATCTGGACTTCTGTATGGCTAAAGAAACAAAATAAGGCATCACTGAGAATGTATAGAAAGTTCAAGATCGAGAACTCTTTTACTTCAATAGTCAATATCTACAATTGTCTGGCCGATGTACTATCTGAAAGAGTCTATAAGTATGAATAGAAAGTTCAAGATCGAGGACTCTTCGGTCAGAAATATGTTCATTATGTCAAATCAGAACTACTGCATGGCTGATGAAACAGCAGAAAGAGTCTATGAGTATGTTTAAAAGTTTCAAGATCGAGGACTCTTTTGCCAGAAATATGTTTAGTGGGTCAAATATGGACTGCTGTCTGGCTGATGAATCAGAAGTCAATGAAGATTGAGGAAGAAGATTATGAATAGAAAGTTCAAGTTCAAAGACTCTTCAGGTAGAAATATGTTCAGTGGGTCAATTATCTATATGGAGTCACTGAGAATCTATAGAAAGTTCAAGACAGAGGACTCTTTTACTATAAATATGTTCAGAGGGTCAATTATGGACTATTGTCTGCTTGTGAAACATCAGAAGGAGTCAATGAGCCTATATAGAAAGTTCAAGTTCAAGACTCTTCGGGCAGCAATATGTTCAGTAGGTCAATTATGGACTAATGTCTGGCTGATGAAACACTAAAAGGAGTCAATTAGCATGTACAGAATGTTCAAGTTCATGGACTTGTTGGCCAGAAATATGTTTAATAATTAATATGGACAATTGTCTGTCCGATGTAACTTTCTGAAAGAGTCTATAATTATGAATAGAAAGTTCAAGATCAAAATCTCTTTGGTCAGAAATATGGTCAACATGTCAAATCTGGACTACTGTATGGCTGAAGAAACATCAGAAGTAAATGATTATGTATAGAAAGTTCAAGTTCATAGACTCTTCGGGCAGAAAAATGTTCAGTAGGTCAATTGTGGACAATTATCTGGCTGATGAAACATCAGAAGGAGTATGTATAGAAAGAATAAGATCAAGGTCTCTTTGGCCAGAAATATGTTCAATTGATCAAATTTTGAAATACTATATTGCTGTTGTAAAATCAGGAGTCATTGAGTATGTATTGAAAAATGTTCATAGACTCATTGGTCAGAAATAGGTTTAATAGGTCATATTGATACAATACAATACAATAATGTTTTGCTATTGTAACATCAGAAGGAGTCAATGTATAGAGAAATCAAGATTATAAACCCATCGCTCAGAAATGAGTTTAGTAGTCAATTATGGATCATTTTTTGGCTGAAGTACTATCTGAAAGCGTCTATGAGTACGTATAGAAAGATCAAGGACTCTTCCAGCCAGAAATATGTTCAATTGTCAAATATGGATAATAGCCTGGGTGATGAAAAATCAGAAGGAGATAGTAATTATGTATAGATATTTAAAGTTCTAGGTCTCTTTGGCCAGATATATGTTCAATGGGTCAAATTTGGACTAACAATATGGTTGATTTAACATCAAAAGTAGTCGATGAGAATGCATATAAACATACCTTTTGACGACTCTTTTGGCCAGAAATATGTTCTCTTGGTCAAATATGGACTACTGTATGGTGGATGTAAAATCAAAAATAGTCTAGGAGAAGGAACAGTAAGTTAAACTTTGATGATTCTTTTGCCAGAAATATGTTCAGTAGGTCAATAACTGACTTCTGTCTCAATGATGAAACATCAGAACAAGCCTATGATTATGTATAGAACGATCAAGATCGAGGACACTTTGGTTATAGAAATGTTCAATAGGTCAAATTTGAACTATACTGTATGGCTGATGAAACATCAGAAGGATTGTAAAAGCAATTAGTCTCATGTCTCATGTCTAGAAATATGTTCAAAATATAAAATTTGAACTACTGTTCAAATACATTGGATAGCAGATAATTAATTAACAAGTCTACAAGTATGTTTAGAAAGTTCAAGATCGAGGACTCTATGGTCAGAAATATATTCAATGGGTCAAGTATGGACATCTTTCAGGCTGATGAAACATCAGAAGCTGTCAATGAGCATGTACAGAAAGGTCAAGATCAGGGACTCTTTGACCAGAAATATATTAGTAGGTCAAATATGGACTTTTGTATGGCTAATGTATTATTAAGAGAAGTCAATAAGCAGAGAAAGTTAATGTTCAAAGACTCTTTGGCCAAAAATGTGTTCAGTAGTTCAAATAGGAACCTCTGTATGGCTGAATTAACATAATAAGAAACCCTTTGAGGACCATTTGACCAGAAATAAGTTCAGTAGGTCAAATATGGAATTCTATATGTGGCTTATGAACCATCAGAAGGAGTCTAGGAGTGAGAATGCAAAGTTCAAGATTGAGGACTCTTTTTTATCAGAAGGAGTCTATAACTTTATATAGTTTGAAAAATTTTGAGGACACTTTGACCAGAAATAAGTTCAAAAGGATAGATATGGACATCTATATGGCTTATGAAGCATCAGAAGGAGTCTATGAGTATGTATAGAAAGCCCAAGATCGAGGACTCTTTGGCCAGAAATATGTTCTGGAGGTCAAAAGGGGACCTCTGTATAGCTCATTTATCATCAAAAGGAGTCTATCACTTTATATACTTTGAAAAAATTTTGAGGACACTTTGACCACAAATAAGTTCAAAAGGTCAAATATGGAAATCTATATGGCTTATGAAGCATCAGAAGGAGTCTATGAGTATGTATAGAAAGCCCAAGATCGAGAACTCTTTGGCCAGAAATATGTTCTGGAGGTCAAAAGGGGACCTCTGTATAGCTCATTTATCATCAAAAGGAGTCTATCACTTTATATAGTTTGAAAAAATGTTAGGACACCTTGACCACAAATAAGTTCAAAAGGTCAGATATGGACATCTATATGGCTTATGAAGCACCAGAAGGAGTCTATGAGTATGTATAGAAAGCCCAAGATCAAGGACTCTTTGGCCAGTAATATGTTCAGGAGGTCAAAAGGGGACCTCTGTATAGCTGATTTATCATCAAAAGGAGTCTATAACTTTCTATAGTTTGAAAACTTTTGAGGACACTTTGACCACAAATAAGTTCAAAAGGTCAGATATGGACATCTATATGGCTTATGAAGCATCAGAAGGAGTCTATGAGTATGTATAGATAGCCCAAGATCGAGGACTCTTTGGCCAGAAATATGTTCAGTAGGTCAACAGGGGACCTCTGTATAGCTGATTTATCATCAAAAGGAGTCTATCACTTTATATAGTTTGAAAAAATGTTAGGACACTTTGACCACAAATAAGTTCAAAAGGTCAGATATGGACATCTATATGGCTTATGAAGCATCAGAAGGAGTCTATGAGTATGTATAGAAAGCATAAGATCGAGGACTCTTTGGCCAGAAATATGTTCAGTAGTTCAAAAGGGGACCTCTGTATAGCTGATTTATCATCAAAAGGAGTCTATAACTTTCTATAATTTGAACTTTATATAACTTTATATAACTTTATATAACTTTATATAGTTTGAAGTTTTTTTAGGACACTTTGACCACAAATAAGTTCAAAATGTCAGATATGGACATCTATATGGCTTATGAGGCATCAGAAGGAGTCTATGAGTATGTATAGATAGCCCAAGATCGAGGACTCTTTGGCCAGAAATATGTTCAGTAGGTCAAGAGGGGACCTCTGTATAGCTGATTTATCATCAAAAGGAGTCTATCACTTTATATAGTTTGAAAAAATTTTAGGACACCTTGACCACAAATAAGTTCAAAAGGTCAGATATGGACATCTATATGGCTTATGAAGCACCAGAAGGAGTCTATGAGTATGTATAGAAAGCCCAAGATCAAGGACTCTTTGGCCAGTAATATGTTCAGGAGGTCAAAAGGGGACCTCTGCATAGCTGATTTATCATCAAAAGGAGTCTATAACTTTCTATAGTTTGAAAACTTTTGAGGACACTTTGACCACAAATAAGTTCAAAAGGTCAGATATGGACATCTATATGGCTTATGAAGCATCAGAAGGAGTCTATGAGTATGTATAGAAAGCCCAAGATCAAGGACTGTTTGGCCAGAAATATGTTCAGTAGGTCAACAGGGGACCTCTGTATAGCTGATTTATCATCAAAAGGAGTGTATCACTTTATATAGTTTGAAAAAATGTTAGGACACTTTGACCACAAATAAGTTCAAAAGGTCAGATATGGACATCTATATGGCTTATGAAGCATCAGAAGGAGTCTATGAGTATGTATAGAAAGCATAAGATCAACAGGGGACCTCTGTATAGCTGACTTATCATCAAAAGGAGTCTATAACTTTATATAGTTTGAATTTTTTTATGACACTTTGACCACAAATAAGTTCAAAAGGTCAGATATGGACATCTATATGGCTTATGAAGCACCAGAAGGAGTCTATGAGTATTTATAGAAAGCCCAAGATCGAGGACTCTTTGGCCAGAAATATGTTCTGGAGGTCAAAAGGGGACCTCTGTATAGCTCATTTATCATCAAAAGGAATCTATCACTTTATATACTTTGATAAAATTTTGAGGACACTTTGACTACAAATAAGTTCAAAAGGTCAAATATGGAAATCTATATGGCTTATGAAGCATCAGAAGGAGTCTATGAGTATGTATAGAAAGCCCAAGATCGAGGACTCTTTGGCCAGAAATATGTTCTGGAGGTCAAAAGGGGACCTCTGTATAGCTCATTTATCATCAAAAGGAGTCTATCACTTTATATAGTTTGAAAAAATGTTAGGACACCTTGACCACAAATAAGTTCAAAAGGTCAGATATGGACATCTATATGGCTTATGAAGCACCAGAAGGAGTCTATGAGTATGTATAGAAAGCCCAAGATCAAGGACTCTTTGGCCAGTAATATGTTCAGGAGGTCAAAAGGGGACCTCTGTATAGCTGATTTATCATCAAAAGGAGTCTATAACTTTCTATAGTTTGAAAACTTTTGAGGACACTTTGACCACAAATAAGTTCAAAAGGTCAGATATGGACATCTATATGGCTTATGAAGCATCAGAAGGAGTCTATGAGTATGTATAGAAAGCCCAAGATCAAGGACTGTTTGGCCAGAAATATGTTCAGTAGGTCAACAGGGGACCTCTGTATAGCTGACTTATCATCAAAAGGAGTCTATAACTTTATATAGTTAGAATTTTTTTATGACACTTTGACCACAAATAAGTTCAAAAGGTCAGATATGGACATCTATATGGCTTATGAAGCATCAGAAGGAGTCTATGAGTATGTATAGAAAGCCCAAGATCAAGGACTCTTTGGCCAGAAATATGTTCAGGAGGTCAAAAGGGAACCTCTGTATAGCTGACTTATCATCAAAAGGAGTCTATAACTTTATATAGTTAGAATTTTTTTATGACACTTTGACCACAAATAAGTTCAAAAGGTCAGATATGGACATCTATATGGCTTATGAAGCATCAGAAGGAGTCTATGAGTATGTATAGAAAGCCCAAGATCAAGGACTCTTTGGCCAGAAATATGTTCAGGAGGTCAAAAGGGAACCTCTGTATAGCTGACTTATCATCAAAAGGAGTCTATAACTTTATATAGTTAGAATTTTTTTATGACACTTTGACCACAAATAAGTTCAAAAGGTCAGATATGGACATCTATATGGCTTATGAAGCATCAGAAGGAGTCTATGAGTATGTATAGAAAGCCCAAGATCAAGGACTCTTTGGCCAGAAATATGTTCAGGAGGTCAAAAGGGAACCTCTGTATAGCTGACTTATCATCAAAAGGAGTCTATAACTTTATATAGTTAGAATTTTTTTATGACACTTTGACCACAAATAAGTTCAAAATGTCAGATATGGAAATCTATATGGCTTATGAGGCATCAGAAGGAGTCTATGAGTATGTATAGAAAGCATAAGATCGAGGACTCTTTGGCCAGAAATATGTTCAGTAGTTCAAAAGGGGCCCTCTGTATAGCTGATTTATCATCAAAAAGAGTCTATAACTTTCTATAATTTGAAAAAATGTTAGGACACTTTGACCACAAATAAGTTCAAAAGGTCAGATATGGACATCTATATGGCTTATGAGGCATCAGAAGGAGTCTATGAGTATTTATAGAAATCCCAATATCGAGGACTCTTTGGCCAGAAACATGTTCAGGAGGTCAAAAGGGGACCTCTGTATAGCTGACTTATCATCAAAAGGAGTCTATAACTTTATATAGTTAGAATTTTTTTATGACACTTTGACCACAAATAAGTTCAAAAGGTCAGATATGGACATCTATATGGCTTATGAAGCATCAGAAGGAGTCTATGAGTATGTATAGAAAGCCCAAGATCAAGGACTCTTTGGCCAGAAATATGTTCAGGAGGTCAAAAGGGAACCTCTGTATAGCTGACTTATCATCAAAAGGAGTCTATAACTTTATATAGTTAGAATTTTTTTATGACACTTTGACCACAAATAAGTTCAAAAGGTCAGATATGGACATCTATATGGCTTATGAAGCATCAGAAGGAGTCTATGAGTATGTATAGAAAGCCCAAGATCAAGGACTCTTTGGCCAGAAATATGTTCAGGAGGTCAAAAGGGAACCTCTGTATAGCTGATTTATCATCAAAAGGAGTCTATAGCTTTATATAGTTTGAAGTTTTTTTAGGACACTTTGACCACAAATAAGTTCAAAATGTCAGATATGGACATCTATATGGCTTATGAAGCATCAGAAGGAGTCTATGAGTATGTATAGAAAGCCCAAGATCAAGGACTCTTTGGCCAGAAATATGTTCAGGAGGTCAAAAGGGAACCTCTGTATAGCTGACTTATCATCAAAAGGAGTCTATAACTTTATATAGTTAGAATTTTTTTATGACACTTTGACCACAAATAAGTTCAAAATGTCAGATATGGAAATCTATATGGCTTATGAGGCATCAGAAGGAGTCTATGAGTATGTATAGAAAGCATAAGATCGAGGACTCTTTGGCCAGAAATATGTTCAGTAGTTCAAAAGGGGCCCTCTGTATAGCTGATTTATCATCAAAAAGAGTCTATAACTTTCTATAATTTGAAAAAATGTTAGGACACTTTGACCACAAATAAGTTCAAAAGGTCAGATATGGACATCTATATGGCTTATGAGGCATCAGAAGGAGTCTATGAGTATTTATAGAAATCCCAATATCGAGGACTCTTTGGCCAGAAACATGTTCAGGAGGTCAAAAGGGGACCTCTGTATAGCTGACTTATCATCAAAAGGAGTCTATAACTTTATATAGTTAGAATTTTTTTATGACACTTTGACCACAAATAAGTTCAAAAGGTCAGATATGGACATCGATATGGCTTATGAAGCATCAGAAGGAGTCTATGAGTATGTATAGAAAGCCCAAGATCAAGGACTCTTTGGCCAGAAATATGTTCAGGAGGTCAAAAGGGAACCTCTGTATAGCTGACTTATCATCAAAAGGAGTCTATAACTTTATATAGTTAGAATTTTTTTATGACACTTTGACCACAAATAAGTTCAAAAGGTCAGATATGGACATCTATATGGCTTATGAAGCATCAGAAGGAGTCTATGAGTATGTATAGAAAGCCCAAGATCAAGGACTCTTTGGCCAGAAATATGTTCAGGAGGTCAAAAGGGAACCTCTGTATAGCTGATTTATCATCAAAAGGAGTCTATAGCTTTATATAGTTTGAAGTTTTTTTAGGACACTTTGACCACAAATAAGTTCAAAATGTCAGATATGGAAATCTATATGGCTTATGAGGCATCAGAAGGAGTCTATGAGTATGTATAGAAAGCATAAGATCGAGGACTCTTTGGCCAGAAATATGTTCAGTAGTTCAAAAGGGGCCCTCTGTATAGCTGATTTATCATCAAAAAGAGTCTATAACTTTCTATAATTTGAAAAAATGTTAGGACACTTTGACCACAAATAAGTTCAAAAGGTCAGATATGGACATCTATATGGCTTATGAGGCATCAGAAGGAGTCTATGAGTATTTATAGAAATCCCAATATCGAGGACTCTTTGGCCAGAAACATGTTCAGGAGGTCAAAAGGGGACCTCTGTATAGCTGACTTATCATCAAAAGGAGTCTATAACTTTATATAGTTAGAATTTTTTTATGACACTTTGACCACAAATAAGTTCAAAAGGTCAGATATGGACATCTATATGGCTTATGAAGCATCAGAAGGAGTCTATGAGTATGTATAGAAAGCCCAAGATCAAGGACTCTTTGGCCAGAAATATGTTCAGGAGGTCAAAAGGGAACCTCTGTATAGCTGACTTATCATCAAAAGGAGTCTATAACTTTATATAGTTAGAATTTTTTTATGACACTTTGACCACAAATAAGTTCAAAAGGTCAGATATGGACATCTATATGGCTTATGAAGCATCAGAAGGAGTCTATGAGTATGTATAGAAAGCCCAAGATCAAGGACTCTTTGGCCAGAAATATGTTCAGGAGGTCAAAAGGGAACCTCTGTATAGCTGATTTATCATCAAAAGGAGTCTATAGCTTTATATAGTTTGAAGTTTTTTTAGGACACTTTGACCACAAATAAGTTCAAAATGTCAGATATGGAAATCTATATGGCTTATGAGGCATCAGAAGGAGTCTATGAGTATGTATAGAAAGCATAAGATCGAGGACTCTTTGGCCAGAAATATGTTCAGTAGTTCAAAAGGGGCCCTCTGTATAGCTGATTTATCATCAAAAAGAGTCTATAACTTTCTATAATTTGAAAAAATGTTAGGACACTTTGACCACAAATAAGTTCAAAAGGTCAGATATGGACATCTATATGGCTTATGAGGCATCAGAAGGAGTCTATGAGTATTTATAGAAATCCCAATATCGAGGACTCTTTGGCCAGAAACATGTTCAGGAGGTCAAAAGGGGACCTCTGTATAGCTGACTTATCATCAAAAGGAGTCTATAACTTTATATAGTTAGAATTTTTTTATGACACTTTGACCACAAATAAGTTCAAAAGGTCAGATATGGACATCTATATGGCTTATGAAGCATCAGAAGGAGTCTATGAGTATGTATAGAAAGCCCAAGATCAAGGACTCTTTGGCCAGAAATATGTTCAGGAGGTCAAAAGGGAACCTCTGTATAGCTGACTTATCATCAAAAGGAGTCTATAACTTTATATAGTTAGAATTTTTTTATGACACTTTGACCACAAATAAGTTCAAAAGGTCAGATATGGACATCTATATGGCTTATGAAGCATCAGAAGGAGTCTATGAGTATGTATAGAAAGCCCAAGATCAAGGACTCTTTGGCCAGAAATATGTTCAGGAGGTCAAAAGGGAACCTCTGTATAGCTGACTTATCATCAAAAGGAGTCTATAACTTTATATAGTTAGAATTTTTTTATGACACTTTGACCACAAATAAGTTCAAAATGTCAGATATGGAAATCTATATGGCTTATGAGGCATCAGAAGGAGTCTATGAGTATGTATAGAAAGCATAAGATCGAGGACTCTTTGGCCAGAAATATGTTCAGTAGTTCAAAAGGGGCCCTCTGTATAGCTGATTTATCATCAAAAAGAGTCTATAACTTTCTATAATTTGAAAAAATGTTAGGACACTTTGACCACAAATAAGTTCAAAAGGTCAGATATGGACATCTATATGGCTTATGAGGCATCAGAAGGAGTCTATGAGTATTTATAGAAATCCCAATATCGAGGACTCTTTGGCCAGAAACATGTTCAGGAGGTCAAAAGGGGACCTCTGTATAGCTGACTTATCATCAAAAGGAGTCTATAACTTTATATAGTTAGAATTTTTTTATGACACTTTGACCACAAATAAGTTCAAAAGGTCAGATATGGACATCTATATGGCTTATGAAGCATCAGAAGGAGTCTATGAGTATGTATAGAAAGCCCAAGATCAAGGACTCTTTGGCCAGAAATATGTTCAGGAGGTCAAAAGGGAACCTCTGTATAGCTGATTTATCATCAAAAGGAGTCTATAGCTTTATATAGTTTGAAGTTTTTTTAGGACACTTTGACCACAAATAAGTTCAAAAGGTCAGATATGGACATCTATATGGCTTATGAGGCATCAGAAGGAGTCTATGAGTATGTATAGAAAGCATAAGATCGAGGACTCTTTGGCCAGAAATATGTTCAGTAGTTCAAAAGGGGCCCTCTGTATAGCTGATTTATCATCAAAAAGAGTCTATAACTTTCTATAATTTGAAAAAATGTTAGGACACTTTGACCACAAATAAGTTCAAAAGGTCAGATATGGACATCTATATGGCTTATGAGGCATCAGAAGGAGTCTATGAGTATTTATAGAAATCCCAATATCGAGGACTCTTTGGCCAGAAACATGTTCAGGAGGTCAAAAGGGGACCTCTGTATAGCTGACTTATCATCAAAAGGAGTCTATAACTTTATATAGTTAGAATTTTTTTATGACACTTTGACCACAAATAAGTTCAAAAGGTCAGATATGGACATCTATATGGCTTATGAAGCATCAGAAGGAGTCTATGAGTATGTATAGAAAGCCCAAGATCAAGGACTCTTTGGCCAGAAATATGTTCAGGAGGTCAAAAGGGAACCTCTGTATAGCTGACTTATCATCAAAAGGAGTCTATAACTTTATATAGTTAGAATTTTTTTATGACACTTTGACCACAAATAAGTTCAAAAGGTCAGATATGGACATCTATATGGCTTATGAAGCATCAGAAGGAGTCTATGAGTATGTATAGAAAGCCCAAGATCAAGGACTCTTTGGCCAGAAATATGTTCAGGAGGTCAAAAGGGAACCTCTGTATAGCTGATTTATCATCAAAAGGAGTCTATAGCTTTATATAGTTTGAAGTTTTTTTAGGACACTTTGACCACAAATAAGTTCAAAATGTCAGATATGGAAATCTATATGGCTTATGAGGCATCAGAAGGAGTCTATGAGTATGTATAGAAAGCATAAGATCGAGGACTCTTTGGCCAGAAATATGTTCAGTAGTTCAAAAGGGGCCCTCTGTATAGCTGATTTATCATCAAAAAGAGTCTATAACTTTCTATAATTTGAAAAAATGTTAGGACACTTTGACCACAAATAAGTTCAAAAGGTCAGATATGGACATCTATATGGCTTATGAGGCATCAGAAGGAGTCTATGAGTATTTATAGAAATCCCAATATCGAGGACTCTTTGGCCAGAAACATGTTCAGGAGGTCAAAAGGGGACCTCTGTATAGCTGACTTATCATCAAAAGGAGTCTATAACTTTATATAGTTAGAATTTTTTTATGACACTTTGACCACAAATAAGTTCAAAAGGTCAGATATGGACATCTATATGGCTTATGAAGCATCAGAAGGAGTCTATGAGTATGTATAGAAAGCCCAAGATCAAGGACTCTTTGGCCAGAAATATGTTCAGGAGGTCAAAAGGGAACCTCTGTATAGCTGACTTATCATCAAAAGGAGTCTATAACTTTATATAGTTAGAATTTTTTTATGACACTTTGACCACAAATAAGTTCAAAAGGTCAGATATGGACATCTATATGGCTTATGAAGCATCAGAAGGAGTCTATGAGTATGTATAGAAAGCCCAAGATCAAGGACTCTTTGGCCAGAAATATGTTCAGGAGGTCAAAAGGGAACCTCTGTATAGCTGATTTATCATCAAAAGGAGTCTATAGCTTTATATAGTTTGAAGTTTTTTTAGGACACTTTGACCACAAATAAGTTCAAAATGTCAGATATGGAAATCTATATGGCTTATGAGGCATCAGAAGGAGTCTATGAGTATGTATAGAAAGCATAAGATCGAGGACTCTTTGGCCAGAAATATGTTCTGGAGGTCAAAAGGGGACCTCTGTATAGCTCATTTATCATCAAAAGGAATCTATCACTTTATATACTTTGATAAAATTTTGACGACACTTTGACCACAAATAAGTTCAAAAGGTCAAATATGGAAATCTATATGGCTTATGAAGCATCAGAAGGAGTCTATGAGTATGTATAGAAAGCCCAAGATCGAGGACTCTTTGGCCAGAAATATGTTCTGGAGGTCAAAAGGGGACCTCTGTATAGCTCATTTATCATCAAAAGGAGTCTATCACTTTATATAGTTTGAAAAAATGTTAGGACACCTTGACCACAAATAAGTTCAAAAGGTCAGATATGGACATCTATATGGCTTATGAAGCACCAGAAGGAGTCTATGAGTATGTATAGAAAGCCCAAGATCAAGGACTCTTTGGCCAGTAATATGTTCAGGAGGTCAAAAGGGGACCTCTGTATAGCTGATTTATCATCAAAAGGAGTCTATAACTTTCTATAGTTTGAAAACTTTTGAGGACACTTTGACCACAAATAAGTTCAAAAGGTCAGATATGGACATCTATATGGCTTATGAAGCATCAGAAGGAGTCTATGAGTATGTATAGAAAGCCCAAGATCAAGGACTGTTTGGCCAGAAATATGTTCAGTAGGTCAACAGGGGACCTCTGTATAGCTGATTTATCATCAAAAGGAGTCTATCACTTTATATAGTTTGAAAAAATGTTAGGACACTTTGACCACAAATAAGTTCAAAAGGTCAGATATGGACATCTATATGGCTTATGAAGCACCAGAAGGAGTCTATGAGTATGTATAGAAAGCCCAAGATCGAGGACTCTTTGGCCAGAAATATGTTCAGGAGGTCAAAAGGGGACCTCTGTATAGCTGACTTATCATCAAAAGGAGTCTATAAATTTATATAGTTTTAATTTTTTTTAGGACACTTTGACCACAAATAAGTTCAAAAGGTCAGATATGGACATCTGTATGGCTTATGAGGCATCAGAAGGAGTCTATGAGTATGTATAGAAAGCATAAGATCGAGAACTCTTTGGCCAGAAATATGTTCAGGAGGTCAAAAGGGGCCCTCTGTATAGCTGATTTATCATCAAAAGGAGTCTATAACTTTCTATAGTTTGAAAAAAATGTTAGGACACTTTGACCACAAATGAGTTCAAAAGGTCAGATATGGACATCTATATGGCTTATGAAGCACCAGAAGGAGTCTATGAGTATGTATAGAAAGCCCATAGATCAAGGACTCTTTGGTCAGAAATATGTTCAGGAGGTCAAAAGGGGCCCTCTGTATAGCTGATTTATCATCAAAAGGAGTCTATAACTTTATATAGTTTGAATTTGTTTTAGGACACTTTGACAAGAAATAAGTTCAAAAGGATAGATATGGACATCTATATGGCTTATGAAGCATCAGAAGGAGTCTATGAGTATGTATAGAAAGCCCAAGATAGAGGTCTCTTTGGCCAGAAATATGTTCCTTGGGTCAAATATGGAATTCTGTATGTCTGACGTAACATCAGAAAGAGTCAACAAGTATATATGGAAAGATCAAGTTTCGAGTACTCACTCCATGGCCAGAAAAAAATTCGGTAGGTCAAATATGGACTTTTGTCAGGATGATATAACATCCGAAGATATCAGTCTGAATGTATAGTGTTAATCTTTTAGGACTCTTTGGCCAGAAATATTTTCAGTAGGTCAAAAGGGGACCTCTGTATAGCTGATTTATCATCAGAAGGAGACTATAACTTTATAAAGTTTGAAAAATTTTGAGGACACTTTGACCAGAAATAAGTTCAAAAGGTCAGATATGGACATCTATATGGCTTATGAAGCATCAGAAGGAGTTGGACTATATGAATAGAAAGCCCAAGACTTTGGCCAAAAATATGTTCCTTGGGTCAAATATGGACTTCTTTATGGCTGACGTAACATCAGAAAAAGTCAACGAGTATAAATGGTAAGGTCAAGTTTCGAGTACTCCTTGGACAGAAAAAAATTCAGTGTCAAATTTGGACCTTTGTCAGGATGATATAACATCTTTAAGGACTCTTTGGCCAGAAATATGTTCAGCAGGTCAAAAGCGTACCTATGTATAGCTCATTCTTATAACATTATGTGCTTTGCACAAACGATCTAACGTTGAGCATCATTAAAGAAACATAGGTTATGCACTTCGTGTGTCGTAACTCAATGCCATGTTCATTAGAGAGATAACATATGTGTTGTTGCTTTGCACAAACTGTCTAACGTTGCGCATTGAAGAATAACATATAGTCTGTGCACTACTTGCATTGCATTGCACAACAGAACTACTCGATCCCATGTTCATTAATTGCATTGCATTGCACACACGATCTAACGTTGTGCATTGAAGAATAACAGAGTTAACAGCACTTCTTGCATTGCATTGCATTGCACACCAGAACTAACTCATTCCCATGTTCATTAAAGAGATAACATATGTGTTGTTGCAATTGCATTGCACAAACGATCTAAAGTTGTGCACTGAAGAATAACTTATAGGTTATGCATATTTCGCATTGCATTGCACACCAGAACTAAATCATTCCCATGTTCATTATAGAGATGATATGTGTGTTGATGCATTGCATTGCATTGCATTGCACTAACGATCTAACGTTGTGCACTGAAGAATAACATATAGGTTATGCACTTTTTGCATTGCATTGTACAACTGAACTACCTAATTCCCATGTTGATTAAAGACATAACGTTTGTTGTTGCATTACATTGCATTGCACTAACGATCTAACGTTGTGCACTGAAGAATAACATATAGGTATGCACTTTTTGCACTGCATTGCATTGCACACCAGAACTAAATCATTCCCATGTTCATAAAAGAGATAACGTTTGTTGGTGCATTGCATTGCATTGCACAAACGATCTAACGTTGTGCACTGAAGAATAACATATAGGTTATGCACTTTTTGCATTGCATTGCACTGCACACCAGAACTAAATCATTCCCATGTTCATTAAAGACATAACACGTGTTGTTGCATTGCATTGTATTGCATTGCACTGATTTGCATTGCTTTGCACTGCCTTGCATTGCTTTGCATTGCACTAACGATCTAACGTTGTGCACTGAAGAATAACATATAGGTCATGCACTTTTTGCATTGCATTGCATTGCATACCAGAACTAAATCATTGCAATGTTCATTAAAGACATAACGTGTGTTGTTGCATTGCATTGCATTGCAATGTATTGCAATGCAATGTTTTGCGTTGCATTACATTCATTTGCATTGCTTTGCACTGCATTGCATTGCACTAAAGATCTAACGTTGTGCACTGAAGAATAACATATAAGTTATGCTCTTTTCGCATTGCATTGCACACCAGAACAAAATCATTCCCAAGTTCATTATAGAGATGATATGTGTGTTGTTGCATTGCATTGCATTGCATTGCATTGCATTGCATTGCATTGCATTGCATTGAATTGCATTGCATTGCATTGCATTGCATTGAATTGAATTGAATTGCATTGCATTGCATTGCATTGCATTGCATTGCACTAACGATCTAACTTTGTTCACTAAAGAATAACATATAGGTTATGCACTTTTTGCATTTCATTGCATTGCACACCAGACCTAAATCATTCCCATGTTCATTAAAGAGACAACGTTTGTTGGTGCACTTTTGGCTAACGATCTAACGTTGTGCACTGAAGAATAACATATGTTATGTACTTTTTGCATTGCATTGCACACCAGAACTACCTCATTCCCATGTTGAATAAAAACATAACGTGTGTTGTTGCATTGCATTGCATTTATTTGCATTGCTTTGCACTGCATTGCATTGCATTACATTGCATTGTATTGTATTGCATTGCATTGCATTGCATTGCATTGCACTAACGGTCTAACGTTGTGCACTGAAGAATAACATATAGGTTATGCACTTTTCGCATTGCATTGCACACCAGAACTACCTCATTCCCATGTTCATTAAAGACATAACGTGTGTTGTTGCAATGCATTGTATTGCATTGCATTGATTTGCATTGCTTTGCATTACTTTGCATTGCATTGCATTGCATTGCATTGCATTGCATTGCATTGCATTGCATTGCATTGCATTGTATTGTATTGCAATGCAATGCAATGTTTTGCGTTGCATTACATTGCTTTGCACTGCATTGCATTGCACTAAAGATCTAACGTTGTGCACTGAAGAATAACAAATAGGTTATGCACTTTTCGCATTGCATTGCATTGCACACCAGAACTAAATCATTCCCATGTTCATTAAAGACATAACGTGTGTTGTTGCATTGCATTGCATTGCATTGCATTGATTTGCATTGCTTTGCACTGCATTGCAATGCACTAACGATCTAACGTTGTGCACTGAAGAATAACATATGTTATGCACTTTTTGCATTGCATTGCACACCAGAACTACCTCATTCCGATGTTGATTAAAAACATAACGTGTGTTGTTGCATTGCATTGCATTGCATTGCATTGCATTGCATTGCATTGCATTGCATTTATTTGCATTGCTTTGCACTGCATTGAATTGCATTGAATTGCACTAACGATCTAACGTTGTGCACTGAAGAATAACATATAGGTTAAGCACTTTTCTCATTGAATTGCATTGCACACCAGAACTAAATCATTCCCATGTTCATTAAAGACATAACGTGTGTTGTTGCATTGCATTGTATTGCATTGCATTGCTTTGCATTGCTTTGCATTGCTTTGCATTGCTTTGCATTGCTTTGCATTGCTTTGCTTTGCTTTGCATTGCTTTGCATTGCATTGCATTGCATTGCATTGCATTGCATTGCTTTGCATTGCATTGCATTGCATTGCATTGCATTGCATTGCATTGCATTGCATTGCATTGCATTGCATTGCATTGCACTGCATTGCACTAACGATCTAACGTTGTGCACTGAAGAATAACATATGGGTTATGCTCTTTTCGCATTGCATTGCACACCAGAACAAAATCATTCCCAAGTTCATTATAGAGATGATATGTGTGTTGTTGCATTGCATTGCATTGCATTGCATTGCATTGCATTGCATTGCTTTGCATTGCTTTGCACTGCATTGCATTGCATTGCATTGCATTGCACTAACGATCTAACTATGTGCAAGAAAGAATAACATATAGGTTATGCACTTTTTGCATTTCATTGCACACCAGACCTAAATCATTCCCATGTTCATTAAAGAGATAACGTTTGTTGGTGCATTGCATTGCATTGCATTGCATTGCATTGATTTGCAATGCCTTGTACTGCATTGCATTGCATTGCATTGCATTGCATTGCATTGCATTGCACTAACGACCTAACTTTGTGCACTGAAGAATAACATATAGGTTATGCACTTTTTGCATTGCATTGCATTGCACACTAGAACTTAACCATTCTCATGTTCATTAAAGAGATGGTATGTGTGTTGTTGCATTGCATTGCACTAATGATCTAACGTTGTCCACTGAAGAATAACATATAGGTTATGCACTTTTCGCATTGCATTGCATACCAGACTTCTAAATCATTCCCATGTTCATTAAAGAGATAACGTGTGTTGTTGCAATTGCATTACATTGCATTGCATTGCATTGCATTGCATTGCACTAGCGATGTAACGTTATGCACTGAAGAATAACATATAGGTTATGCACTTTTTGCATTGCATTGCATTGCACACTAGAACTTAACCATTCCCATGTTCATTAAAGAGATAACATATGTGTTGTTGCATTGCATTGCACAAACGACCTAATGTTGTGCACTGAAGAATAACATATAGGTTATACACTTTTTGCATTGCATTGCACACTAGAACTTAACCATTCCCATGTTCATTAAAGAGATAACGTTTGTTGGTGCATTGCATTGCACTAGCGATGTAACGTTGTGCACTCAAGAATAACATAGGTTATGCACTTTTTGCATTTCATTGCATTGCACACCAGAACTACCTCATTCTCATGTTGATTAAAGACATAACGTGTGTTGTTGCATTGCATTGATTTGCAATGCCTTGTACTGCATTGCATTGCATTGCATTACATTGCATTGCATTGCATTGCATTGCACTAACGATCTAACTTTGTGCACTGAAGTATAACATATAGGTTATGCACTTTTTGCATTGCATTGCACACTAGAACTTAACCATTCCCATGTTCATTAAAGAGATGGTACGTGTGTTGTTGCATTGCATTGCACTAACGATCTAACGTTGTGCACTGAAGAATAACATATAGGTTATGCACTTTTCGCATTGCATTGCATTGCATTCCAGACTACTAAATCATTCCCATGGTCATTAAAGAGATAAACGTGTGTTGTTGCAATTGCATTGCATTGCATTGCATTGCACTAACGATCTAACGTTGTGCATTGAAGAATAACATATAGGCTATGCACTTCTTGCATTGCATTACACACCAGAAGTAACTCATTCCCAAACTACATTGCGTTTTGCTTTGAGGAAATACAATATGTGCTATTGCATTGCATTTCACACAAGATCAAACTTTGTGCATTGAAGAATAACATATAAGCTATGAGTGCATCACAAACATACAATAACTATCTCAACTATCTACATTCCACTGCATAAAATATCTAACTGATATAGTTAGATATAATAATAATACATTATTATTCAACGCTAATTCTTAGATCGTTTGTGCAATGCAACACTCATGTTATGTTTTCATTGCACATGAGGTATGAAGTAGTTTATTCTATGCATTGTAATGCAAGAGGTAAATGCAATAATTTCCCTTAAAAGAATAAATGAATAAGTTAGTTATTGTGCAATGCCAATGCACATATGTCATGTGTCAAATCAGGCCTACAGAGGTCCCTCTTGTCTTATATAACATCACAAGAAGTCAGTCTTGTATGTTTAGTAAGCCAGACAGTAGTCCATATTTGACTGATTGAACATATTTTGGGAAAAAGAGTCCTCAAAAGGTATTTTGTGTATATTATAAACTTATAGACTCCTTCTGATGTTAAATCAGCCATATAGAGGTGCATATTTGACCTATTGAACTTATTTCTGGTCAAAGGGTCCTCAAAGTTTTTTAAACAAACTTATAGACTCCTTCTGTTACATCACCCATAAAAAAAAGTACATTTTTGACCTACTAAACATATTTCTGCCAAGAGACCATGAAACTTAACTTACTATACGTACATATTGACTTCTCGTGATGTTAACTCAGGCAAGGAGTAGTCGATATTTGACCGATTGAACACATTTTTGGCCAAAGAGGCCTCGAAATGTTTTTTTTTTCTCTTATAAATTTATAGACTCCTTCTGATGTTAAATCAGCCATACAGAAGTCCATATTTGACCTTCTGAACATATTTCTGGCCAGAGACCTTGAACATTTACCTTACTATTTATATTTCTCCTACCATAAAGAATTCTCGTGATGTTATGTCAGCCAGACTGTAGCCATATTTGACTGATTTAACATGTTTTTGGCCAAAGAATCCTCAAAATGTTTTTTACTCTTAGAAACTCATAGACTCCTTCTGATGTTAAATCAGCCATACAGAAGTCCATATTTGACCCAAGGAATATATTTTTGGCCATAGAGTTCTCGATCTTGACCTTTCTATACATACTCATAGACTCATTCTAATGTTACATAAGCCATATAGATATCCATATCTGACCTTTTGAACTTATTTCTGGTCATCAAAAGTTTTTAAACTATATAAAGTTATAGACTCTTTCTGATGATAAATCAGCTATTCAGAGGACCCCTTTTGACCTACTGAACATATTTCTGGCCAAAGAGTCCTAAATGATTAACACTATACATTCAGATTGATATCTTCGGATGTTATATCTTCCTAACAAAAGTCCATATTTGACATACTGAATTTTCTTCTGGCCAAGGAGTACTCGAAACTTGACCTTTCTATACAGAATTGTTGACTCTTTCTGATGTTACGTCAGACATACAGAATTCCATATTTGACCCAAGGAACATATTTCTTGCCAAAGAGTCCTCGATCTTATGCTTTCTATACATACTCATAGACTCCTTCTGATGCCTCATAAGCCATATAGATGTCCATATATGACCTTTTGAACTTATTTGTGGTCAAAGTGTCCTAAAAAAAGAATCAAACTATATAAAGTTATAGACTCCTTTTGATGATGTCAGCTATACAGAGGTCCCCTTTTGACCTCCTGAACATGTTTCTGGCCAAAGAGTCCTTGATCTTGGGGCTTTCTATACATACTCATAGACTCCTTCTGGTGCTTCATAAGCCATATAGATGTCCATATCTGACCTTTTGAACTTATTTGTGGTCAAAGTGTCCTAACATTTTTTCAAACTATAGAAAGTTCTAGACTCCTTTTGATGATAAATCAGCTATACAGAGGGCCCCTTTTGAACTACTGAACATATTTCTTGCCAAAGAGTCTTCGACATTATGCTTTCTATACATACTCATAGACTCCTTCTGATGCCTCATAAGCCATATAGATGTCCATATCTGACCTTTTGAACTTATTTTTGGTCAAAGTATCCTAAAATTTTTTCAAACTATAGAAAGTTCTAGACTCCTTTTGATGATAAATCAGCTATACAGAGGGCCCCTTTTGAACTACTGAACATATTTCTGGCCAAAGAGTCCTCGATCTTATGCTTTCTATACATACTCATAGACTCCTTCTGGTGCTTCATAAGCCATATAGATGTCCATATCTGACCTTTTGAACTTATTTGTGGTCAAAGTGTCCTAAAACAAAAAATTCAAACTATATAAAGTTATAGACTCCTTTTGATGATAAGTCAGCTATACAGAGATCCCCTTTTGACCTCCTGAACATGTTTCTGGCCAAAGAGTCCTTGATCTTGGGGCTTTCTATACATACTCATAGACTCCTTCTGGTGCTTCATAAGCCATATAGATATCCATATCTGACCTTTTGAACTTATTTGTGGTCAAAGTGTCATAAAAAAATTCAAACTATATAAAGTTACAGACTCTTTTTGATGATGTCAGCTACATAGAGGTCCCCTTTTGACCTCCTGAACATGTTTCTGGCCAAAGAGTCCTCGATATTGGGATTTCTATAAATACTCATAGACTCCTTCTGATGCTTCATAAGCCATATAGATGTCCATATCTGACCTTTTGAACTTATTTGTGGTCAAAGTGTCATAAAAAAATTCAAACTATATAAAGTTACAGACTCTTTTTGATGATGTCAGCTATATAGAGGTCCCCTTTTGACCTCCTGAACATGTTTCTGGCCAAAGAGTCTTCGATCTTGGGATTTCTATACATACTCATAGACTCCTTCTGATGCTTCATAAGCCATATAGATGTCCATATCTGACCTTTTGAACTTATTTGTGGTCAAAGTGTCATAAAAAAAATTCAAACTATATAAAGTTATAGACTCCTTTTGATGATAAATCAGCTATACAGAGGTCCCCTTTTGAACTAATGAACATATTTCTGGCCAAAGAGTCCTCGATCTTATGCTTTCTATACATACTCATAGACTCCTTCTGATGCCTCATAAGCCATATAGATGTCCATATCTGACCTTTTGAACTCATTTGTGGTCAAAGTGTCATAAAAAAAATTCAAACTATATAAAGTTATAGACTCCTTTTGATGATAAGTCAGCTATACAGAGGTCCCCTTTTGACCTCCTGAACATGTTTCTGGCCAAAGAGTCCTTGATCTTGGGATTTCTATACATACTCATAGACTCCTTCTGGTGCTTCATAAGCCATATAGATGTCCATATCTGACCTTTTGAACTTATTTGTGGTCAAAGTGTCATAAAAAAATTCTAACTATATAAAGTTTTAGACTCCTTTTGATGATGTCAGCTATACAGAGGTCCCCTTTTGACCTCCTGAACATGTTTTGGCCAAAGAGTCCTCAATATTGGGATTTCTATACATACTCATAGACTCCTTCTGGTGCTTCATAAGCCATATAAATGTCCATATCTGACCTTTTGAACTTATTTGTGGTCAAAGTGTCCTAACATTTTTTTCAAACTATAGAAAGTTCTAGACTCCTTTTGATGATAAATCAGCTATACAGAGGTCCCTTTCTGACCTACTGAACAGATTTCTGGCCAAAGAGTCTTCGATCTTGCGTTTTCTATACATACTCATAGAGTCCTTCTGATGCTTCATAAGCCATATAGATGTCCATATCTGACCTTTTGACCTTATTTGTGGTCAAAGTGTCATAAAAAAATTCAAACTATATAAAGTTATAGACTCCTTTTGATGATAAATCAGCTAGTCAGAGGTCCCCTTTTGACCTCCTGAACATGTTTCTGGCCAAAGAGTCCTCGATATTGGGATTTCTATACATACTCATAGACTCCTTCTGGTGCTTCATAAGCCATATAGATGTCCATATCTGACCTTTTTAACTTATTTCTGGTCAAAGTGTCCTCAAAATTTTTCAAACTATATAAAGGTATAGACTCCTTCTGATAATAAATCAGCTATACCAAGGTCACCTTTTGACCTTCTGAACATATTTCTGGCCAAAGAGTTCTTGAACATTATCTTGATATACTACAGATTGACTTGTTGTGATGTTATATTAACCAGCCAGTAGTCTTTTTTTGACCTACTGAACATATTTCTAGCCAGAGTCCGTGAACATCAACTCACTATACATATAGACTGACCTCTCGTAATGTAAAATCAGGCAGACAGTAGTCCATATTTGACTGATTGAAAAAAAATTTGACCAAAGAGTTCTCTAAAGGATTTTGTCTATCATAAATGTTTAGACTCCTTCTGATGTTAAATCAGCCATACAGAAGTCCATATTTGACCTTCTGAACATATTTCTGGCCAGAGACCTTGAACATTTACCTTACTATTTATATTTCTCCTACCATAAAGACTTCTCGTGATGTTATGTCAGCCAGACTGTAGCCATATTTGACTGATTTAACATGTTTTTGGCCAAAGAATCCTCAAAATGTTTTTTACTCTTAGAAACTCATAGACTCCTTCTGATGTTAAATCAGCCATACAGAAGTCCATATTTGACCCAAGGAATATATTTATGGCCATAGAGTTCTCCATCTTGACCTTTCTATACATACTCATAGACTCCTTCTAATGTTACATAAGCCATATAGATATCCATATCTGACCTTTTGAACTTATTTCTGGTCATCAAAAGTTTTTAAACTATATAAAGTTATAGACTCTTTCTGATGATAAATCAGCTATACAAAGGTCACCTTTTGACCTTTTGAACATATTTCTGGCCAAAGAGTTTGAGAGTTGCTTGAACTTTTGACTTTTGACTACAGATTGACTTGTTGTGATGTTATATTAACCAGCCAGTAGTCTATTTTTGACCTACTGAAAATATTTCTGGCCAGAGTCCGTGAACATTAACTCACTATACAATATAGACTGACTTCTTGCAATGCCAAACCAGGCAGGCAGTAGTCCATATTTGACCGATTGAAAAAAAATTTGACCAAAGAGTTCTCAAAAGGATTTTGTCTGTCATAATCTATAGACTCCTTCTGATGTCCGAAAATATTACTGGCCAAAGAGTCCTTAAAGATTAACACTATACATTCAGATTGATATCTTCGGATGTTATATCATCATGACAAAAGTCCATATTTGACATACTGACATTTTTTCTGGTCAAAGAGTCTCAACTTGACCATTCTATATATACTCATTGACTCTTTCTGATTCTTCATTAGCTATATAGATGTCCATATATGGCGAATTGAAAATATTTTTGGCAAAAAGGTCCTCACAAGTTAACTTACTAAATACTCATAGACTTCTTCTGATGATACATCACTTTAACAGGTATGTGACCCTCTGAATATATTTTTGGCCAAAGAATCATTGAACATTAACTCTCTATACATATTGACTCAAGAGTCAAAATTTGACCTCTTTTGGTCTGATTTATCATCAGATGGAGTCTATAATTTTACATAGTTTAAAAACTTTTGAGGAACCTTTGACCAGAAATAATAATAAGTCATAAATATGGACATAAATATGGTTTATGAAGAATCAGAAGGAGACTATGAGTATGTATAGAAAGTTCAAGATTGGCCACAAATATGTCCCTTGGGTCAATTATGGACTTCTTTATGGCTGATGTAACATCAGATGGAGTAAACGACTATGTGTAGAAAGAAACAGCATAAGGAGTCAATGAGCATGTATAGAATGTTCAAGATCGAGGACTCTTTTACTAGAAATATGTTCAGTAGGTAAATTATGGAGTACTCTCTGGCTGATGAAGCACTAAAAGGAGTCAATTAGCATGTACAAAATTTTCAAGTCAGAAATATGTTCAACATGTCAAATCTGGACTTCTGTATGGCTAAAGAAACAAAATAAGGCATCACTGAGAATGTATAGAAAGTTCAAGATCGAGAACTCTTTTACTTCAATAGTCAATATCTACAATTGTCTGGCCGATGTACTATCTGAAAGAGTCTATAAGTATGAATAGAAAGTTCAAGATCGAGGACTCTTCGGTCAGAAATATGTTCATTATGTCAAATCAGAACTACTGCATGGCTGATGAAACAGCAGAAAGAGTCTATGAGTATGTTTAAAAGTTTCAAGATCGAGGACTCTTTTGCCAGAAATATGTTTAGTGGGTCAAATATGGACTGCTGTCTGGCTGATGAATCAGAAGTCAATGAAGATTGAGGAAGAAGATTATGAATAGAAAGTTCAAGTTCAAAGACTCTTCAGGTAGAAATATGTTCAGTGGGTCAATTATCTATATGGAGTCACTGAGAATCTATAGAAAGTTCAAGACAGAGGACTCTTTTACTATAAATATGTTCAGAGGGTCAATTATGGACTATTGTCTGCTTGTGAAACATCAGAAGGAGTCAATGAGCCTATATAGAAAGTTCAAGTTCAAGACTCTTCAGGCAGCAATATGTTCAGTAGGTCAATTATGGACTAATGTCTGGCTGATGAAACACTAAAAGGAGTCAATTAGCATGTACAGAATGTTCAAGTTCATGGACTTGTTGGCCAGAAATATGTTTAATAATTAATATGGACAATTGTCTGTCCGATGTAACTTTCTGAAAGAGTCTATAATTATGAATAGAAAGTTCAAGATCAAAATCTCTTTGGTCAGAAATATGTTCAACATGTCAAATCTGGACTACTGTATGGCTGAAGAAACATCAGAAGTAAATGATTATGTATAGAAAGTTCAAGTTCATAGACTCTTCGGGCAGAAAAATGTTCAGTAGGTCAATTGTGGACAATTATCTGGCTGATGAAACATCAGAAGGAGTATGTATAGAAAGAATAAGATCAAGGTCTCTTTGGCCAGAAATATGTTCAATTGATCAAATTTTGAAATACTATATTGCTGTTGTAAAATCAGGAGTCATTGAGTATGTATTGAAAAATGTTCATAGACTCATTGGTCAGAAATAGGTTTAATAGGTCATATTGATACAATACAATACAATAATGTTTTGCTATTGTAACATCAGAAGGAGTCAATGTATAGAGAAATCAAGATTATAAACCCATCGCTCAGAAATGAGTTTAGTAGTCAATTATGGATCATTTTTTGGCTGAAGTACTATCTGAAAGCGTCTATGAGTACGTATAGAAAGATCAAGGACTCTTCCAGCCAGAAATATGTTCAATTGTCAAATATGGATAATAGCCTGGGTGATGAAAAATCAGAAGGAGATAGTAATTATGTATAGATATTTAAAGTTCTAGGTCTCTTTGGCCAGATATATGTTCAATGGGTCAAATTTGGACTAACAATATGGTTGATTTAACATCAAAAGTAGTCGATGAGAATGCATATAAACATACCTTTTGACGACTCTTTTGGCCAGAAATATGTTCTCTTGGTCAAATATGGACTACTGTATGGTGGATGTAAAATCAAAAATAGTCTAGGAGAAGGAACAGTAAGTTAAACTTTGATGATTCTTTTGCCAGAAATATGTTCAGTAGGTCAATAACTGACTTCTGTCTCAATGATGAAACATCAGAACAAGCCTATGATTATGTATAGAACGATCAAGATCGAGGACACTTTGGTTATAGAAATGTTCAATAGGTCAAATTTGAACTATACTGTATGGCTGATGAAACATCAGAAGGATTGTAAAAGCAATTAGTCTCATGTCTCATGTCTAGAAATATGTTCAAAATATAAAATTTGAACTACTGTTCAAATACATTGGATAGCAGATAATTAATTAACAAGTCTACAAGTATGTTTAGAAAGTTCAAGATCGAGGACTCTATGGTCAGAAATATATTCAATGGGTCAAGTATGGACATCTTTCAGGCTGATGAAACATCAGAAGCTGTCAATGAGCATGTACAGAAAGGTCAAGATCAGGGACTCTTTGACCAGAAATATATTAGTAGGTCAAATATGGACTTTTGTATGGCTAATGTATTATTAAGAGAAGTCAATAAGCAGAGAAAGTTAATGTTCAAAGACTCTTTGGCCAAAAATGTGTTCAGTAGTTCAAATAGGAACCTCTGTATGGCTGAATTAACATAATAAGAAACCCTTTGAGGACCATTTGACCAGAAATAAGTTCAGTAGGTCAAATATGGAATTCTATATGTGGCTTATGAACCATCAGAAGGAGTCTAGGAGTGAGAATGCAAAGTTCAAGATTGAGGACTCTTTTTTATCAGAAGGAGTCTATAACTTTATATAGTTTGAAAAATTTTGAGGACACTTTGACCAGAAATAAGTTCAAAAGGATAGATATGGACATCTATATGGCTTATGAAGCATCAGAAGGAGTCTATGAGTATGTATAGAAAGCCCAAGATCGAGGACTCTTTGGCCAGAAATATGTTCTGGAGGTCAAAAGGGGACCTCTGTATAGCTCATTTATCATCAAAAGGAGTCTATCACTTTATATACTTTGAAAAAATTTTGAGGACACTTTGACCACAAATAAGTTCAAAAGGTCAAATATGGAAATCTATATGGCTTATGAAGCATCAGAAGGAGTCTATGAGTATGTATAGAAAGCCCAAGATCGAGAACTCTTTGGCCAGAAATATGTTCTGGAGGTCAAAAGGGGACCTCTGTATAGCTCATTTATCATCAAAAGGAGTCTATCACTTTATATAGTTTGAAAAAATGTTAGGACACCTTGACCACAAATAAGTTCAAAAGGTCAGATATGGACATCTATATGGCTTATGAAGCACCAGAAGGAGTCTATGAGTATGTATAGAAAGCCCAAGATCAAGGACTCTTTGGCCAGTAATATGTTCAGGAGGTCAAAAGGGGACCTCTGTATAGCTGATTTATCATCAAAAGGAGTCTATAACTTTCTATAGTTTGAAAACTTTTGAGGACACTTTGACCACAAATAAGTTCAAAAGGTCAGATATGGACATCTATATGGCTTATGAAGCATCAGAAGGAGTCTATGAGTATGTATAGATAGCCCAAGATCGAGGACTCTTTGGCCAGAAATATGTTCAGTAGGTCAACAGGGGACCTCTGTATAGCTGATTTATCATCAAAAGGAGTCTATCACTTTATATAGTTTGAAAAAATGTTAGGACACTTTGACCACAAATAAGTTCAAAAGGTCAGATATGGACATCTATATGGCTTATGAAGCATCAGAAGGAGTCTATGAGTATGTATAGAAAGCCCAAGATCAAGGACTCTTTGGCCAGAAATATGTTCAGGAGGTCAAAAGGGAACCTCTGTATAGCTGACTTATCATCAAAAGGAGTCTATAACTTTATATAGTTTGAATTTTTTTATGACACTTTGACCACAAATAAGTTCAAAAGGTCAGATATGGACATCTATATGGCTTATGAAACATCAGAAGGAGTCTGAGTATGTATAGAAAGCCCAAGATCAAGGACTCTTTGGCCAGAAATATGTTCTGGAGGTCAAAAGGGGACCTCTGTATAGCTGATTTATCATCAAAAGGAGTCTATAACTTTCTATAGTTTGAAAACTTTTGAGGACACTTTGACCACAAATAAGTTCAAAAGGTCAGATATGGACATCTATATGGCTTATGAAGCATCAGAAGGAGTCTATGAGTATGTATAGAAAGCCCAAGATCAAGGACTCTTTGGCCAGAAATATGTTCTGGAGGTCAAAAGGGGACCTCTGTATAGCTCATTTATCATCAAAAGGAGTCTATAACTTTCTATAGTTTGAAAACTTTTGAGGACACTTTGACCACAAATAAGTTCAAAAGGTCAGATATGGACATATGGCTTATGAAGCATCAGAAGGAGTCTATGAGTATGTATAGATAGCCCAAGATCGAGGACTCTTTGGCCAGAAATATGTTCAGTAGGTCAACAGGGGACCTCTGTATAGCTGATTTATCATCAAAAGGAGTCTATCACTTTATATAGTTTGAAAAAATGTTAGGACACTTTGACCACAAATAAGTTCAAAAGGTCAGATATGGACATCTATATGGCTTATGAAGCATCAGAAGGAGTCTATGAGTATGTATAGAAAGCATAAGATCGAGGACTCTTTGGCCAGAAATATGTTCAGTAGTTCAAAAGGGGACCTCTGTATAGCTGATTTATCATCAAAAGGAGTCTATAACTTTCTATAATTTGAACTTTATATAACTTTATATAACTTTATATAACTTTATATAGTTTGAAGTTTTTTTAGGACACTTTGACCACAAATAAGTTCAAAAGGTCAGATATGGACATCTATATGGCTTATGAGGCATCAGAAGGAGTCTATGAGTATGTATAGATAGCCCAAGATCGAGGACTCTTTGGCCAGAAATATGTTCAGTAGGTCAAGAGGGGACCTCTGTATAGCTGATTTATCATCAAAAGGAGTCTATCACTTTATATAGTTTGAAAAAATGTTAGGACACCTTGACCACAAATAAGTTCAAAAGGTCAGATATGGACATCTATATGGCTTATGAAGCACCAGAAGGAGTCTATGAGTATGTATAGAAAGCCCAAGATCAAGGACTCTTTGGCCAGTAATATGTTCAGGAGGTCAAAAGGGGACCTCTGCATAGCTGATTTATCATCAAAAGGAGTCTATAACTTTCTATAGTTTGAAAACTTTTGAGGACACTTTGACCATAAATAAGTTCAAAAGGTCAGATATGGACATCTATATGGCTTATGAAGCATCAGAAGGAGTCTATGAGTATGTATAGAAAGCCCAAGATCAAGGACTGTTTGGCCAGAAATATGTTCAGTAGGTCAACAGGGGACCTCTGTATAGCTGATTTATCATCAAAAGGAGTCTATCACTTTATATAGTTTGAAAAAATGTTAGGACACTTTGACCACAAATAAGTTCAAAAGGTCAGATATGGACATCTATATGGCTTATGAAGCATCAGAAGGAGTCTATGAGTATGTATAGAAAGCATAAGATCAACAGGGGACCTCTGTATAGCTGACTTATCATCAAAAGGAGTCTATAACTTTATATAGTTTGAATTTTTTTATGACACTTTGACCACAAATAAGTTCAAAAGGTCAGATATGGACATCTATATGGCTTATGAAGCACCAGAAGGAGTCTATGAGTATTTATAGAAAGCCCAAGATCGAGGACTCTTTGGCCAGAAATATGTTCTGGAGGTCAAAAGGGGACCTCTGTATAGCTCATTTATCATCAAAAGGAATCTATCACTTTATATACTTTGATAAAATTTTGAGGACACTTTGACCACAAATAAGTTCAAAAGGTCAAATATGGAAATCTATATGGCTTATGAAGCATCAGAAGGAGTCTATGAGTATGTATAGAAAGCCCAAGATCGAGGACTCTTTGGCCAGAAATATGTTCTGGAGGTCAAAAGGGGACCTCTGTATAGCTCATTTATCATCAAAAGGAGTCTATCACTTTATATAGTTTGAAAAAATGTTAGGACACCTTGACCACAAATAAGTTCAAAAGGTCAGATATGGACATCTATATGGCTTATGAAGCACCAGAAGGAGTCTATGAGTATGTATAGAAAGCCCAAGATCAAGGACTCTTTGGCCAGTAATATGTTCAGGAGGTCAAAAGGGGACCTCTGTATAGCTGATTTATCATCAAAAGGAGTCTATAACTTTCTATAGTTTGAAAACTTTTGAGGACACTTTGACCACAAATAAGTTCAAAAGGTCAGATATGGACATCTATATGGCTTATGAAGCATCAGAAGGAGTCTATGAGTATGTATAGAAAGCCCAAGATCAAGGACTGTTTGGCCAGAAATATGTTCAGTAGGTCAACAGGGGACCTCTGTATAGCTGATTTATCATCAAAAGGAGTCTATCACTTTATATAGTTTGAAAAAATGTTAGGACACTTTGACCACAAATAAGTTCAAAAGGTCAGATATGGACATCTATATGGCTTATGAAGCATCAGAAGGAGTCTATGAGTATGTATAGAAAGCCCAAGATCAAGGACTCTTTGGCCAGAAATATGTTCAGGAGGTCAAAAGGGAACCTCTGTATAGCTGACTTATCATCAAAAGGAGTCTATAACTTTATATAGTTAGAATTTTTTTATGACACTTTGACCACAAATAAGTTCAAAAGGTCAGATATGGACATCTATATGGCTTATGAAGCATCAGAAGGAGTCTATGAGTATGTATAGAAAGCCCAAGATCAAGGACTCTTTGGCCAGAAATATGTTCAGGAGGTCAAAAGGGAACCTCTGTATAGCTGACTTATCATCAAAAGGAGTCTATAACTTTATATAGTTAGAATTTTTTTATGACACTTTGACCACAAATAAGTTCAAAAGGTCAGATATGGACATCTATATGGCTTATGAAGCATCAGAAGGAGTCTATGAGTATGTATAGAAAGCCCAAGATCAAGGACTCTTTGGCCAGAAATATGTTCAGGAGGTCAAAAGGGAACCTCTGTATAGCTGACTTATCATCAAAAGGAGTCTATAACTTTATATAGTTAGAATTTTTTTATGACACTTTGACCACAACTAAGTTCAAAAGGTCAGATATGGACATCTATATGGCTTATGAAGCATCAGAAGGAGTCTATGAGTATGTATAGAAAGCCCAAGATCAAGGACTCTTTGGCCAGAAATATGTTCAGGAGGTCAAAAGGGAACCTCTGTATAGCTGATTTATCATCAAAAGGAGTCTATAGCTTTATATAGTTTGAAGTTTTTTTAGGACACTTTGACCACAAATAAGTTCAAAATGTCAGATATGGAAATCTATATGGCTTATGAGGCATCAGAAGGAGTCTATGAGTATGTATAGAAAGCATAAGATCGAGGACTCTTTGGCCAGAAATATGTTCTGGAGGTCAAAAGGGGACCTCTGTATAGCTCATTTATCATCAAAAGGAATCTATCACTTTATATACTTTGATAAAATTGTGACGACACTTTGACCACAAATAAGTTCAAAAGGTCAAATATGGAAATCTATATGGCTTATGAAGCATCAGAAGGAGTCTATGAGTATGTATAGAAAGCCCAAGATCGAGGACTCTTTGGCCAGAAATATGTTCTGGAGGTCAAAAGGGGACCTCTGTATAGCTCATTTATCATCAAAAGGAGTCTATCACTTTATATAGTTTGAAAAAATGTTAGGACACCTTGACCACAAATAAGTTCAAAAGGTCAGATATGGACATCTATATGGCTTATGAAGCATCAGAAGGAGTCTATGAGTATGTATAGAAAGCCCAAGATCAAGGACTCTTTGGCCAGTAATATGTTCAGGAGGTCAAAAGGGGACCTCTGTATAGCTGATTTATCATCAAAAGGAGTCTATAACTTTCTATAGTTTGAAAACTTTTGAGGACACTTTGACCACAAATAAGTTCAAAAGGTCAGATATGGACATCTATATGGCTTATGAAGCATCAGAAGGAGTCTATGAGTATGTATAGAAAGCCCAAGATCAAGGACTGTTTGGCCAGAAATATGTTCAGTAGGTCAACAGGGGACCTCTGTATAGCTGATTTATCATCAAAAGGAGTCTATCACTTTATATAGTTTGAAAAAATGTTAGGACACTTTGACCACAAATAAGTTCAAAAGGTCAGATATGGACATCTATATGGCTTATGAAGCACCAGAAGGAGTCTATGAGTATGTATAGAAAGCCCAAGATCAAGGACTCTTTGGCCAGAAATATGTTCAGGAGGTCAAAAGGGAACCTCTGTATAGCTGACTTATCATCAAAAGGAGTCTATAACTTTATATAGTTAGAATTTTTTTATGACACTTTGACCACAAATAAGTTCAAAAGGTCAGATATGGACATCTATATGGCTTATGAAGCATCAGAAGGAGTCTATGAGTATGTATAGAAAGCCCAAGATCAAGGACTCTTTGGCCAGAAATATGTTCAGGAGGTCAAAAGGGAACCTCTGTATAGCTGACTTATCATCAAAAGGAGTCTATAACTTTATATAGTTTGAAGTTTTTTTAGGACACTTTGACCACAAATAAGTTCGAAAGGTCAGAAATGGAAATCTATATGGCTTATGAAGCACCAGAAGGAGTCTATGAGTATTTATAGAAATCCCAATATCGAGGACTCTTTGGCCAGAAACATGTTCAGGAGGTCAAAAGGGGACCTCTGTATAGCTGACTTATCATCAAAAGGAGTCTATAACTTTATATAGTTTGAAGTTTTTTTAGGACACTTTGACCACAAATAAGTTCGAAAGGTCAGAAATGGAAATCTATATGGCTTATGAAGCACCAGAAGGAGTCTATGAGTATGTATAGAAAGCCCAAGATCGAGGACTCTTTGGCCAGAAACATGTTCAGGAGGTCAAAAGGGGACCTCTGTATAGCTGATTTATCATCAAAAGGAGTCTATAACTTTCTATAGTTTGAAAAATTTTGAGGACACTTTGACCACAAATAAGTTCAAAAGGTCAGATATGGACATCTATATGGCTTATGAAGCACCAGAAGGAGTCTATGAGTATGTATAGAAATCCCAATATCGAGGACACTTTGACCACAAATAAGTTCGAAAGGTCAGAAATGGAAATCTATATGGCTTATGAAGCACCAGAAGGAGTCTATGAGTATGTATAGAAAGCCCAAGATCGAGGACTCTTTGGCCAGAAACATGTTCAGGAGGTCAAAAGGGGACCTCTGTATAGCTGACTTATCATCAAAAGGAGTCTATAACTTTATATAGTTTGAATTTTTTTATGACACTTTGACCACAAATAAGTTCAAAAGGTCAGATATGGACATCTATATGGCTTATGAAGCATCAGAAGGAGTCTATGAGTATGTATAGAAATCCCAATATCGAGGACTCTTTGGCCAGAAATATGTTCAGGAGGTCAAAAGGGGACCTTTGTATAGCTGACTTATCATCAAAAGGAGTCTATAACTTTATATAGTTTGAATTTTTTTTTAGGAAACTTTGACCACAAATAAGTTCAAAAGGTCAGATATGGACATCTACATGGCTTATGAGGCATCAGAAGGAGTCTATGAGTATGTATAGAAAGCCCAAGATCAAGGACTGTTTGGCCAGAAATATGTTTAGGAGGTCAAAAGTTTACCTCTGTATAGCTGATTTATCATGAAAAGGAGTCTATAACTTTCTATAGTTTGAAAAAATTTGAGGACACTTTGACCACAAATAAGTTCAAAAGGTCAGATATGGACATCTATATGGCTTATGAAGCACCAGAAGGAGTCTATGACCATGTATAGAAAGCCCAAGATCAAGGACTCTTTGGCCAGAAATATGCTCAGGAGGTCAAAAGGGGACCTTTGTATAGCTGATTTATCATCAAAAGGAGTCTATAACTTTATATAGTTTGAATTTTTTTTAGGACACTTTGACCACAAATAAGTTCAAAAGGTCAGATATGGACATCTACATGGCTTATGAGGCATCAGAAGGAGTCTATGAGTATGTATAGAAAGCCCAAGATCAAGGACTGTTTGGCCAGAAATATGTTTAGGAGGTCAAAAGGGGCCCTCTGTATAGCTGATTTATCATCAAAAGGAGTCTATAACTTTCTATAGTTTGAAAAATTTTGAGGACACTTTGACCACAAATAAGTTCAAAAGGTCAGATATGGAAATCTATATCTTATGAAGCACCAGAAGGAGTCTATGAGTATGTATAGAAAGCCCAAGATCGAGGACTCTTTGGCCAGAAATATGTTCAGGAGGTCAAAAGGGGACCTCTGTATAGCTGACTTATCATCAAAAGGAGTCTATAACTTTATATAGTTTTAATTTTTTTTAGGACACTTTGACCACAAATAAGTTCAAAAGGTCAGATATGGACATCTGTATGGCTTATGAGGCATCAGAAGGAGTCTATGAGTATGTATAGAAAGCATAAGATCGAGAACTCTTTGGCCAGAAATATGTTCAGGAGGTCAAAAGGGGCCCTCTGTATAGCTGATTTATCATCAAAAGGAGTCTATAACTTTCTATAGTTTGAAAAAAATGTTAGGACACTTTGACCACAAATGAGTTCAAAAGGTCAGATATGGACATCTATATGGCTTATGAAGCACCAGAAGGAGTCTATGAGTATGTATAGAAAGCCCAAGATCGAGGACTATTTGGCCAGAAATATGTTCAGTAGGTCAAAAGGGGCCCTCTGTATAGCTGATTTATCATCAAAAGGAGTCTATAACTTTATATAGTTTGAATTTGTTTTAGGACACTTTGACAAGAAATAAGTTCAAAAGGATAGATATGGATATCTATATGGCTTATGAAGCATCAGAAGGAGTCTATGAGTATGTATAGAAAGCCCAAGATAGAGGTCTCTTTGGCCAGAAATATGTTCCTTGGGTCAAATATGGAATTCTGTATGTCTGACGTAACATCAGAAAGAGTCAACAAGTATATATGGAAAGATCAAGTTTCGAGTACTCACTCCATGGCCAGAAAAAAATTCGGTAGGTCAAATATGGACTTTTGTCAGGATGATATAACTCCGAAGATATCAGTCTGAATGTATAGTGTTAATCTTTTAGGACTCTTTGGCCAGAAATATTTTCAGTAGGTCAAAAGGGGACCTCTGTATAGCTGATTTATCATCAGAAGGAGACTATAACTTTATAAAGTTTGAAAAATTTTGAGGACACTTTGACCAGAAATAAGTTCAAAAGGTCAGATATGGACATCTATATGGCTTATGAAGCATCAGAAGGAGTTGGACTATATGAATAGAAAGCCCAAGACTTTGGCCAAAAATATGTTCCTTGGGTCAAATATGGACTTCTTTATGGCTGACGTAACATCAGAAAAAGTCAACGAGTATAAATGGTAAGGTCAAGTTTCGAGTACTCCTTGGACAGAAAAAAATTCAGTGTCAAATTTGGACCTTTGTCAGGATGATATAACATCTTTAAGGACTCTTTGGCCAGAAATATGTTCAGCAGGTCAAAAGCGTACCTATGTATAGCTCATTCTTATAACATTATGTGCTTTGCACAAACGATCTAACGTTGAGCATCATTAAAGAAACATAGGTTATGCACTTCGTGTGTCGTAACTCAATGCCATGTTCATTAGAGAGATAACATATGTGTTGTTGCTTTGCACAAACTGTCTAACGTTGCGCATTGAAGAATAACATATAGTCTGTGCACTACTTGCATTGCATTGCACAACAGAACTACTCGATCCCATGTTCATTAATTGCATTGCATTGCACACACGATCTAACGTTGTGCATTGAAGAATAACAGAGTTAACAGCACTTCTTGCATTGCATTGCATTGCACACCAGAACTAACTCATTCCCATGTTCATTAAAGAGATAACATATGTGTTGTTGCAATTGCATTGCACAAATGATCTAAAGTTGTGCACTGAAGAATAACTTATAGGTTATGCATATTTCGCATTGCATTGCACACCAGAACTAAATCATTCCCATGTTCATTATAGAGATGATATGTGTGTTGATGCATTGCATTGCATTGCATTGCACTAACGATCTAACGTTGTGCACTGAAGAATAACATATAGGTTATGCACTTTTTGCATTGCATTGTACAACTGAACTACCTAATTCCCATGTTGATTAAAGACATAACGTTTGTTGTTGCATTACATTGCATTGCACTAACGATCTAACGTTGTGCACTGAAGAATAACATATAGGTATGCACTTTTTGCACTGCATTGCATTGCACACCAGAACTAAATCATTCCCATGTTCATAAAAGAGATAACGTTTGTTGGTGCATTGCATTGCATTGCACAAACGATCTAACGTTGTGCACTGAAGAATAACATATAGGTTATGCACTTTTTGCATTGCATTGCACTGCACACCAGAACTAAATCATTCCCATGTTCATTAAAGACATAACACGTGTTGTTGCATTGCATTGTATTGCATTGCACTGATTTGCATTGCTTTGCACTGCCTTGCATTGCTTTGCATTGCACTAACGATCTAACGTTGTGCACTGAAGAATAACATATAGGTCATGCACTTTTTGCATTGCATTGCATTGCATACCAGAACTAAATCATTGCAATGTTCATTAAAGACATAACGTGTGTTGTTGCATTGCATTGCATTGCAATGTATTGCAATGCAATGTTTTGCGTTGCATTACATTCATTTGCATTGCTTTGCACTGCATTGCATTGCACTAAAGATCTAACGTTGTGCACTGAAGAATAACATATAAGTTATGCTCTTTTCGCATTGCATTGCACACCAGAACAAAATCATTCCCAAGTTCATTATAGAGATGATATGTGTGTTGTTGCATTGCATTGCATTGCATTGCATTGCATTGAATTGCATTGCATTGCATTGCATTGCATTGCATTGAATTGAATTGAATTGAATTGAATTGCATTGCATTGCATTGCATTGCATTGCATTGCATTGCATTGCATTGCATTGCACTAACGATCTAACTTTGTTCACTAAAGAATAACATATAGGTTATGCACTTTTTGCATTTCATTGCATTGCACACCAGACCTAAATCATTCCCATGTTCATTAAAGAGACAACGTTTGTTGGTGCACTTTTTGCTAACGATCTAACGTTGTGCACTGAAGAATAACATATGTTATGTACTTTTTGCATTGCATTGCACACCAGAACTACCTCATTCCCATGTTGAATAAAAACATAACGTGTGTTGTTGCATTGCATTGCATTTATTTGCATTGCTTTGCACTGCATTGCATTGCATTACATTGCATTGTATTGTATTGCATTGCATTGCATTGCATTGAATTGCATTGCATTGCATTGCATTGCATTGCATTGCATTGCACTAACGGTCTAACGTTGTGCACTGAAGAATAACATATAGGTTATGCACTTTTCGCATTGCATTGCACACCAGAACTACCTCATTCCCATGTTCATTAAAGACATAACGTGTGTTGTTGCAATGCATTGTATTGCATTGCATTGATTTGCATTGCTTTGCATTACTTTGCATTGCATTGCATTGCATTGCATTGCATTGCATTGCATTGTATTGTATTGCAATGCAATGCAATGTTTTGCGTTGCATTACATTGCTTTGCACTGCATTGCATTGCACTAAAGATCTAACGTTGTGCACTGAAGAATAACAAATAGGTTATGCACTTTTCGCATTGCATTGCATTGCACACCAGAACTAAATCATTCCCATGTTCATTAAAGACATAACGTGTGTTGTTGCATTGCATTGCATTGCATTGCATTGATTTGCATTGCTTTGCACTGCATTGCAATGCACTAACGATCTAACGTTGTGCACTGAAGAATAACATATGTTATGCACTTTTTGCATTGCATTGCACACCAGAACTACCTCATTCCGATGTTGATTAAAAACATAACGTGTGTTGTTGCATTGCATTGCATTGCATTGCATTGCATTGCATTGCATTGCATTGCATTGCATTGCATTTATTTGCATTGCTTTGCACTGCATTGAATTGCATTGAATTGCACTAACGATCTAACGTTGTGCACTGAAGAATAACATATAGGTTAAGCACTTTTCTCATTGAATTGCATTGCACACCAGAACTAAATCATTCCCATGTTCATTAAAGACATAACGTGTGTTATTGCATTGCATTGTATTGCATTGCATTGCTTTGCATTGCTTTGCTTTGCATTGCATTGCTTTGCATTGCTTTGCATTGTTTTGCATTGCTTTGCATTGCTTTGCATTGCTTTGCATTGCTTTGCATTGCTTTGCATTGCTTTGCTTTGCTTTGCATTGCTTTGCATTGCATTGCATTGCATTGCATTGCATTGCTTTGCATTGCATTGCATTGCATTGCATTGCATTGCACTGCATTGCACTAACGATCTAACGTTGTGCACTGAAGAATAACATATGGGTTATGCTCTTTTCGCATTGCATTGCACACCAGAACAAAATCATTCCCAAGTTCATTATAGAGATGATATGTGTGTTGTTGCATTGCATTGCATTGCATTGCATTGCATTGCTTTGCATTGCTTTGCACTGCATTGCATTGCATTGCATTGCACTAACGATCTAACTATGTGCAAGAAAGAATAACATATAGGTTATGCACTTTTTGCATTTCATTGCACACCAGACCTAAATCATTCCCATGTTCATTAAAGAGATAACGTTTGTTGGTGCATTGCATTGCATTGCATTGCATTGATTTGCAATGCCTTGTACTGCATTGCATTGCATTGCATTGCATTGCACTAACGACCTAACTTTGTGCACTGAAGAATAACATATAGGTTATGCACTTTTTGCATTGCATTGCATTGCACACTAGAACTTAACCATTCTCATGTTCATTAAAGAGATGGTATGTGTGTTGTTGCATTGCATTGCACTAATGATCTAACGTTGTCCACTGAAGAATAACATATAGGTTATGCACTTTTCGCATTGCATTGCATACCAGACTTCTAAATCATTCCCATGTTCATTAAAGAGATAACGTGTGTTGTTGCAATTGCATTACATTGCATTGCATTGCATTGCACAAACGATCTAACGTTGTGCTCTGAAGAATAACATATAGGTTATGCCCTTTTCGCATTGCATTGCATTGCACACCAGAAATAAATCATTCCCATGTTCTTTAAAGAGATGATATGTGTGTTGTTGCATTGCATTGCACTAGCGATGTAACGTTATGCACTGAAGAATAACATATAGGTTATGCACTTTTTGCATTGCATTGCATTGCACACTAGAACTTAACCATTCCCATGTTCATTAAAGAGATAACATATGTGTTGTTGCATTGCATTGCACAAACGACCTAATGTTGTGCACTGAAGAATAACATATAGGTTATACACTTTTTGCATTGCATTGCACACTAGAACTTAACCATTCCCATGTTCATTAAAGAGATAACGTTTGTTGGTGCATTGCATTGCACTAGCGATGTAACGTTGTGCACTCAAGAATAACATATAGGTTATGCACTTTTTGCATTTCATTGCATTGCACACCAGAACTACCTCATTCTCATGTTGATTAAAGACATAACGTGTGTTGTTGCATTGCATTGATTTGCAATGCCTTGTACTGCATTGCATTGCATTGCATTGCATTACATTGCATTGCATTGCATTGCACTAACGATCTAACTTTGTGCACTGAAGTATAACATATAGGTTATGCACTTTTTGCATTGCATTGCACACTAGAACTTAACCATTCCCATGTTCATTAAAGAGATGGTACGTGTGTTGTTGCATTGCATTGCACTAACGATCTAACGTTGTGCACTGAAGAATAACATATAGGTTATGCACTTTTCGCATTGCATTGCATTGCATTCCAGACTACTAAATCATTCCCATGGTCATTAAAGAGATAAACGTGTTGTTGCAATTGCATTGCATTGCATTGCATTGCATTGCACTAACGATCTAACGTTGTGCATTGAAGAATAACATATAGGCTATGCACTTCTTGCATTGCATTACACACCAGAAGTAACTCATTCCCAAACTACATTGCGTTTTGCTTTGAGGAAATACATTATGTGCTATTGCATTGCATTTCACACAAGATCAAACTTTGTGCATTGAAGAATAACATATAAGCTATGAGTGCATCACAAACATACAATAACTATCTCAACTATCTACATTCCACTGCATAAAATATCTAACTGATATAGTTAGATATAATAATAATACATTATTATTCAACGCTAATTCTTAGATCGTTTGTGCAATGCAACACTCATGTTATGTTTTCATTGCACATGAGGTATGAAGTAGTTTATTCTATGCATTGTAATGCAAGAGGTAAATGCAATAATTTCCCTTAAAAGAATAAATGAATAAGTTAGTTATTGTGCAATGCCAATGCACATATGTCATGTGTCAAATCAGGCCTACAGAGGTCCCTCTTGTCTTATATAACATCACAAGAAGTCAGTCTTGTATGTTTAGTAAGCCAGACAGTAGTCCATATTTGACTGATTGAACATATTTTTGGAAAAAGAGTCCTCAAAAGGTATTTTGTGTATATTATAAACTTATAGACTCCTTCTGATGTTAAATCAGCCATATAGAGGTGCACATTTGACCTATTGAACTTATTTCTGGTCAAAGGGTCCTCAAAGTTTTTTAAACAAACTTATAGACTCCTTCTGATGTTACATCACCCATAAAAAAAGTACATTTTTGACCTACTAAACATATTTCTGCCAAGAGACCATGAAACTTAACTTACTATACGTACATATTGACTTCTCGTGATGTTAACTCAGGCAAGGAGTAGTCGATATTTGACCGATTGAACACATTTTTGGCCAAAGAGGCCTCGAAATGTTTTTTTTTTTCTCTTATAAATTTATAGACTCCTTCTGATGTTAAATCAGCCATACAGAAGTCCATATTTGACCTTCTGAACATATTTCTGGCCAGAGACCTTGAACATTTACCTTACTATTTATATTTCTCCTACCATAAAGAATTCTCGTGATGTTATGTCAGCCAGACTGTAGCCATATTTGACTGATTTAACATGTTTTTGGCCAAAGAATCCTCAAAATGTTTTTTACTCTTAGAAACTCATAGACTCCTTCTGATGTTAAATCAGCCATACAGAAGTCCATATTTGACCCAAGGAATATATTTTTGGCCATAGAGTTCTCGATCTTGACCTTTCTATACATACTCATAGACTCATTCTAATGTTACATAAGCCATATAGATATCCATATCTGACCTTTTGAACTTATTTCTGGTCATCAAAAGTTTTTAAACTATATAAAGTTATAGACTCTTTCTGATGATAAATCAGCTATTCAGAGGACCCCTTTTGACCTACTGAACATATTTCTGGCCAAAGAGTCCTAAATGATTAACACTATACATTCAGATTGATATCTTCGGATGTTATATCTTCCTAACAAAAGTCCATATTTGACATACTGAATTTTCTTCTGGCCAAGGAGTACTCGAAACTTGACCTTTCCATACAGAATTGTTGACTCTTTCTGATGTTACGTCAGACATACAGAATTCCATATTTGACCCAAGGAACATATTTCTTGCCAAAGAGTCCTCGATCTTATGCTTTCTATACATACTCATAGACTCCTTCTGATGCCTCATAAGCCATATAGATGTCCATATATGACCTTTTGAACTTATTTGTGGTCAAAGTGTCCTAAAACAAAAAATTCAAACTATATAAAGTTATAGACTCCTTTTGATGATAAGTCAGCTATACAGAGATCCCCTTTTGACCTCCTGAACATGTTTCTGGCCAAAGAGTCCTTGATCTTGGGGCTTTCTATACATACTCATAGACTCCTTCTGGTGCTTCATAAGCCATATAGATGTCCATATCTGACCTTTTGAACTTATTTGTGGTCAAAGTGTCCTAACATTTTTTCAAACTATAGAGAGTTCTAGACTCCTTTTGATGATAAATCAGCTATACAGAGGGCCCCTTTTGAACTACTGAACATATTTCTTGCCAAAGAGTCCTCGATATTATGCTTTCTATACATACTCATAGACTCCTTCTGATGCCTCATAAGCCATATAGATGTCCATATCTGACCTTTTGAACTTATTTGTGGTCAAAGTGTCCTAAAACAAAAAATTCAAACTATATAAAGTTATAGACTCCTTTTGATGATAAGTCAGCTATACAGAGATCCCCTTTTGACCTCCTGAACATGTTTCTGGCCAAAGAGTCCTTGATCTTGGGGCTTTCTATACATACTCATAGACTCCTTCTGGTGCTTCATAAGCCATATAGATATCCATATCTGACCTTTTGAACTTATTTGTGGTCAAAGTGTCCTAACATTTTTTTCAAACTATAGAAAGTTCTAGACTCCTTTTGATGATAAAGCAGCTATACAGAGGGCCCCTTTTGAACTACTGAACATATTTCTGGCCAAAGAGTCCTTGATCTTGGGGCTTTCTATACATACTCATAGACTCCTTCTGGTGCTTCATAAGCCATATAGATGTCCATATCTGACCTTTTGAACTTATTTGTGGTCAAAGTGTCCTACATTTTTTCAAACTATAGAAAGTTATAGACTCCTTTTGATGATAAATCAGCTATACAGAGGGCCCCTTTTGAACTACTGAACACATTTCTTGCCAAAGAGTCCTCGATATTATGCTTTCTATACATACTCATAGACTCCTTCTGATGCTTCATAAGCCATATAGATGTCCATATCTGACCTTTTGAACTTATTTGTGGTCAAAGTGTCCTAAAAAAACTTCAAACTATAGAAAGTTCTAGACTCCTTTTGATGATAAATCAGCTATACAGAGGGCCCCTTTTGAACTACTGAACATATTTCTGGCCAAAGAGTCCTCGATCTTATGCTTTCTATACATACTCATAGACTCCTTCTGATGCTTCATAAGCCATATAGATGTCCATATCTGACCTTTTGAACTTATTTGTGGTCAAAGTGTCCTAACATTTTTTCAAACTATAGAAAGTTCTAGACTCCTTTTGATGATAAATCAGCTATACAGAGGGCCCCTTTTGAACTACTGAACATATTTCTTTTCTATACATACTCATAGACTCCTTCTGGTGCTTCATAAGCCATATAGATGTCCATATCTGACCTTTTGAACTTATTTGTGGTCAAAGTGTCCTAACATTTTTTCAAACTATAGAAAGTTCTAGACTCCTTTTGATGATAAATCAGCTATACAGAGGGCCCCTTTTGAACTACTGAACATATTTCTTGCCAAAGAGTCCTCGATATTATGCTTTCTATACATACTCATAGACTCCTTCTGATGCCTCATAAGCCATATAGATGTCCATATCTGACCTTTTGAACTTATTTGTGGTCAAAGTGTCCTAAAACAAAAAACTTCAAACTATATACAGTTATAGACTCCTTTTGATGATAAGTCAGCTATACAGAGATCCCCTTTTGACCTCCTGAACATGTTTCTGGCCAAAGAGTCCTTGATCTTGGGGCTTTCTATACATACTCATAGACTCCTTCTGGTGCTTCATAAGCCATATAGATATCCATATCTGACCTTTTGAACTTATTTGTGGTCAAAGTGTCCTAACATTTTTTCAAACTATAGAAAGTTCTAGACTCCTTTTGATGATAAGTCAGCTATACAGAGATCCCCTTTTGACCTCCTGAACATGTTTCTGGCCAAAGAGTCCTTGATCTTGGGGCTTTCTATACATACTCATAGACTCCTTCTGGTGCTTCATAAGCCATATAGATATCCATATCTGACCTTTTGAACTTATTTGTGGTCAAAGTGTCCTAACATTTTTTCAAACTATAGAAAGTTCTAGACTCCTTTTGATGATAAGTCAGCTATACAGAGGGCCCCTTTTGAACTACTGAACATATTTCTGGCCAAAGAGTCCTTGATCTTGGGGTTTTCTATACATACTCATAGACTCCTTCTGGTGCTTCATAAGCCATATAGATGTCCATATCTGACCTTTTGAACTTATTTGTGGTCAAAGTGTCCTACATTTTTTCAAACTATAGAAAGTTATAGACTCCTTTTGATGATAAATCAGCTATACAGAGGGCCCCTTTTGAACTACTGAACACATTTCTTGCCAAAGAGTCCTCGATATTATGCTTTCTATACATACTCATAGACTCCTTCTGGTGCTTCATAAGCCATATAGATGTCCATATCTGACCTTTTGAACTTATTTGTGGTCAAAGTGTCCTACATTTTTTCAAACTATAGAAAGTTATAGACTCCTTTTGATGATAAGTCAGCTATACAGAGGTCCCCTTTTGAACTACTGAACACATTTCTTGCCAAAGAGTCCTCGATATTATGCTTTCTATACATACTCATAGACTCCTTCTGGTGCTTCATAAGCCATATAGATGTCCATATCTGACCTTTTGAACTTATTTGTGGTCAAAGTGTCCTAAAAAAACTTCAAACTATAGAAAGTTCTAGACTCCTTTTGATGATAAATCAGCTATACAGAGGGCCCCTTTTGAACTACTGAACATATTTCTGGCCAAAGAGTCCTCGATCTTATGCTTTCTATACATACTCATAGACTCCTTCTGATGCTTCATAAGCCATATAGATGTCCATATCTGACCTTTTGAACTTATTTGTGGTCAAAGTGTGATAAAAAAAAATTCAAACTATATAAAGTTATAGACTCCTTTTGAGGATAAATCAGCTATACTTAGGGCCCCTTTTGAACTACTGAACATATTTCTGGCCAAAGAGTCCTCGATCTTATGCTTTCTATACATACTCATAGACTCCTTCTGATGCCTCATAAGCCATATAGATGTCCATATCTGACCTTTTGAACTTATTTGTGGTCAAAGTGTCCTAACATTTTTTCAAACTATAGAAAGTTCTAGACTCCTTTTGATGATAAATCAGCTATACAGAGGGCCCCTTTTGAACTACTGAACATATTTCTGGCCAAAGAGTCCTCGATCTTATGCTTTCTATACATACTCATAGATTCCTTCTGATGCCTCATAAGCCATATAGATGTCCATATCTGACCTTTTGAACTTATTTGTGGTCAAAGTGTCCTAAAACAAAAAATTCAAACTATATAAAGTTATAGACTCCTTTTGATGATAAGTCAGCTATACAGAGATCCCCTTTTGACCTCCTGAACATGTTTCTGGCCAAAGAGTCCTTGATCTTGGGGCTTTCTATACATACTCATAGACTCCTTCTGGTGCTTCATAAGCCATATAGATATCCATATCTGACCTTTTGAACTTATTTGTGGTCAAAGTGTCCTAACATTTTTTCAAACTATAGAAAGTTCTAGACTCCTTTTGATGATAAATCAGCTATACAGAGGGCCCCTTTTGACCTCCTGAACATGTTTCTGGCCAAAGAGTCCTCGATCTTATGCTTTCTATACATACTCATAGACTCCTTCTGATGCCTCATAAGCCATATAGATGTCCATATCTGACCTTTTGAACTTATTTGTGGTCAAAGTTTCCTAAAAAAAATTCTAACTATATAAAGTTATAGACTCCTTTTGATGATAAATCAGCTATACAGAGGGCCCCTTTTGACCTCCTGAACATGTTTCTGGCCAAAGAGTCCTCGATCTTATGCTTTCTATACATACTCAGAGACTCCTTCTGATGCTTCATAAGCCATATAGATGTCTATATCTGACCTTTTGAACTTATTTGTGGTCAAAGTGTCATAAAAAAATTCAAACTATATAAAGTTATAGACTCCTTTTGATGATAAGTCAGCTATACAGAGGTCCCCTTTTGACCTCCTGAACATGTTTCTGGCCAAAGAGTCCTCGATATTGGGATTTATATACATACTCATAGACTCCTTCTGGTGCTTCATAAGCCATATAGATATCCATATCTGACAATTTGAACTTATTTGTGGTCAAAGTGTCCTAAAAAAAAATTCAAACTATATAAAGTTATAGACTCCTTTTGATGATAAATCAGCTATACAGAGGGCCCCTTTTGAACTACTGAACATATTTCTGGCCAAAGAGTCCTCGATCTTATGCTTTCTATACATACTCATAGACTCCTTCTGATGCCTCATAAGCCATATAGATGTCCATATCTGACCTTTTGAACTTATTTGTGGTCAAAGTGTCATAAAAAAATTCAAACTATATAAAGTTACAGACTCCTTTTGATGATAAGTCAGCTATACAGAGGGCCCCTTTTGAACTACTGAACATATTTCTGGCCAAAGAGTCCTCGATCTTATGCTTTCTATACATACTCATAGACTCCTTCTGATGCCTCATAAGCCATATAGATGTCCATATCTGACCTTTTGAACTTATTTGTGGTCAAAGTTTCCTAAAAAAAATTCTAACTATATAAAGTTATAGACTCCTTTTGATGATAAATCAGCTATACAGAGGGCCCCTTTTGACCTACTGAACAGATTTCTGGCCAAAGAGTCTTCGATCTTGCGTTTTCTATACATACTCATAGAGTCCTTCTGATGCTTCATAAGCCATATAGATGTCCATATCTGACCTTTTGAACTTATTTGTGGTCAAAGTGTCATAAAAAAATTCAAACTATATAAAGTTATAGACTCCTTTTGATGATAAATCAGCTATTCAGAGGTCCCCTTTTGACCTCCTGAACATGTTTCTGGCCAAAGAGTCCTCGATATTGGGATTTCTATACATACTCATAGACTCCTTCTGGTGCTTCATAAGCCATATAGATGTCCATATCTGACCTTTTTAACTTATTTCTGGTCAAAGTGTCCTCAAAATTTTTCAAACTATATAAAGTTATAGACTCCTTCTGATAATAAATCAGCTATACCAAGGTCACCTTTTGACCTTCTGAACATATTTCTGGCCAAAGAGTTCTTGAACATTATCTTGCTATACTACAGATTGACTTGTTGTGATGTTATATTAACCAGCCAGTAGTCTTTTTTTGACCTACTGAACATATTTCTAGCCAGAGTCCGTGAACATCAACTCACTATACATATAGACTGACTTCTCGTAATGTAAAATCAGGCAGACAGTAGTCCATATTTGACTGATTGAAAAAAAATTTGACCAAAGAGTTCTCTAAAGGATTTTGTCTATCATAAATGTTTAGACTCCTTCTGATGTTAAATCAGCCATACAGAAGTCCATATTTGACCTTCTGAACATATTTCTGGCCAGAGACCTTGAACATTTACCTTACTATTTATATTTCTCCTACCATAAAGACTTCTCGTGATGTTATGTCAGCCAGACTGTAGCCATATTTGACTGATTTAACATGTTTTTGGCCAAAGAATCCTCAAAATGTTTTTTACTCTTAGAAACTCATAGACTCCTTCTGATGTTAAATCAGCCATACAGAAGTCCATATTTGACCCAAGGAATATATTTATGGCCATAGAGTTTTCGATCTTGACCTTTCTATACATACTCATAGACTCCTTCTAATGTTACATAAGCCATATAGATATCCATATCTGACCTTTTGAACTTATTTCTGGTCATCAAAAGTTTTTAAACTATATAAAGTTATAGACTCTTTCTGATGATAAATCAGCTATACAAAGGTCACCTTTTGACCTTTTGAACATATTTCTGGCCAAAGAGTTTGAGAGTTGCTTGAACTTTTGACTTTTGACTACAGATTGACTTGTTGTGATGTTATATTAACCAGCCAGTAGTCTATTTTTGACCTACTGAAAATATTTCTGGCCAGAGTCCGTGAACATTAACTCACTATACAATATAGACTGACTTCTTGCAATGCCAAACCAGGCAGGCAGTAGTCCATATTTGACCGATTGAAAAAAAATTTGACCAAAGAGTTCTCAAAAGGATTTTGTCTGTCATAATCTATAGACTCCTTCTGATGTCCGAAAATATTACTGGCCAAAGAGTCCTTAAAGATTAACACTATACATTCAGATTGATATCTTCGGATGTTATATCATCATGACAAAAGTCCATATTTGACATACTGAAATTTTTTCTGGTCAAAGAGTCTCAACTTGACCATTCTATATATACTCATTGACTCTTTCTGATTCTTCATTAGCTATATAGATGTCCATATCTGGCGAATTGAAAATATTTTTGGCAAAAAGGTCCTCACAAGTTAACTTACTAAATACTCATAGACTTCTTCTGATGATACATCACTTTAACAGGTATGTGACCCTCTGAATATATTTTTGGCCAAAGAATCATTGAACATTAACTCTCTATACATATTGACTCAAGAGTCAAAATTTGACCTCTTTTGGTCTGATTTATCATCAGATGGAGTCTATAATTTTACATAGTTTAAAAACTTTTGAGGAACCTTTGACCAGAAATAATAATAAGTCATAAATATGGACATAAATATGGCTTATGAAGAATCAGAAGGAGACTATGAGTATGTATAGAAAGTTCAAGACTGGCCACAAATATGTCCCTTGGGTCAATTATGGACTTCTTTATGGCTGATGTAACATCAGATGGAGTAAACGACTATGTGTAGAAAGAAACAGCATAAGGAGTCAATGAGCATGTATAGAATGTTCAAGATCGAGGACTCTTTTACTAGAAATATGTTCAGTAGGTAAATTATGGAGTACTCTCTGGCTGATGAAGCACTAAAAGGAGTCAATGAGCATGTATAGAAAGTTCAAGTACATAGACTCGTTGGCCAAAAAAAAAAAAAAAAAAAGAGTCATTATGGACAGTTGTCTGGCCGATGTACTATCTGAAGGAGTCTATAAGTGTGAATAGAAAGTTCAAGATCAAGGACTCTTCAGTCAGAAATATGTTCAACATGTTAAATCTGAACTACTTTATGGCTAAAGAAATAAAATAAGGCGTCACTGAGAATGTATAGAAAGTTCAAAATCGAGGACTCTTTTACCAGAAATATTTTCAGTAGGTCCATTATTGACTACTGTCTGGCTGATGAAACACTAAAAGGAGTCAATTAGCATGTACAAATCTGGACTTCTGTATGGCTAAAGAAACAAAATAAGGCATCACTGAGAATGTATAGAAAGTTCAAGATCGAGAACTCTTTTACTTCAATAGTCAATATCTACAATTGTCTGGCCGATGTACTATCTGAAAGAGTCTATAAGTATGAATAGAAAGTTCAAGATCGAGGACTCTTCGGTCAGAAATATGTTCATTATGTCAAATCAGAACTACTGCATGGCTGATGAAACACCAGAAAGAGTCTATGAGTATGTTTAAAAGGTTCAAGATCGAGGACTCTTTTGCCAGAAATATGTTTAGTGGGTCAAATATAGACTGCTGTCTGGCTGATGAATCAGAAGTCAATGAAGATTGAGGAAGAAGATTATGAATAGAAAGTTCAAGTTCAAAGACTCTTCAGGTAGAAATATGTTCAGTGGGTCAATTATCTATATGGAGTCACTGAGAATCTATAGAAAGTTCAAGACAGAGGACTCTTTTACTATAAATATGTTCAGAGGGTCAATTATGGACTATTGTCTGCTTGTGAAACATCAGAAGGAGTCAATGAGCCTATATAGAAAGTTCAAGTTCAAGACTCTTCGGGCAGCAATATGTTCAGTAGGTCAATTATGGACTAATAATTGAATGATGATTCACTATGATGAATTGGCTGATGAAACACTAAAAGGAGTCAATTAGCATGTACAGAATGTTCAAGTTCATGGACTTGTTGGCCAGAAATATGTTTAATAATTAATATGGACAATTGTCTGTCCGATGTAACTTTCTGAAAGAGTCTATAATTATGAATAGAAAGTTCAAGATCAAAATCTCTTTGGTCAGAAATATGTTCAACATGTCAAATCTGGACTACTGTATGGCTGAAGAAACATCAGAAGTAAATGATTATGTATAGAAAGTTCAAGTTCATAGACTCTTCGGGCAGAAAAATGTTCAGTAGGTCAATTGTGGACAATTATCTGGCTGATGAAACATCAGAAGGAGTATGTATAGAAAGAATAAGATCAAGGTCTCTTTGGCCAGAAATATGTTCAATTGATCAAATTTTGAAATACTATATTGCTGTTGTAAAATCAGGAGTCATTGAGTATGTATTGAAAAATGTTCATAGACTCATTGGTCAGAAATAGGTTTAATAGGTCATATTGATACAATACAATACAATAATGTTTTGCTATTGTAACATCAGAAGGAGTCAATGTATAGAGAAATCAAGATTATAAACCCATCGCTCAGAAATGAGTTTAGTAGTCAATTATGGATCATTTTTTGGCTGAAGTACTATCTGAAAGCGTGTATGAGTACGTATAGAAAGATCAAGGACCACAGAGAATTTTTTTTCAGGACACTTTGACCATAAATAAGTTCAAAAGGTCAGATATGGACATCTATATGGCTTATGAAGCATCAGAAGGAGTCTATGAGTATGTATAGAAAGCCCAATATCGAGGACTCTTTGGCCAGAAATATGTTCAGTAGGTCAGAAGGGGCCCTCTGTATAGCTGATTTATCATCAAAAGGAGTCTATAACTTTATATAGTTTGAATTTTTTTTAGGACACTTTGACCACAAATAAGTTCAAAATGTCAGATATGGACATCTATATGGCTTATGAAGCATCAGAAGGAGTCTATGAGTATGTATAGAAAGCCCAAGATCGAAGACTCTTTGGCCAGAAATATGTTCAGTAGGTCAGAAGGGGCCCTCTGTATAGCTGATTTATCATCAAAAGGAGTCTATAACTTTATATAGTTTGAATTTTTTTTAGGACACTTTGACCACAAATAAGTTCAAAAGGTCAGATATGGACATCTATATGGCTTATGAAGCATCAGAAGGAGTCTATGAGTATGTATAGAAAGCCCAAGATCGAGGACTCTTTGGCCAGAAATATATTCTGGAGGTCAAAAGGGGACCTCTGTATAGCTCATTTATCATCAAAAGGAGTCTATCACTTTATATACTTTGAAAAAATTTTGAGGACACTTTGACCACAAATAAGTTCAAAAGGTCAAATATGGAAATCTTTGGCTTATGAACCATCAGAAGGAGTCTATGAGTATGTATAGAAAGCCCAAGATCAAGGACTCTTTGGCCAGAAATATGCTCAGGAGGTCAAAAGGGGACCTTTGTATAGCTGATTTATCATCAAAAGGAGTCTATAACTTTATATAGTTAGAATTTTTTTTCAGGACACTTTGACCACAAATAAGTTCAAAAGGTCAGATATGGACATCTACATGGCTTATGAGGCATCAGAAGGAGTCTATGAGTATGTATAGAAAGCCCAAGATCAACAGGGGACCTCTGTATAGCTGACTTATCATCAAAAGGAGTCTATAACTTTATATAGTTTGAATTTTTTTATGACACTTTGACCACAAATAAGTTCAAAAGGTCAGATATGGACATCTATATGGCTTATGAAGCACCAGAAGGAGTCTATGAGTATTTATAGAAAGCCCAAGATCGAGGACTCTTTGGCCAGAAATATGTTCTGGAGGTCAAAAGGGGACCTCTGTATAGCTCATTTATCATCAAAAGGAATCTATCACTTTATATACTTTGATAAAATTTTGAGGACACTTTGACCACAAATAAGTTCAAAAGGTCAAATATGGAAATCTATATGGCTTATGAAGCATCAGAAGGAGTCTATGAGTATGTATAGAAAGCCCAAGATCGAGGACTCTTTGGCCAGAAATATGTTCTGGAGGTCAAAAGGGGACCTCTGTATAGCTCATTTATCATCAAAAGGAGTCTATCACTTTATATAGTTTGAAAAAATGTTAGGACACCTTGACCACAAATAAGTTCAAAAGGTCAGATATGGACATCTATATGGCTTATGAAGCACCAGAAGGAGTCTATGAGTATGTATAGAAAGCCCAAGATCAAGGACTCTTTGGCCAGTAATATGTTCAGGAGGTCAAAAGGGGACCTCTGTATAGCTGATTTATCATCAAAAGGAGTCTATCACTTTATATAGTTTGAAAAAATGTTAGGACACTTTGACCACAAATAAGTTCAAAAGGTCAGATATGGACATCTATATGGCTTATGAAGCATCAGAAGGAGTCTATGAGTATGTATAGAAAGCCCAAGATCAAGGACTCTTTGGCCAGAAATATGTTCAGGAGGTCAAAAGGGAACCTCTGTATAGCTGACTTATCATCAAAAGGAGTCTATAACTTTATATAGTTAGAATTTTTTTATGACACTTTGACCACAAATAAGTTCAAAAGGTCAGATATGGACATCTATATGGCTTATGAAGCATCAGAAGGAGTCTATGAGTATGTATAGAAAGCCCAAGATCAAGGACTCTTTGGCCAGAAATATGTTCAGGAGGTCAAAAGGGAACCTCTGTATAGCTGACTTATCATCAAAAGGAGTCTATAACTTTATATAGTTAGAATTTTTTTATGACACTTTGACCACAAATAAGTTCAAAAGGTCAGATATGGACATCTATATGGCTTATGAAGCATCAGAAGGAGTCTATGAGTATGTATAGAAAGCCCAAGATCAAGGACTCTTTGGCCAGAAATATGTTCAGGAGGTCAAAAGGGAACCTCTGTATAGCTGACTTATCATCAAAAGGAGTCTATAACTTTATATAGTTAGAATTTTTTTATGACACTTTGACCACAAATAAGTTCAAAAGGTCAGATATGGACATCTATATGGCTTATGAAGCATCAGAAGGAGTCTATGAGTATGTATAGAAAGCCCAAGATCAAGGACTCTTTGGCCAGAAATATGTTCAGGAGGTCAAAAGGGAACCTCTGTATAGCTGATTTATCATCAAAAGGAGTCTATAGCTTTATATAGTTTGAAGTTTTTTTAGGACACTTTGACCACAAATAAGTTCAAAATGTCAGATATGGAAATCTATATGGCTTATGAGGCATCAGAAGGAGTCTATGAGTATGTATAGAAAGCATAAGATCGAGGACTCTTTGGCCAGAAATATGTTCTGGAGGTCAAAAGGGGACCTCTGTATAGCTCATTTATCATCAAAAGGAATCTATCACTTTATATACTTTGATAAAATTGTGACGACACTTTGACCACAAATAAGTTCAAAAGGTCAAATATGGAAATCTATATGGCTTATGAAGCATCAGAAGGAGTCTATGAGTATGTATAGAAAGCCCAAGATCGAGGACTCTTTGGCCAGAAATATGTTCTGGAGGTCAAAAGGGGACCTCTGTATAGCTCATTTATCATCAAAAGGAGTCTATCACTTTATATAGTTTGAAAAAATGTTAGGACACCTTGACCACAAATAAGTTCAAAAGGTCAGATATGGACATCTATATGGCTTATGAAGCATCAGAAGGAGTCTATGAGTATGTATAGAAAGCCCAAGATCAAGGACTCTTTGGCCAGTAATATGTTCAGGAGGTCAAAAGGGGACCTCTGTATAGCTGATTTATCATCAAAAGGAGTCTATAACTTTCTATAGTTTGAAAACTTTTGAGGACACTTTGACCACAAATAAGTTCAAAAGGTCAGATATGGACATCTATATGGCTTATGAAGCATCAGAAGGAGTCTATGAGTATGTATAGAAAGCCCAAGATCAAGGACTGTTTGGCCAGAAATATGTTCAGTAGGTCAACAGGGGACCTCTGTATAGCTGATTTATCATCAAAAGGAGTCTATCACTTTATATAGTTTGAAAAAATGTTAGGACACTTTGACCACAAATAAGTTCAAAAGGTCAGATATGGACATCTATATGGCTTATGAAGCACCAGAAGGAGTCTATGAGTATGTATAGAAAGCCCAAGATCAAGGACTCTTTGGCCAGAAATATGTTCAGGAGGTCAAAAGGGAACCTCTGTATAGCTGACTTATCATCAAAAGGAGTCTATAACTTTATATAGTTAGAATTTTTTTATGACACTTTGACCACAAATAAGTTCAAAAGGTCAGATATGGACATCTATATGGCTTATGAAGCATCAGAAGGAGTCTATGAGTATGTATAGAAAGCCCAAGATCAAGGACTCTTTGGCCAGAAATATGTTCAGGAGGTCAAAAGGGAACCTCTGTATAGCTGACTTATCATCAAAAGGAGTCTATAACTTTATATAGTTTGAAGTTTTTTTAGGACACTTTGACCACAAATAAGTTCGAAAGGTCAGAAATGGAAATCTATATGGCTTATGAAGCACCAGAAGGAGTCTATGAGTATTTATAGAAATCCCAATATCGAGGACTCTTTGGCCAGAAACATGTTCAGGAGGTCAAAAGGGGACCTCTGTATAGCTGACTTATCATCAAAAGGAGTCTATAACTTTATATAGTTTGAAGTTTTTTTAGGACACTTTGACCACAAATAAGTTCGAAAGGTCAGAAATGGAAATCTATATGGCTTATGAAGCACCAGAAGGAGTCTATGAGTATGTATAGAAAGCCCAAGATCGAGGACTCTTTGGCCAGAAACATGTTCAGGAGGTCAAAAGGGGACCTCTGTATAGCTGATTTATCATCAAAAGGAGTCTATAACTTTCTATAGTTTGAAAAATTTTGAGGACACTTTGACCACAAATAAGTTCAAAAGGTCAGATATGGACATCTATATGGCTTATGAAGCACCAGAAGGAGTCTATGAGTATGTATAGAAATCCCAATATCGAGGACTCTTTGGCCAGAAATATGTTCAATAGGTCAGAAGGGGCCCTCTGTATAGCTGACTTATCATCAAAAGGAGTCTATAACTTTATATAGTTTGAATTTTTTTATGACACTTTGACCACAAATAAGTTCAAAAGGTCAGATATGGACATCTATATGGCTTATGAAGCATCAGAAGGAGTCTATGAGTATGTATAGAAATCCCAATATCGAGGACTCTTTGGCCAGAAATATGTTCAGGAGGTCAAAAGGGGACCTTTGTATAGCTGACTTATCATCAAAAGGAGTCTATAACTTTATATAGTTTGAATTTTTTTTTAGGAAACTTTGACCACAAATAAGTTCAAAAGGTCAGATATGGACATCTACATGGCTTATGAGGCATCAGAAGGAGTCTATGAGTATGTATAGAAAGCCCAAGATCAAGGACTCTTTGGCCAGAAATATGTTCAGGAGGTCAAAAGGGAACCTCTGTATAGCTGACTTATCATCAAAAGGAGTCTATAACTTTATATAGTTAGAATTTTTTTATGACACTTTGACCACAAATAAGTTCAAAAGGTCAGATATGGACATCTATATGGCTTATGAAGCATCAGAAGGAGTCTATGAGTATGTATAGAAAGCCCAAGATCAAGGACTCTTTGGCCAGAAATATGTTCAGGAGGTCAAAAGGGAACCTCTGTATAGCTGACTTATCATCAAAAGGAGTCTATAACTTTATATAGTTAGAATTTTTTTATGACACTTTGACCACAAATAAGTTCAAAAGGTCAGATATGGACATCTATATGGCTTATGAAGCATAAGAAGGAGTCTATGAGTATGTATAGAAAGCCCAAGATCAAGGACTCTTTGGCCAGAAATATGTTCAGGAGGTCAAAAGGGAACCTCTGTATAGCTGACTTATCATCAAAAGGAGTCTATAACTTTATATAGTTAGAATTTTTTTATGACACTTTGACCACAAATAAGTTCAAAAGGTCAGATATGGACATCTATATGGCTTATGAAGCATCAGAAGGAGTCTATGAGTATGTATAGAAAGCCCAAGATCAAGGACTCTTTGGCCAGAAATATGTTCAGGAGGTCAAAAGGGAACCTCTGTATAGCTGATTTATCATCAAAAGGAGTCTATAACTTTATATAGTTTGAAGTTTTTTTAGGACACTTTGACCACAAATAAGTTCAAAATGTCAGATATGGAAATCTATATGGCTTATGAGGCATCAGAAGGAGTCTATGAGTATGTATAGAAAGCATAAGATCGAGGACTCTTTGGCCAGAAATATGTTCAGTAGTTCAAAAGGGGCCCTCTGTATAGCTGATTTATCATCAAAAAGAGTCTATAACTTTCTATAATTTGAAAAAATGTTAGGACACTTTGACCACAAATAAGTTCGAAAGGTCAGAAATGGAAATCTATATGGCTTATGAAGCACCAGAAGGAGTCTATGAGTATGTATAGAAAGCCCAAGATCGAGGACTCTTTGGCCAGAAACATGTTCAGGAGGTCAAAAGGGGACCTCTGTATAGCTGATTTATCATCAAAAGGAGTCTATAACTTTCTATAGTTTGAAAAATTTTGAGGACACTTTGACCACAAATAAGTTCAAAAGGTCAGATATGGACATCTATATGGCTTATGAAGCACCAGAAGGAGTCTATGAGTATGTATAGAAATCCCAATATCGAGGACACTTTGACCACAAATAAGTTCGAAAGGTCAGAAATGGAAATCTATATGGCTTATGAAGCACCAGAAGGAGTCTATGAGTATGTATAGAAAGCCCAAGATCGAGGACTCTTTGGCCAGAAACATGTTCAGGAGGTCAAAAGGGGACCTCTGTATAGCTGACTTATCATCAAAAGGAGTCTATAACTTTATATAGTTTGAATTTTTTTATGACACTTTGACCACAAATAAGTTCAAAAGGTCAGATATGGACATCTATATGGCTTATGAAGCATCAGAAGGAGTCTATGAGTATGTATAGAAATCCCAATATCGAGGACTCTTTGGCCAGAAATATGTTCAGGAGGTCAAAAGGGGACCTTTGTATAGCTGACTTATCATCAAAAGGAGTCTATAACTTTATATAGTTTGAATTTTTTTTTAGGAAACTTTGACCACAAATAAGTTCAAAAGGTCAGATATGGACATCTACATGGCTTATGAGGCATCAGAAGGAGTCTATGAGTATGTATAGAAAGCCCAAGATCAAGGACTGTTTGGCCAGAAATATGTTTAGGAGGTCAAAAGTTTACCTCTGTATAGCTGATTTATCATGAAAAGGAGTCTATAACTTTCTATAGTTTGAAAAAATTTGAGGACACTTTGACCACAAATAAGTTCAAAAGGTCAGATATGGACATCTATATGGCTTATGAAGCACCAGAAGGAGTCTATGACCATGTATAGAAAGCCCAAGATCAAGGACTCTTTGGCCAGAAATATGCTCAGGAGGTCAAAAGGGGACCTTTGTATAGCTGATTTATCATCAAAAGGAGTCTATAACTTTATATAGTTTGAATTTTTTTTAGGACACTTTGACCACAAATAAGTTCAAAAGGTCAGATATGGACATCTACATGGCTTATGAGGCATCAGAAGGAGTCTATGAGTATGTATAGAAAGCCCAAGATCAAGGACTGTTTGGCCAGAAATATGTTTAGGAGGTCAAAAGGGGCCCTCTGTATAGCTGATTTATCATCAAAAGGAGTCTATAACTTTCTATAGTTTGAAAAATTTTGAGGACACTTTGACCACAAATAAGTTCAAAAGGTCAGATATGGAAATCTATATCTTATGAAGCACCAGAAGGAGTCTATGAGTATGTATAGAAAGCCCAAGATCGAGGACTCTTTGGCCAGAAATATGTTCAGGAGGTCAAAAGGGGACCTCTGTATAGCTGACTTATCATCAAAAGGAGTCTATAAATTTATATAGTTTTAATTTTTTTTAGGACACTTTGACCACAAATAAGTTCAAAAGGTCAGATATGGACATCTGTATGGCTTATGAGGCATCAGAAGGAGTCTATGAGTATGTATAGAAAGCATAAGATCGAGAACTCTTTGGCCAGAAATATGTTCAGGAGGTCAAAAGGGGCCCTCTGTATAGCTGATTTATCATCAAAAGGAGTCTATAACTTTCTATAGTTTGAAAAAAATGTTAGGACACTTTGACCACAAATGAGTTCAAAAGGTCAGATATGGACATCTATATGGCTTATGAAGCACCAGAAGGAGTCTATGAGTATGTATAGAAAGCCCATAGATCAAGGACTCTTTGGTCAGAAATATGTTCAGGAGGTCAAAAGGGGCCCTCTGTATAGCTGATTTATCATCAAAAGGAGTCTATAACTTTATATAGTTTGAATTTGTTTTAGGACACTTTGACAAGAAATAAGTTCAAAAGGATAGATATGGATATCTATATGGCTTATGAAGCATCAGAAGGAGTCTATGAGTATGTATAGAAAGCCCAAGATAGAGGTCTCTTTGGCCAGAAATATGTTCCTTGGGTCAAATATGGAATTCTGTATGTCTGACGTAACATCAGAAAGAGTCAACAAGTATATATGGAAAGATCAAGTTTCGAGTACTCACTCCATGGCCAGAAAAAAATTCGGTAGGTCAAATATGGACTTTTGTCAGGATGATATAACTCCGAAGATATCAGTCTGAATGTATAGTGTTAATCTTTTAGGACTCTTTGGCCAGAAATATTTTCAGTAGGTCAAAAGGGGACCTCTGTATAGCTGATTTATCATCAGAAGGAGACTATAACTTTATAAAGTTTGAAAAATTTTGAGGACACTTTGACCAGAAATAAGTTCAAAAGGTCAGATATGGACATCTATATGGCTTATGAAGCATCAGAAGGAGTTGGACTATATGAATAGAAAGCCCAAGACTTTGGCCAAAAATATGTTCCTTGGGTCAAATATGGACTTCTTTATGGCTGACGTAACATCAGAAAAAGTCAACGAGTATAAATGGTAAGGTCAAGTTTCGAGTACTCCTTGGACAGAAAAAAATTCAGTGTCAAATTTGGACCTTTGTCAGGATGATATAACATCTTTAAGGACTCTTTGGCCAGAAATATGTTCAGCAGGTCAAAAGCGTACCTATGTATAGCTCATTCTTATAACATTATGTGCTTTGCACAAACGATCTAACGTTGAGCATCATTAAAGAAACATAGGTTATGCACTTCGTGTGTCGTAACTCAATGCCATGTTCATTAGAGAGATAACATATGTGTTGTTGCTTTGCACAAACTGTCTAACGTTGCGCATTGAAGAATAACATATAGTCTGTGCACTACTTGCATTGCATTGCACAACAGAACTACTCGATCCCATGTTCATTAATTGCATTGCATTGCACACACGATCTAACGTTGTGCATTGAAGAATAACAGAGTTAACAGCACTTCTTGCATTGCATTGCATTGCACACCAGAACTAACTCATTCCCATGTTCATTAAAGAGATAACATATGTGTTGTTGCAATTGCATTGCACAAATGATCTAAAGTTGTGCACTGAAGAATAACTTATAGGTTATGCATATTTCGCATTGCATTGCACACCAGAACTAAATCATTCCCATGTTCATTATAGAGATGATATGTGTGTTGATGCATTGCATTGCATTGCATTGCACTAACGATCTAACGTTGTGCACTGAAGAATAACATATAGGTTATGCACTTTTTGCATTGCATTGTACAACTGAACTACCTAATTCCCATGTTGATTAAAGACATAACGTTTGTTGTTGCATTACATTGCATTGCACTAACGATCTAACGTTGTGCACTGAAGAATAACATATAGGTATGCACTTTTTGCACTGCATTGCATTGCACACCAGAACTAAATCATTCCCATGTTCATAAAAGAGATAACGTTTGTTGGTGCATTGCATTGCATTGCACAAACGATCTAACGTTGTGCACTGAAGAATAACATATAGGTTATGCACTTTTTGCATTGCATTGCACTGCACACCAGAACTAAATCATTCCCATGTTCATTAAAGACATAACACGTGTTGTTGCATTGCATTGTATTGCATTGCACTGATTTGCATTGCTTTGCACTGCCTTGCATTGCTTTGCATTGCACTAACGATCTAACGTTGTGCACTGAAGAATAACATATAGGTCATGCACTTTTTGCATTGCATTGCATTGCATACCAGAACTAAATCATTGCAATGTTCATTAAAGACATAACGTGTGTTGTTGCATTGCATTGCATTGCAATGTATTGCAATGCAATGTTTTGCGTTGCATTACATTCATTTGCATTGCTTTGCACTGCATTGCATTGCACTAAAGATCTAACGTTGTGCACTGAAGAATAACATATAAGTTATGCTCTTTTCGCATTGCATTGCACACCAGAACAAAATCATTCCCAAGTTCATTATAGAGATGATATGTGTGTTGTTGCATTGCATTGCATTGCATTGCATTGAATTGCATTGCATTGCATTGCATTGCATTGCATTGAATTGAATTGAATTGCATTGCATTGCATTGCATTGCATTGCATTGCATTGCATTGCATTGCACTAACGATCTAACTTTGTTCACTAAAGAATAACATATAGGTTATGCACTTTTTGCATTTCATTGCATTGCACACCAGACCTAAATCATTCCCATGTTCATTAAAGAGACAACGTTTGTTGGTGCACTTTTTGCTAACGATCTAACGTTGTGCACTGAAGAATAACATATGTTATGTACTTTTTGCATTGCATTGCACACCAGAACTACCTCATTCCCATGTTGAATAAAAACATAACGTGTGTTGTTGCATTGCATTGCATTTATTTGCATTGCTTTGCACTGCATTGCATTGCATTACATTGCATTGTATTGTATTGCATTGCATTGCATTGCATTGCATTGCATTCCATTGCATTGCATTGCATTGCATTGCATTGCATTGCATTGCATTGCACTAACGGTCTAACGTTGTGCACTGAAGAATAACATATAGGTTATGCACTTTTCGCATTGCATTGCACACCAGAACTACCTCATTCCCATGTTCATTAAAGACATAACGTGTGTTGTTGCAATGCATTGTATTGCATTGCATTGATTTGCATTGCTTTGCATTACTTTGCATTGCATTGCATTGCATTGCATTGCATTGCATTGCATTGTATTGTATTGCAATGCAATGTTTTGCGTTGCATTACATTGCTTTGCACTGCATTGCATTGCACTAAAGATCTAACGTTGTGCACTGAAGAATAACAAATAGGTTATGCACTTTTCGCATTGCATTGCATTGCACACCAGAACTAAATCATTCCCATGTTCATTAAAGACATAACGTGTGTTGTTGCATTGCATTGCATTGCATTGCATTGATTTGCATTGCTTTGCACTGCATTGCAATGCACTAACGATCTAACGTTGTGCACTGAAGAATAACATATGTTATGCACTTTTTGCATTGCATTGCACACCAGAACTACCTCATTCCGATGTTGATTAAAAACATAACGTGTGTTGTTGCATTGCATTGCATTGCATTGCATTGCATTGCATTGCATTGCATTGCATTGCATTTATTTGCATTGCTTTGCACTGCATTGAATTGCATTGAATTGCACTAACGATCTAACGTTGTGCACTGAAGAATAACATATAGGTTAAGCACTTTTCTCATTGAATTGCATTGCACACCAGAACTAAATCATTCCCATGTTCATTAAAGACATAACGTGTGTTGTTGCATTGCATTGTATTGCATTGCATTGCTTTGCATTGCTTTGCTTTGCATTGCATTGCTTTGCATTGCTTTGCATTGTTTTGCATTGCTTTGCATTGCTTTGCATTGCTTTGCATTGCTTTGCATTGCTTTGCTTTGCTTTGCATTGCTTTGCATTGCATTGCATTGCATTGCATTGCTTTGCATTGCATTGCATTGCATTGCACTGCATTGCACTAACGATCTAACGTTGTGCACTGAAGAATAACATATGGGTTATGCTCTTTTCGCATTGCATTGCACACCAGAACAAAATCATTCCCAAGTTCATTATAGAGATGATATGTGTGTTGTTGCATTGCATTGCATTGCATTGCATTGCATTGCATTGCATTGCTTTGCATTGCTTTGCACTGCATTGCATTGCATTGCATTGCACTAACGATCTAACTATGTGCAAGAAAGAATAACATATAGGTTATGCACTTTTTGCATTTCATTGCACACCAGACCTAAATCATTCCCATGTTCATTAAAGAGATAACGTTTGTTGGTGCATTGCATTGCATTGCATTGCATTGATTTGCAATGCCTTGTACTGCATTGCATTGCATTGCATTGCATTGCACTAACGACCTAACTTTGTGCACTGAAGAATAACATATAGGTTATGCACTTTTTGCATTGCATTGCATTGCACACTAGAACTTAACCATTCTCATGTTCATTAAAGAGATGGTATGTGTGTTGTTGCATTGCATTGCACTAATGATCTAACGTTGTCCACTGAAGAATAACATATAGGTTATGCACTTTTCGCATTGCATTGCATACCAGACTTCTAAATCATTCCCATGTTCATTAAAGAGATAACGTGTGTTGTTGCAATTGCATTACATTGCATTGCATTGCATTGCACAAACGATCTAACGTTGTGCTCTGAAGAATAACATATAGGTTATGCCCTTTTCGCATTGCATTGCATTGCACACCAGAAATAAATCATTCCCATGTTCTTTAAAGAGATGATATGTGTGTTGTTGCATTGCATTGCACTAGCGATGTAACGTTATGCACTGAAGAATAACATATAGGTTATGCACTTTTTGCATTGCATTGCATTGCACACTAGAACTTAACCATTCCCATGTTCATTAAAGAGATAACATATGTGTTGTTGCATTGCATTGCACAAACGACCTAATGTTGTGCACTGAAGAATAACATATAGGTTATACACTTTTTGCATTGCATTGCACACTAGAACTTAACCATTCCCATGTTCATTAAAGAGATAACGTTTGTTGGTGCATTGCATTGCACTAGCGATGTAACGTTGTGCACTCAAGAATAACATATAGGTTATGCACTTTTTGCATTTCATTGCATTGCACACCAGAACTACCTCATTCTCATGTTGATTAAAGACATAACGTGTGTTGTTGCATTGCATTGATTTGCAATGCCTTGTACTGCATTGCATTGCATTGCATTGCATTACATTGCATTGCATTGCACTAACGATCTAACTTTGTGCACTGAAGTATAACATATAGGTTATGCACTTTTTGCATTGCATTGCACACTAGAACTTAACCATTCCCATGTTCATTAAAGAGATGGTACGTGTGTTGTTGCATTGCATTGCACTAACGATCTAACGTTGTGCACTGAAGAATAACATATAGGTTATGCACTTTTCGCATTGCATTGCATTGCATTCCAGACTACTAAATCATTCCCATGGTCATTAAAGAGATAAACGTGTTGTTGCAATTGCATTGCATTGCATTGCATTGCATTGCACTAACGATCTAACGTTGTGCATTGAAGAATAACATATAGGCTATGCACTTCTTGCATTGCATTACACACCAGAAGTAACTCATTCCCAAACTACATTGCGTTTTGCTTTGAGGAAATACATTATGTGCTATTGCATTGCATTTCACACAAGATCAAACTTTGTGCATTGAAGAATAACATATAAGCTATGAGTGCATCACAAACATACAATAACTATCTCAACTATCTACATTCCACTGCATAAAATATCTAACTGATATAGTTAGATATAATAATAATACATTATTATTCAACGCTAATTCTTAGATCGTTTGTGCAATGCAACACTCATGTTATGTTTTCATTGCACATGAGGTATGAAGTAGTTTATTCTATGCATTGTAATGCAAGAGGTAAATGCAATAATTTCCCTTAAAAGAATAAATGAATAAGTTAGTTATTGTGCAATGCCAATGCACATATGTCATGTGTCAAATCAGGCCTACAGAGGTCCCTCTTGTCTTATATAACATCACAAGAAGTCAGTCTTGTATGTTTAGTAAGCCAGACAGTAGTCCATATTTGACTGATTGAACATATTTTTGGAAAAAGAGTCCTCAAAAGGTATTTTGTGTATATTATAAACTTATAGACTCCTTCTGATGTTAAATCAGCCATATAGAGGTGCATATTTGACCTATTGAACTTATTTCTGGTCAAAGGGTCCTCAAAGTTTTTTAAACAAACTTATAGACTCCTTCTGATGTTACATCACCCATAAAAAAAGTACATTTTTGACCTACTAAACATATTTCTGCCAAGAGACCATGAAACTTAACTTACTATACGTACATATTGACTTCTCGTGATGTTAACTCAGGCAAGGAGTAGTCGATATTTGACCGATTGAACACATTTTTGGCCAAAGAGGCCTCGAAATGTTTTTTTTTTTCTCTTATAAATTTATAGACTCCTTCTGATGTTAAATCAGCCATACAGAAGTCCATATTTGACCTTCTGAACATATTTCTGGCCAGAGACCTTGAACATTTACCTTACTATTTATATTTCTCCTACCATAAAGAATTCTCGTGATGTTATGTCAGCCAGACTGTAGCCATATTTGACTGATTTAACATGTTTTTGGCCAAAGAATCCTCAAAATGTTTTTTACTCTTAGAAACTCATAGACTCCTTCTGATGTTAAATCAGCCATACAGAAGTCCATATTTGACCCAAGGAATATATTTTTGGCCATAGAGTTCTCGATCTTGACCTTTCTATACATACTCATAGACTCATTCTAATGTTACATAAGCCATATAGATATCCATATCTGACCTTTTGAACTTATTTCTGGTCATCAAAAGTTTTTAAACTATATAAAGTTATAGACTCTTTCTGATGATAAATCAGCTATTCAGAGGACCCCTTTTGACCTACTGAACATATTTCTGGCCAAAGAGTCCTAAATGATTAACACTATACATTCAGATTGATATCTTCGGATGTTATATCTTCCTAACAAAAGTCCATATTTGACATACTGAATTTTCTTCTGGCCAAGGAGTACTCGAAACTTGACCTTTCCATACAGAATTGTTGACTCTTTCTGATGTTACGTCAGACATACAGAATTCCATATTTGACCCAAGGAACATATTTCTTGCCAAAGAGTCCTCGATCTTATGCTTTCTATACATACTCATAGACTCCTTCTGATGCCTCATAAGCCATATAGATGTCCATATATGACCTTTTGAACTTATTTGTGGTCAAAGTGTCCTAAAACAAAAAATTCAAACTATATAAAGTTATAGACTCCTTTTGATGATAAGTCAGCTATACAGAGATCCCCTTTTGACCTCCTGAACATGTTTCTGGCCAAAGAGTCCTTGATCTTGGGGCTTTCTATACATACTCATAGACTCCTTCTGGTGCTTCATAAGCCATATAGATGTCCATATCTGACCTTTTGAACTTATTTGTGGTCAAAGTGTCCTAACATTTTTTCAAACTATAGAAAGTTCTAGACCCCTTTTGATGATAAATCAGCTATACAGAGGGCCCCTTTTGAACTACTGAACATATTTCTTGCCAAAGAGTCCTCGATATTATGCTTTCTATACATACTCATAGACTCCTTCTGATGCCTCATAAGCCATATAGATGTCCATATCTGACCTTTTGAACTTATTTGTGGTCAAAGTGTCCTAAAACAAAAAATTCAAACTATATAAAGTTATAGACTCCTTTTGATGATAAGTCAGCTATACAGAGATCCCCTTTTGACCTCCTGAACATGTTTCTGGCCAAAGAGTCCTTGATCTTGGGGCTTTCTATACATACTCATAGACTCCTTCTGGTGCTTCATAAGCCATATAGATGTCCATATCTGACCTTTTGAACTTATTTGTGGTCAAAGTGTCCTAACATTTTTTCAAACTATAGAGAGTTCTAGACTCCTTTTGATGATAAATCAGCTATACAGAGGGCCCCTTTTGAACTACTGAACATATTTCTTGCCAAAGAGTCCTCGATATTATGCTTTCTATACATACTCATAGACTCCTTCTGATGCCTCATAAGCCATATAGATGTCCATATCTGACCTTTTGAACTTATTTGTGGTCAAAGTGTCCTAAAACAAAAAATTCAAACTATATAAAGTTATAGACTCCTTTTGATGATAAGTCAGCTATACAGAGATCCCCTTTTGACCTCCTGAACATGTTTCTGGCCAAAGAGTCCTTGATCTTGGGGCTTTCTATACATACTCATAGACTCCTTCTGGTGCTTCATAAGCCATATAGATATCCATATCTGACCTTTTGAACTTATTTGTGGTCAAAGTGTCCTAACATTTTTTTCAAACTATAGAAAGTTCTAGACTCCTTTTGATGATAAAGCAGCTATACAGAGGGCCCCTTTTGAACTACTGAACATATTTCTGGCCAAAGAGTCCTTGATCTTGGGGCTTTCTATACATACTCATAGACTCCTTCTGGTGCTTCATAAGCCATATAGATGTCCATATCTGACCTTTTGAACTTATTTGTGGTCAAAGTGTCCTACATTTTTTCAAACTATAGAAAGTTATAGACTCCTTTTGATGATAAATCAGCTATACAGAGGGCCCCTTTTGAACTACTGAACACATTTCTTGCCAAAGAGTCCTCGATATTATGCTTTCTATACATACTCATAGACTCCTTCTGATGCTTCATAAGCCATATAGATGTCCATATCTGACCTTTTGAACTTATTTGTGGTCAAAGTGTCCTAAAAAAACTTCAAACTATAGAAAGTTCTAGACTCCTTTTGATGATAAATCAGCTATACAGAGGGCCCCTTTTGAACTACTGAACATATTTCTGGCCAAAGAGTCCTCGATCTTATGCTTTCTATACATACTCATAGACTCCTTCTGATGCTTCATAAGCCATATAGATGTCCATATCTGACCTTTTGAACTTATTTGTGGTCAAAGTGTCCTAACATTTTTTCAAACTATAGAAAGTTCTAGACTCCTTTTGATGATAAATCAGCTATACAGAGGGCCCCTTTTGAACTACTGAACATATTTCTTTTCTATACATACTCATAGACTCCTTCTGGTGCTTCATAAGCCATATAGATGTCCATATCTGACCTTTTGAACTTATTTGTGGTCAAAGTGTCCTAACATTTTTTCAAACTATAGAAAGTTCTAGACTCCTTTTGATGATAAATCAGCTATACAGAGATCCCCTTTTGAACTACTGAACATATTTCTTGCCAAAGAGTCCTCGATATTATGCTTTCTATACATACTCATAGACTCCTTCTGATGCCTCATAAGCCATATAGATGTCCATATCTGACCTTTTGAACTTATTTGTGGTCAAAGTGTCCTAAAACAAAAAATTCAAACTATATACAGTTATAGACTCCTTTTGATGATAAGTCAGCTATACAGAGATCCCCTTTTGACCTCCTGAACATGTTTCTGGCCAAAGAGTCCTTGATCTTGGGGCTTTCTATACATACTCATAGACTCCTTCTGGTGCTTCATAAGCCATATAGATATCCATATCTGACCTTTTGAACTTATTTGTGGTCAAAGTGTCCTAACATTTTTTCAAACTATAGAAAGTTCTAGACTCCTTTTGATGATAAGTCAGCTATACAGAGATCCCCTTTTGACCTCCTGAACATGTTTCTGGCCAAAGAGTCCTTGATCTTGGGGCTTTCTATACATACTCATAGACTCCTTCTGGTGCTTCATAAGCCATATAGATATCCATATCTGACCTTTTGAACTTATTTGTGGTCAAAGTGTCCTAACATTTTTTCAAACTATAGAAAGTTCTAGACTCCTTTTGATGATAAGTCAGCTATACAGAGGGCCCCTTTTGAACTACTGAACATATTTCTGGCCAAAGAGTCCTTGATCTTGGGGTTTTCTATACATACTCATAGACTCCTTCTGGTGCTTCATAAGCCATATAGATGTCCATATCTGACCTTTTGAACTTATTTGTGGTCAAAGTGTCCTACATTTTTTCAAACTATAGAAAGTTATAGACTCCTTTTGATGATAAATCAGCTATACAGAGGTCCCCTTTTGAACTACTGAACACATTTCTTGCCAAAGAGTCCTCGATATTATGCTTTCTATACATACTCATAGACTCCTTCTGGTGCTTCATAAGCCATATAGATGTCCATATCTGACCTTTTGAACTTATTTGTGGTCAAAGTGTCCTAAAAAAACTTCAAACTATAGAAAGTTCTAGACTCCTTTTGATGATAAATCAGCTATACAGAGGGCCCCTTTTGAACTACTGAACATATTTCTGGCCAAAGAGTCCTCGATCTTATGCTTTCTATACATACTCATAGACTCCTTCTGATGCTTCATAAGCCATATAGATGTCCATATCTGACCTTTTGAACTTATTTGTGGTCAAAGTGTGATAAAAAAAAATTCAAACTATATAAAGTTATAGACTCCTTTTGAGGATAAATCAGCTATACTTAGGGCCCCTTTTGAACTACTGAACATATTTCTGGCCAAAGAGTCCTCGATCTTATGCTTTCTATACATACTCATAGACTCCTTCTGATGCCTCATAAGCCATATAGATGTCCATATCTGACCTTTTGAACTTATTTGTGGTCAAAGTGTCCTAACATTTTTTCAAACTATAGAAAGTTCTAGACTCCTTTTGATGATAAATCAGCTATACAGAGGGCCCCTTTTGAACTACTGAACATATTTCTGGCCAAAGAGTCCTCGATCTTATGCTTTCTATACATACTCATAGATTCCTTCTGATGCCTCATAAGCCATATAGATGTCCATATCTGACCTTTTGAACTTATTTGTGGTCAAAGTGTCCTAAAACAAAAAATTCAAACTATATAAAGTTATAGACTCCTTTTGATGATAAGTCAGCTATACAGAGATCCCCTTTTGACCTCCTGAACATGTTTCTGGCCAAAGAGTCCTTGATCTTGGGGCTTTCTATACATACTCATAGACTCCTTCTGGTGCTTCATAAGCCATATAGATATCCATATCTGACCTTTTGAACTTATTTGTGGTCAAAGTGTCCTAACATTTTTTCAAACTATAGAAAGTTCTAGACTCCTTTTGATGATAAATCAGCTATACAGAGGGCCCCTTTTGACCTCCTGAACATGTTTCTGGCCAAAGAGTCCTCGATCTTATGCTTTCTATACATACTCATAGACTCCTTCTGATGCCTCATAAGCCATATAGATGTCCATATCTGACCTTTTGAACTTATTTGTGGTCAAAGTTTCCTAAAAAAAATTCTAACTATATAAAGTTATAGACTCCTTTTGATGATAAATCAGCTATACAGAGGGCCCCTTTTGACCTCCTGAACATGTTTCTGGCCAAAGAGTCCTCGATCTTATGCTTTCTATACATACTCAGAGACTCCTTCTGATGCTTCATAAGCCATATAGATGTCTATATCTGACCTTTTGAACTTATTTGTGGTCAAAGTGTCATAAAAAAATTCAAACTATATAAAGTTATAGACTCCTTTTGATGATAAGTCAGCTATACAGAGGTCCCCTTTTGACCTCCTGAACATGTTTCTGGCCAAAGAGTCCTCGATATTGGGATTTATATACATACTCATAGACTCCTTCTGGTGCTTCATAAGCCATATAGATATCCATATCTGACAATTTGAACTTATTTGTGGTCAAAGTGTCCTAAAAAAAAATTCAAACTATATAAAGTTATAGACTCCTTTTGATGATAAATCAGCTATACAGAGGGCCCCTTTTGAACTACTGAACATATTTCTGGCCAAAGAGTCCTCGATCTTATGCTTTCTATACATACTCATAGACTCCTTCTGATGCCTCATAAGCCATATAGATGTCCATATCTGACCTTTTGAACTTATTTGTGGTCAAAGTTTCCTAAAAAAAATTCTAACTATATAAAGTTATAGACTCCTTTTGATGATAAATCAGCTATACAGAGGGCCCCTTTTGACCTCCTGAACATGTTTCTGGCCAAAGAGTCCTCGATCTTATGCTTTCTATACATACTCAGAGACTCCTTCTGATGCTTCATAAGCCATATAGATGTCTATATCTGACCTTTTGAACTTATTTGTGGTCAAAGTGTCATAAAAAAATTCAAACTATATTAAGTTATAGACTCCTTTTGATGATAAGTCAGCTATACAGAGGTCCCCTTTTGACCTCCTGAACATGTTTCTGGCCAAAGAGTCCTCGATATTGGGATTTATATACATACTCATAGACTCCTTCTGGTGCTTCATAAGCCATATAGATATCCATATCTGACAATTTGAACTTATTTGTGGTCAAAGTGTCCTAAAAAAAAAATTCAAACTATATAAAGTTATAGACTCCTTTTGATGATAAATCAGCTATACAGAGGGCCCCTTTTGAACTACTGAACATATTTCTGGCCAAAGAGTCCTCGATCTTATGCTTTCTATACATACTCATAGACTCCTTCTGATGCTTCATAAGCCATATAGATGTCCATATCTGACCTTTTGAACTTATTTGTGGTCAAAGTGTCATAAAAAAAATCAAACTATATAAAGTTACAGACTCTTTTTGATGATAAATCAGCTATACAGAGGTCCCCTTTTGACCTACTGAACATATTTCTGGCCAAAGAGTCCTTGATCTTGGGGCTTTCTATACATACTCATAGACTCCTTCTGATGCTTCATAAGCCATATAGATGTCCATATCTGACCTTTTGAACTTATTTGTGGTCAAAGTGTCCTAAAAAAAAATTCAAACTATATAAAGTTATAGACTCCTTTTGATGATAAATCAGCTATACAGAGGGCCCCTTTTGAACTACTGAACATATTTCTGGCCAAAGAGTCCTTGATCTTGGGGCTTTCTATACATACTCATAGACTCCTTCTGGTGCTTCATAAGCCATATAGATGTCCATATCTGACCTTTTGAACTCATTTGTGGTCAAAGTGTCATAAAAAAAATTCAAACTATATAAAGTTATAGACTCCTTTTGATGATAAGTCAGCTATACAGAGGTCCCCTTTTGACCTCCTGAACATGTTTTGGCCAAAGAGTCCTCAATATTGGGATTCCTATACATACTCATAGACTCCTTCTGGTGCTTCATAAGCCATATAAATGTCCATATCTGACCTTTTGAACTTATTTGTGGTCTAAGTGTCCTAACATTTTTTTCAAACTATAGAAAGTTATAGACTCCTTTTGATGATAAATCAGCTATACAGAGGTCCCCTTCTGACCTACTGAACAGATTTCTGGCCAAAGAGTCTTCGATCTTGCGTTTTCTATACATACTCATAGAGTCCTTCTGATGCTTCATAAGCCATATAGATGTCCATATCTGACCTTTTGAACTTATTTGTGGTCAAAGTGTCATAAAAAAATTCAAACTATATAAAGTTATAGACTCCTTTTGATGATAAATCAGCTATTCAGAGGTCCCCTTTTGACCTCCTGAACATGTTTCTGGCCAAAGAGTCCTCGATATTGGGATTTCTATACATACTCATAGACTCCTTCTGGTGCTTCATAAGCCATATAGATGTCCATATCTGACCTTTTTAACTTATTTCTGGTCAAAGTGTCCTCAAAATTTTTCAAACTATATAAAGTTATAGACTCCTTCTGATAATAAATCAGCTATACCAAGGTCACCTTTTGACCTTCTGAACATATTTCTGGCCAAAGAGTTCTTGAACATTATCTTGCTATACTACAGATTGACTTGTTGTGATGTTATATTAACCAGCCAGTAGTCTTTTTTTGACCTACTGAACATATTTCTAGCCAGAGTCCGTGAACATCAACTCACTATACATATAGACTGACTTCTCGTAATGTAAAATCAGGCAGACAGTAGTCCATATTTGACTGATTGAAAAAAAATTTGACCAAAGAGTTCTCTAAAGGATTTTGTCTATCATAAATGTTTAGACTCCTTCTGATGTTAAATCAGCCATACAGAAGTCCATATTTGACCTTCTGAACATATTTCTGGCCAGAGACCTTGAACATTTACCTTACTATTTATATTTCTCCTACCATAAAGACTTCTCGTGATGTTATGTCAGCCAGACTGTAGCCATATTTGACTGATTTAACATGTTTTTGGCCAAAGAATCCTCAAAATGTTTTTTACTCTTAGAAACTCATAGACTCCTTCTGATGTTAAATCAGCCATACAGAAGTCCATATTTGACCCAAGGAATATATTTATGGCCATAGAGTTTTCGATCTTGACCTTTCTATACATACTCATAGACTCCTTCTAATGTTACATAAGCCATATAGATATCCATATCTGACCTTTTGAACTTATTTCTGGTCATCAAAAGTTTTTAAACTATATAAAGTTATAGACTCTTTCTGATGATAAATCAGCTATACAAAGGTCACCTTTTGACCTTTTGAACATATTTCTGGCCAAAGAGTTTGAGAGTTGCTTGAACTTTTGACTTTTGACTACAGATTGACTTGTTGTGATGTTATATTAACCAGCCAGTAGTCTATTTTTGACCTACTGAAAATATTTCTGGCCAGAGTCCGTGAACATTAACTCACTATACAATATAGACTGACTTCTTGCAATGCCAAACCAGGCAGGCAGTAGTCCATATTTGACCGATTGAAAAAAAATTTGACCAAAGAGTTCTCAAAAGGATTTTGTCTGTCATAATCTATAGACTCCTTCTGATGTCCGAAAATATTACTGGCCAAAGAGTCCTTAAAGATTAACACTATACATTCAGATTGATATCTTCGGATGTTATATCATCATGACAAAAGTCCATATTTGACATACTGAAATTTTTTCTGGTCAAAGAGTCTCAACTTGACCATTCTATATATACTCATTGACTCTTTCTGATTCTTCATTAGCTATATAGATGTCCATATCTGGCGAATTGAAAATATTTTTGGCAAAAAGGTCCTCACAAGTTAACTTACTAAATACTCATAGACTTCTTCTGATGATACATCACTTTAACAGGTATGTGACCCTCTGAATATATTTTTGGCCAAAGAATCATTGAACATTAACTCTCTATACATATTGACTCAAGAGTCAAAATTTGACCTCTTTTGGTCTGATTTATCATCAGATGGAGTCTATAATTTTACATAGTTTAAAAACTTTTGAGGAACCTTTGACCAGAAATAATAATAAGTCATAAATATGGACATAAATATGGCTTATGAAGAATCAGAAGGAGACTATGAGTATGTATAGAAAGTTCAAGACTGGCCACAAATATGTCCCTTGGGTCAATTATGGACTTCTTTATGGCTGATGTAACATCAGATGGAGTAAACGACTATGTGTAGAAAGAAACAGCATAAGGAGTCAATGAGCATGTATAGAATGTTCAAGATCGAGGACTCTTTTACTAGAAATATGTTCAGTAGGTAAATTATGGAGTACTCTCTGGCTGATGAAGCACTAAAAGGAGTCAATGAGCATGTATAGAAAGTTCAAGTACATAGACTCGTTGGCCAAAAAAAAAAAAAAAAAAAAGAGTCATTATGGACAGTTGTCTGGCCGATGTACTATCTGAAGGAGTCTATAAGTGTGAATAGAAAGTTCAAGATCAAGGACTCTTCAGTCAGAAATATGTTCAACATGTTAAATCTGAACTACTTTATGGCTAAAGAAATAAAATAAGGCGTCACTGAGAATGTATAGAAAGTTCAAAATCGAGGACTCTTTTACCAGAAATATTTTCAGTAGGTCCATTATTGACTACTGTCTGGCTGATGAAACACTAAAAGGAGTCAATTAGCATGTACAAATCTGGACTTCTGTATGGCTAAAGAAACAAAATAAGGCATCACTGAGAATGTATAGAAAGTTCAAGATCGAGAACTCTTTTACTTCAATAGTCAATATCTACAATTGTCTGGCCGATGTACTATCTGAAAGAGTCTATAAGTATGAATAGAAAGTTCAAGATCGAGGACTCTTCGGTCAGAAATATGTTCATTATGTCAAATCAGAACTACTGCATGGCTGATGAAACACCAGAAAGAGTCTATGAGTATGTTTAAAAGGTTCAAGATCGAGGACTCTTTTGCCAGAAATATGTTTAGTGGGTCAAATATAGACTGCTGTCTGGCTGATGAATCAGAAGTCAATGAAGATTGAGGAAGAAGATTATGAATAGAAAGTTCAAGTTCAAAGACTCTTCAGGTAGAAATATGTTCAGTGGGTCAATTATCTATATGGAGTCACTGAGAATCTATAGAAAGTTCAAGACAGAGGACTCTTTTACTATAAATATGTTCAGAGGGTCAATTATGGACTATTGTCTGCTTGTGAAACATCAGAAGGAGTCAATGAGCCTATATAGAAAGTTCAAGTTCAAGACTCTTCGGGCAGCAATATGTTCAGTAGGTCAATTATGGACTAATAATTGAATGATGATTCACTATGATGAATTGGCTGATGAAACACTAAAAGGAGTCAATTAGCATGTACAGAATGTTCAAGTTCATGGACTTGTTGGCCAGAAATATGTTTAATAATTAATATGGACAATTGTCTGTCCGATGTAACTTTCTGAAAGAGTCTATAATTATGAATAGAAAGTTCAAGATCAAAATCTCTTTGGTCAGAAATATGTTCAACATGTCAAATCTGGACTACTGTATGGCTGAAGAAACATCAGAAGTAAATGATTATGTATAGAAAGTTCAAGTTCATAGACTCTTCGGGCAGAAAAATGTTCAGTAGGTCAATTGTGGACAATTATCTGGCTGATGAAACATCAGAAGGAGTATGTATAGAAAGAATAAGATCAAGGTCTCTTTGGCCAGAAATATGTTCAATTGATCAAATTTTGAAATACTATATTGCTGTTGTAAAATCAGGAGTCATTGAGTATGTATTGAAAAATGTTCATAGACTCATTGGTCAGAAATAGGTTTAATAGGTCATATTGATACAATACAATACAATAATGTTTTGCTATTGTAACATCAGAAGGAGTCAATGTATAGAGAAATCAAGATTATAAACCCATCGCTCAGAAATGAGTTTAGTAGTCAATTATGGATCATTTTTTGGCTGAAGTACTATCTGAAAGCGTCTATGAGTACGTATAGAAAGATCAAGGACCACAGAGAATTTTTTTTCAGGACACTTTGACCATAAATAAGTTCAAAAGGTCAGATATGGACATCTATATGGCTTATGAAGCATCAGAAGGAGTCTATGAGTATGTATAGAAAGCCCAATATCGAGGACTCTTTGGCCAGAAATATGTTCAGTAGGTCAGAAGGGGCCCTCTGTATAGCTGATTTATCATCAAAAGGAGTCTATAACTTTATATAGTTTGAATTTTTTTTAGGACACTTTGACCACAAATAAGTTCAAAATGTCAGATATGGACATCTATATGGCTTATGAAGCATCAGAAGGAGTCTATGAGTATGTATAGAAAGCCCAAGATCGAAGACTCTTTGGCCAGAAATATGTTCAGTAGGTCAGAAGGGGCCCTCTGTATAGCTGATTTATCATCAAAAGGAGTCTATAACTTTATATAGTTTGAATTTTTTTTAGGACACTTTGACCACAAATAAGTTCAAAAGGTCAGATATGGACATCTATATGGCTTATGAAGCATCAGAAGGAGTCTATGAGTATGTATAGAAAGCCCAAGATCGAGGACTCTTTGGCCAGAAATATATTCTGGAGGTCAAAAGGGGACCTCTGTATAGCTCATTTATCATCAAAAGGAGTCTATCACTTTATATACTTTGAAAAAATTTTGAGGACACTTTGACCACAAATAAGTTCAAAAGGTCAAATATGGAAATCTTTGGCTTATGAACCATCAGAAGGAGTCTATGAGTATGTATAGAAAGCCCAAGATCAAGGACTCTTTGGCCAGAAATATGCTCAGGAGGTCAAAAGGGGACCTTTGTATAGCTGATTTATCATCAAAAGGAGTCTATAACTTTATATAGTTAGAATTTTTTTTCAGGACACTTTGACCACAAATAAGTTCAAAAGGTCAGATATGGACATCTACATGGCTTATGAGGCATCAGAAGGAGTCTATGAGTATGTATAGAAAGCCCAAGATCGAAGACTCTTTGGCCAGAAATATGTTCAGTAGGTCAGAAGGGGCCCTCTGTATAGCTGATTTATCATCAAAAAGAGTCTATAACTTTATATAGTTTGAATTTTTTTTAGGACACTTTGACCACAAATAAGTTCAAAATGTCAGATATGGACATCTATATGGCTTATGAAGCATCAGAAGGAGTCTATGAGTATGTATAGAAAGCCCCAAGATCAAGGACTCTTTGGCCAGAAACATGTTCAGGAGGTCAAAAGGGGACCTCTGTATAGCTGACATCATCAAAAGGAGTCTATAACTTTATATAGTTTTAATTTTTTTTATGACACTTTGACCACAAATAAGTTCAAAAGGTCAGATATGGACATCTATAGGGCTTATGAAGCATCAGAAGGAGTCTATGAGTATGTATAGAAAGCCCAAGATCAAGGACTCTTTGGCCAGAAATATGTTCAGGAGGTCAAAAGGGGACCTCTGTATAGCTGACTTATCATCAAAAGGAGTCTATAACTTTATATAGTTTGAATTTTTTTTTAGGACACTTTGACCACAAATAAGTTCAAAAGGTCAGATATGGACATCTATATGGCTTATGAAGCATCAGAAGGAGTCTATGAGTATGTATAGAAAGCCCAAGATCGAGGACTCTTTGGCCAGAAATATATTCTGGAGGTCAAAAGGGGACCTCTGTATAGCTCATTTATCATCAAAAGGAGTCTATCACTTTATATACTTTGAAAAAATTTTGAGGACACTTTGACCACAAATAAGTTCAAAAGGTCAAATATGGAAATCTTTGGCTTATGAACCATCAGAAGGAGTCTATGAGTATGTATAGAAAGCCCAAGATCAAGGACTCTTTGGCCAGAAATATGCTCAGGAGGTCAAAAGGGGACCTTTGTATAGCTGATTTATCATCAAAAGGAGTCTATAACTTTATATAGTTAGAATTTTTTTTCAGGACACTTTGACCACAAATAAGTTCAAAAGGTCAGATATGGACATCTACATGGCTTATGAGGCATCAGAAGGAGTCTATGAGTATGTATAGAAAGCCCAAGATCGAAGACTCTTTGGCCAGAAATATGTTCAGTAGGTCAGAAGGGGCCCTCTGTATAGCTGATTTATCATCAAAAGGAGTCTATTACTTTATATAGTTTGAATTTTTTTTAGGACACTTTGACCACAAATAAGTTCAAAATGTCAGATATGGACATCTATATGGCTTATGAAGCATCAGAAGGAGTCTATGAGTATGTATAGAAAGCCCAATATCGAGGACTCTTTGGCCAGAAATATGTTCAGGAGGTCAAAAGGGAACCTCTGTATAGCTGACTTATCATCAAAAGGAGTCTATAACTTTATATAGTTTGAAGTTTTTTTAGGACACTTTGACCACAAATAAGTTCGAAAGGTCAGAAATGGAAATCTATATGGCTTATGAAGCACCAGAAGGAGTCTATGAGTATGTATAGAAATCCCAATATCGAGGACTCTTTGGCCAGAAATATGTTCAGGAGGTCAAAAGGGGACCTTTGTATAGCTGACTTATCATCAAAAGGAGTCTATAACTTTATATAGTTTGAATTTTTTTTTAGGAAACTTTGACCACAAATAAGTTCAAAAGGTCAGATATGGACATCTACATGGCTTATGAGGCATCAGAAGGAGTCTATGAGTATGTATAGAAAGCCCAAGATCAAGGACTGTTTGGCCAGAAATATGTTTAGGAGGTCAAAAGTTTACCTCTGTATAGCTGATTTATCATGAAAAGGAGTCTATAACTTTCTATAGTTTGAAAAAATTTGAGGACACTTTGACCACAAATAAGTTCAAAAGGTCAGATATGGACATCTATATGGCTTATGAAGCACCAGAAGGAGTCTATGACCATGTATAGAAAGCCCAAGATCAAGGACTCTTTGGCCAGAAATATGCTCAGGAGGTCAAAAGGGGACCTTTGTATAGCTGATTTATCATCAAAAGGAGTCTATAACTTTATATAGTTTGAATTTTTTTTAGGACACTTTGACCACAAATAAGTTCAAAAGGTCAGATATGGACATCTACATGGCTTATGAGGCATCAGAAGGAGTCTATGAGTATGTATAGAAAGCCCAAGATCAAGGACTGTTTGGCCAGAAATATGTTTAGGAGGTCAAAAGGGGCCCTCTGTATAGCTGATTTATCATCAAAAGGAGTCTATAACTTTCTATAGTTTGAAAAATTTTGAGGACACTTTGACCACAAATAAGTTCAAAAGGTCAGATATGGAAATCTATATCTTATGAAGCACCAGAAGGAGTCTATGAGTATGTATAGAAAGCCCAAGATCGAGGACTCTTTGGCCAGAAATATGTTCAGGAGGTCAAAAGGGGACCTCTGTATAGCTGACTTATCATCAAAAGGAGTCTATAACTTTATATAGTTTTAATTTTTTTTAGGACACTTTGACCACAAATAAGTTCAAAAGGTCAGATATGGACATCTGTATGGCTTATGAGGCATCAGAAGGAGTCTATGAGTATGTATAGAAAGCATAAGATCGAGAACTCTTTGGCCAGAAATATGTTCAGGAGGTCAAAAGGGGCCCTCTGTATAGCTGATTTATCATCAAAAGGAGTCTATAACTTTCTATAGTTTGAAAAAAATGTTAGGACACTTTGACCACAAATGAGTTCAAAAGGTCAGATATGGACATCTATATGGCTTATGAAGCACCAGAAGGAGTCTATGAGTATGTATAGAAAGCCCAAGATCGAGGACTATTTGGCCAGAAATATGTTCAGTAGGTCAAAAGGGGCCCTCTGTATAGCTGATTTATCATCAAAAGGAGTCTATAACTTTCTATAGTTTGAAAAAATGTTAGGACACTTTGACCACAAGTAAGTTCAAAAGGTCAGATATGGACATCTAATATGGCTTATGAAGCATCAGAAGGAGTCTATTAGTATGTATAGAAAGCCCATAGATCAAGGACTCTTTGGTCAGAAATATGTTCAGGAGGTCAAAAGGGGCCCTCTGTATAGCTGATTTATCATCAAAAGGAGTCTATAACTTTATATAGTTTGAATTTGTTTTAGGACACTTTGACAAGAAATAAGTTCAAAAGGAGAGATATGGATATCTATATGGCTTATGAAGCATCAGAAGGAGTCTATGAGTATGTATAGAAAGCCCAAGATAGAGGTCTCTTTGGCCAGAAATATGTTCCTTAGGTCAAATATGGAATTCTGTATGTCTGACGTAACATCAGAAAGTGTCAACAAGTATATATGGAAAGATCAAGTTTCGAGTACTCACTCCATGGCCAGAAAAAAATTCGGTAGGTCAAATATGGACTTTTGTCAGGATGATATAACATCCGAAGATATCAGTCTGAATGTATAGTGTTAATCTTTTAGGACTCTTTGGCCAGAAATATTTTCAGTAGGTCAAAAGGGGACCTCTGTATAGCTGATTTATCATCAGAAGGAGACTATAACTTTATAAAGTTTGAAAAATTTTGAGGACACTTTGACCAGAAATAAGTTCAAAAGGTCAGATATGGACATCTATATGGCTTATGAAGCATCAGAAGGAGTTGGACTATATGAATAGAAAGCCCAAGACTTTGGCCAAAAATATGTTCCTTGGGTCAAATATGGACTTCTTTATGGCTGACGTAACATCAGAAAAAGTCAACGAGTATAAATGGTAAGGTCAAGTTTCGAGTACTCCTTGGACAGAAAAAAATTCAGTGTCAAATTTGGACCTTTGTCAGGATGATATAACATCTTTAAGGACTCTTTGGCCAGAAATATGTTCAGCAGGTCAAAAGCGTACCTATGTATAGCTCATTCTTATAACATTATGTGCTTTGCACAAACGATCTAACGTTGAGCATCATTAAAGAAACATAGGTTATGCACTTCGTGTGTCGTAACTCAATGCCATGTTCATTAGAGAGATAACATATGTGTTGTTGCTTTGCACAAACTGTCTATTGCATTGCATTGCACTAACGACCTAACTTTGTGCACTGAAGAATAACATATAGGTTATGCACTTTTTGCATTGCATTGCATTGAAGAATAACATATAGTCTGTGCACTACTTGCATTGCATTGCACAACAGAACTACTCGATCCCATGTTCATTAATTGCATTGCATTGCACACACGATCTAACGTTGTGCATTGAAGAATAACAGAGGCTATGCACTTCTTGCATTGCATTGCATTGCACACCAGAACTAACTCATTCCCATGTTCATTAAAGAGATAACATATGTGTTGTTGCAATTGCATTGCACAAACGATCTAAAGTTGTGCACTGAAGAATAACTTATAGGTTATGCATATTTCGCATTGCATTGCACACCAGAACTAAATCATTCCCATGTTCATTATAGAGATGATATGTGTGTTGATGCATTGCATTGCATTGCATTGCATTGCATTGCATTGCATTGCACTAACGATCTAACGTTGTGCACTGAAGAATAACATATAGGTTATGCACTTTTTGCATTGCATTGTACAACTGAACTACCTAATTCCCATGTTGATTAAAGACATAACGTTTGTTGTTGCATTACATTGCATTGCACTAACGATCTAACGTTGTGCACTGAAGAATAACATATAGGTATGCACTTTTTGCACTGCATTGCATTGCACACCAGAACTAAATCATTCCCATGTTCATAAAAGAGATAACGTTTGTTGGTGCATTGCATTGCATTGCACAAACGATCTAACGTTGTGCACTGAAGAATAACATATAGGTTATGCACTTTTTGCATTGCATTGCACTGCACACCAGAACTAAATCATTCCCATGTTCATTAAAGACATAACACGTGTTGTTGCATTGCATTGTATTGCATTGCACTGATTTGCATTGCTTTGCACTGCATTGCATTGCTTTGCATTGCACTAACGATCTAACGTTGTGCACTGAAGAATAACATATAGGTCATGCACTTTTTGCATTGCATTGCATTGCATACCAGAACTAAATCATTGCAATGTTCATTAAAGACATAACGTGTGTTGTTGCATTGCATTGCATTGCAATGTATTGCAATGCAATGTTTTGCGTTGCATTACATTCATTTGCATTGCTTTGCACTGCATTGCATTGCACTAAAGATCTAACGTTGTGCACTGAAGAATAACATATAAGTTATGCTCTTTTCGCATTGCATTGCACACCAGAACAAAATCATTCCCAAGTTCATTATAGAGATGATATGTGTGTTTGATATTGCATTGCATTGCATTGAATTGCATTGCATTGAATTGAATTGAATTGAATTGAATTGCATTGCATTGCATTGCATTGCATTGCATTGCATTGCATTGCATTGCATTACATTGCATTGCATCATTCCCATGTTCATTAAAGAGACAACGTTTGTTGGTGCACTTTTTGCTAACGATCTAACGTTGTGCACTGAAGAATAACATATGTTATGTACTTTTTGCATTGCATTGCACACCAGAACTACCTCATTCCCATGTTGAATAAAAACATAACGTGTGTTGTTGCATTGCATTGCATTTATTTGCATTGCTTTGCACTGCATTGCATTGCATTACATTGCATTGTATTGTATTGCATTGCATTGCATTGCATTGCATTGCATTGCATTGCACTAACGGTCTAACGTTGTGCACTGAAGAATAACATATAGGTTATGCACTTTTCGCATTGCATTGCACACCAGAACTACCTCATTCCCATGTTCATTAAAGACATAACGTGTGTTGTTGCAATGCATTGTATTGCATTGCATTGCATTGCTTTGCATTACTTTGCATTGCATTGCATTGCATTGCATTGCATTGTATTGTATTGCAATGCAATGCAATGTTTTGCGTTGCTTTACATTGCTTTGCACTGCATTGCATTGCACTAAAGATCTAACGTTGTGCACTGAAGAATAACAAATAGGTTATGCACTTTTCGCATTGCATTGCACACCAGAACTAAATCATTCCCATGTTCATTAAAGACATAACGTGTGTTGTTGTTGCATTGCATTGCATTGCATTGCATTGATTTGCATTGCTTTGCACTGCATTGCAATGCACTAACGATCTAACGTTGTGCACTGAAGAATAACATATGTTATGCACTTTTTGCATTGCATTGCACACCAGAACTACCTCATTCCGATGTTGATTAAAAACATAACGTGTGTTGTTGCATTGCATTGCATTGCATTTATTTGCATTGCTTTGCACTGCATTGAATTGCATTGAATTGCATTGCTTTGCACTAACGATCTAACGTTGTGCACTGAAGAATAACATATAGGTTAAGCACTTTTCTCATTGAATTGCATTGCACACCAGAACTAAATCATTCCCATGTTCATTAAAGACATAACGTGTGTTGTTGCATTGCATTGCATTGTATTGCATTGCATTGATTTGCATTGATTTGCATTGCTTTGCACTGCATTGCACTGCATTGCATTGCACTAACGATCTAACGTTGTGCACGTATTGCATTGCACGTATTGCACACCAGAACTAAATCATTCCCATGTTCATTAAAGACATAACGTGTGTTGCTGCATTGCATTGTATTGCATTGCATTGCATTGCATTGCTATGTATTGCAATGCAATGTATTGCATTGCATTACATTGAATTGCACTGCTTTGCATTGCTTTGCACTGCATTGCATTGCACTAACGATCTAACGTTGTGCACTGAAGAATAACATATGTTATGCACTTTTTGCATTGCATTGCACACCAGAACTAAATCATTCCCATGTTCATTAAAGACATAACGTGTGTTGTTGCATTGCATTGTATTGTATTGCATTGCATTGCTTTGCATTGCTTTGCATTGCTTTGCATTGCTTTGCTTTGCATTGCATTGCATTGCATTGCATTGCTTTGCATTGCTTTGCATTGCTTTGCATTGCTTTGCATTGCTTTGCATTGCTTTGCATTGCTTTGCATTGCTTTGCATTGCTTTGCATTGCTTTGCATTGCTTTGCATATTGCTTTGCATTGCTTTGCTTTGCATTGCTTTGCATTGCTTTGCATTGCTTTGCATTGCTTTGCATTGCTTTGCATTGCTTTGCATTGCATTGCATTGCATTGCATTGCATTGCATTGCATTGCATTGCTTTGCATTGCATTGCATTGCATTGCATTGCATTGCATTGCATTGCATTGCATTGCACTGCATTGCACTGCATTGCACTGCATTGCACTGCATTGCACTAACGATCTAACGTTGTGCACTGAAGAATAACATATAGGTTATGCTCTTTTCGCATTGCATTGCACACCAGAACAAAATCATTCCCAAGTTCATTATAGAGATGATATGTGTGTTGTTGCATTGCATTGCATTGCATTGCATTGCATTGCATTGCATTGTATTGCATTGCTTTGCACTGCATTGCATTGCACTAACGATCTAACTATGTGCAAGAAAGAATAACATATAGGTTATGCACTTTTTGCATTTCATTGCACACCAGACCTAAATCATTCCCATGTTCATTAAAGAGATAACGTTTGTTGGTGCATTGCATTGCATTGCATTGCATTGATTTGCAATGCCTTGTACTGCATTGCATTGCATTGCATTGCATTGCACTAACGACCTAACTTTGTGCACTGAAGAATAACATATAGGTTATGCACTTTTTGCATTGCATTGCATTGCACACTAGAACTTAACCATTCTCATGTTCATTAAAGAGATGGTATGTGTGTTGTTGCATTGCATTGCACTAATGATCTAACGTTGTCCACTGAAGAATAACATATAGGTTATGCACTTTTCGCATTGCATTGCATACCAGACTTCTAAATCATTCCCATGTTCATTAAAGAGATAACGTGTGTTGTTGCAATTGCATTGCATTGCATTGCATTGCATTGCATTGCACAAACGATCTAACGTTGTGCTCTGAAGAATAACATATAGGTTATGCCCTTTTCGCATTGCATTGCATTGCACACCAGAAATAAATCATTCCAATGTTCTTTAAAGAGATGATATGTGTGTTGTTGCATTGCATTGCACTAGCGATGTAACGTTATGCACTGAAGAATAACATATAGGTTATGCACTTTTTGCATTGCATTGCATTGCACACTAGAACTTAACCATTCCCATGTTCATTAAAGAGATAACATATGTCTTGTTGCATTGCATGGCACAAACGACCTAATGTTGTGCACTGAAGAATAACATATAGGTTATACACTTTTTGCATTGCATTGCACACTAGAACTTAACCATTCCCATGTTCATTAAAGAGATAACGTTTGTTGGTGCATTGCATTGCACTAGCGATGTAACGTTGTGCACTCAAGAATAACATATAGGTTATGCACTTTTTGCATTTCATTGCATTGCACACCAGAACTACCTCATTCTCATGTTGATTAAAGACATAACGTGTGTTGTTGCATTGCATTGATTTGCAATGCCTTGTACTGCATTGCATTGCACTAACGATCTAACTTTGTGCACTGAAGTATAACATATAGGTTATGCACTTTTTGCATTGCATTGCACACTAGAACTTAACCATTCCCATGTTCATTAAAGAGATGGTACGTGTGTTGTTGCATTGCATTGCACTAACGATCTAACGTTGTGCACTGAAGAATAACATATAGGTTATGCACTTTTCGCATTGCATTGCATTGCATTCCAGACTACTAAATCATTCCCATGGTCATTAAAGAGATAAACGTGTGTTGTTGCAATTGCATTGCATTGCATTGCATTGCATTGCACTAACGATCTAACGTTGTGCATTGAAGAATAACATATAGGCTATGCACTTCTTGCATTGCATTACACACCAGAAGTAACTCATTCCCAAACTACATTGCGTTTTGCTTTGAGGAAATACAATATGTGCTATTGCATTGCATTTCACACAAGATCAAACTTTGTGCATTGAAGAATAACATATAAGCTATGAGTGCATCACAAACATACAATAACTATCTCAACTATCTACATTCCACTGCATAAAATATCTAACTGATATAGTTAGATATAATAATAATACATTATTATTCAACGCTAATTCTTAGATCGTTGCAACACTCATGTTATGTTTTCATTGCACATGAGGTATGAAGTAGTTTATTCTATGCATTGTAATGCAAGAGGTAAATGCAATAATTTCCCTTAAAAGAATAAATGAATAAGTTAGTTATTGTGCAATGCCAATGCACATATGTCATGTGTCAAATCAGGCCTACAGAGGTCCCTCTTGTCTTATATAACATCACAAGAAGTCAGTCTTGTATGTTTAGTAAGCCAGACAGTAGTCCATATTTGACTGATTGAACATATTTTTGGAAAAAGAGTCCTCAAAAGGTATTTCGTGTATATTATAAACTTATAGACTCCTTCTGATGTTAAATCAGCCATATAGAGGTGCATATTTGACCTATTGAACTTATTTCTGGTCAAAGGGTCCTCAAAGTTTTTTAAACAAACTTATAGACTCCTTCTGATGTTACATCACCCATAAAAAAAAGTACATTTTTGACCTACTAAACATATTTCTGCCAAGAGACCATGAAACTTAACTTACTATACGTACATATTGACTTCTCGTGATGTTAACTCAGGCAAGGAGTAGTCGATATTTGACCGATTGAACACATTTTTGGCCAAAGAGGCCTCAAAATGTTTTTTTTTTTCTCTTATAAATTTATAGACTCCTTCTGATGTTAAATCAGCCATACAGAAGTCCATATTTGACCTTCTGAACATATTTCTGGCCAGAGACCTTGAACATTTACCTTACTATTTATATTTCTCCTACCATAAAGAATTCTCGTGATGTTATGTCAGCCAGACTGTAGCCATATTTGACTGATTTAACATGTTTTTGGCCAAAGAATCCTCAAAATGTTTTTTACTCTTAGAAACTCATAGACTCCTTCTGATGTTAAATCAGCCATACAGAAGTCCATATTTGACCCAAGGAATATATTTTTGGCCATAGAGTTCTCGATCTTGACCTTTCTATACATACTCATAGACTCATTCTAATGTTACATAAGCCATATAGATATCCATATCTGACCTTTTGAACTTATTTCTGGTCATCAAAAGTTTTTAAACTATATAAAGTTATAGACTCTTTCTGATGATAAATCAGCTATTCAGAGGACCCCTTTTGAACTACTGAACATTATTTCTGGCCAAAGAGTCCTAAATGATTAACACTATACATTCAGATTGATATCTTCGGATGTTATATCTTCCTAACAAAAGTCCATATTTGACATACTGAATTTTCTTCTGGCCAAGGAGTACTCGAAACTTGACCTTTCCATACAGAATTGTTGACTCTTTCTGATGTTACGTCAGACATACAGAATTCCATATTTGACCCAAGGAACATATTTCTTGCCAAAGAGTCCTCGATCTTATGCTTTCTATACATACTCATAGACTCCTTCTGATGCCTCATAAGCCATATAGATGTCCATATATGACCTTTTGAACTTATTTGTGGTCAAAGTGTCCTAAAAAAAGAATCAAACTATATAAAGTTATAGACTCCTTTTGATGATGTCAGCTATACAGAGATCCCCTTTTGACCTCCTGAACATGTTTCTGGCCAAAGAGTCGTTGATCTTGGGGCTTTCTATACATACTCATAGACTCCTTCTGGTGCTTCATAAGCCATATAGATGTCCATATCTGACCTTTTGAACTTATTTGTGGTCAAAGTGTCCTAACATTTTTTCAAACTATAGAAAGTTCTAGACCCCTTTTGATGATAAATCAGCTATACAGAGGGCCCCTTTTGAACTACTGAACATATTTCTTGCCAAAGAGTCCTCGATATTATGCTTTCTATACATACTCATAGACTCCTTCTGGTGCTTCATAAGCCATATAGATGTCCATATCTGACCTTTTGAACTTATTTGTGGTCAAAGTGTCCTAACATTTTTTCAAACTATAGAGAGTTCTAGACTCCTTTTGATGATAAATCAGCTATACAGAGGGCCCCTTTTGAACTACTGAACATATTTCTTGCCAAAGAGTCCTCGATATTATGCTTTCTATACATACTCATAGACTCCTTCTGATGCCTCATAAGCCATATAGATGTCCATATCTGACCTTTTGAACTTATTTGTGGTCAAAGTGTCCTAAAACAAAAAATTCAAACTATATAAAGTTATAGACTCCTTTTGATGATAAGTCAGCTATACAGAGATCCCCTTTTGACCTCCTGAACATGTTTCTGGCCAAAGAGTCCTTGATCTTGGGGCTTTCTATACATACTCATAGACTCCTTCTGGTGCTTCATAAGCCATATAGATATCCATATCTGACCTTTTGAACTTATTTGTGGTCAAAGTGTCCTAACATTTTTTTCAAACTATAGAAAGTTCTAGACTCCTTTTGATGATAAAGCAGCTATACAGAGGGCCCCTTTTGAACTACTGAACATATTTCTGGCCAAAGAGTCCTTGATCTTGGGGCTTTCTATACATACTCATAGACTCCTTCTGGTGCTTCATAAGCCATATAGATGTCCATATCTGACCTTTTGAACTTATTTGTGGTCAAAGTGTCCTACATTTTTTCAAACTATAGAAAGTTATAGACTCCTTTTGATGATAAATCAGCTATACAGAGGGCCCCTTTTGAACTACTGAACACATTTCTTGCCAAAGAGTCCTCGATATTATGCTTTCTATACATACTCATAGACTCCTTCTGATGCCTCATAAGCCATATAGATGTCCATATCTGACCTTTTGAACTTATTTGTGGTCAAAGTGTCCTAAAAAAACTTCAAACTATAGAAAGTTCTAGACTCCTTTTGATGATAAATCAGCTATACAGAGGGCCCCTTTTGAACTACTGAACATATTTCTGGCCAAAGAGTCCTCGATCTTATGCTTTCTATACATACTCATAGACTCCTTCTGATGCCTCATAAGCCATATAGATGTCCATATCTGACCTTTTGAACTTATTTGTGGTCAAAGTGTCCTAACATTTTTTCAAACTATAGAAAGTTCTAGACTCCTTTTGATGATAAATCAGCTATACAGAGGGCCCCTTTTGAACTACTGAACATATTTCTTGCCAAAGAGTCCTCGATATTATGCTTTCTATACATACTCATAGACTCCTTCTGATGCCTCATAAGCCATATAGATGTCCATATCTGACCTTTTGAACTTATTTGTGGTCAAAGTGTCCTAAAACAAAAAATTCAAACTATATAAAGTTATAGACTCCTTTTGATGATAAGTCAGCAATACAGAGATCCCCTTTTGACCTCCTGAACATGTTTCTGGCCAAAGAGTCCTTGATCTTGGGGCTTTCTATACATACTCATAGACTCCTTCTGGTGCTTCATAAGCCATATAGATGTCCATATCTGACCTTTTGAACTTATTTGTGGTCAAAGTGTCCTAACATTTTTTCAAACTATAGAAAGTTCTAGACTCCTTTTGATGATAAATCAGCTATACAGAGGGCCCCTTTTGAACTACTGAACATATTTCTTGCCAAAGAGTCCTCGATATTATGCTTTCTATACATACTCATAGACTCCTTCTGATGCCTCATAAGCCATATAGATGTCCATATCTGACCTTTTGAACTTATTTGTGGTCAAAGTGTCCTAAAACAAAAAATTCAAACTATATACAGTTATAGACTCCTTTTGATGATAAGTCAGCTATACAGAGATCTCCTTTTGACCTCCTGAACATGTTTCTGGCCAAAGAGTCCTTGATCTTGGGGCTTTCTATACATACTCATAGACTCCTTCTGGTGCTTCATAAGCCATATAGATATCCATATCTGACCTTTTGAACTTATTTGTGGTCAAAGTGTCCTAACATTTTTTCAAACTATAGAAAGTTCTAGACTCCTTTTGATGATAAGTCAGCTATACAGAGATCCCCTTTTGACCTCCTGAACATGTTTCTGGCCAAAGAGTCCTTGATCTTGGGGCTTTCTATACATACTCATAGACTCCTTCTGGTGCTTCATAAGCCATATAGATATCCATATCTGACCTTTTGAACTTATTTGTGGTCAAAGTGTCCTAACATTTTTTCAAACTATAGAAAGTTCTAGACTCCTTTTGATGATAAGTCAGCTATACAGAGGGCCCCTTTTGAACTACTGAACATATTTCTGGCCAAAGAGTCCTTGATCTTGGGGCTTTCTATACATACTCATAGACTCCTTCTGGTGCTTCATAAGCCATATAGATGTCCATATCTGACCTTTTGAACTTATTTGTGGTCAAAGTGTCCTACATTTTTTCAAACTATAGAAAGTTATAGACTCCTTTTGATGATAAATCAGCTATACAGAGGTCCCCTTTTGAACTACTGAACACATTTCTTGCCAAAGAGTCCTCGATATTATGCTTTCTATACATACTCATAGACTCCTTCTGATGCCTCATAAGCCATATAGATGTCCATATCTGACCTTTTGAACTTATTTGTGGTCAAAGTGTCCTAAAAAAACTTCAAACTATAGAAAGTTCTAGACTCCTTTTGATGATAAATCAGCTATACAGAGGGCCCCTTTTGAACTACTGAACATATTTCTGGCCAAAGAGTCCTCGATCTTATGCTTTCAATACATACTCATAGACTCCTTCTGATGCTTCATAAGCCATATAGATGTCCATATCTGACCTTTTGAACTTATTTGTGGTCAAAGTGTCATAAAAAAAAATTCAAACTATATAAAGTTATAGACTCCTTTTGAGGATAAATCAGCTATACTTAGGGCCCCTTTTGAACTACTGAACATATTTCTGGCCAAAGAGTCCTAGATCTTATGCTTTCTATACATACTCATAGACTCCTTCTGATGCCTCATAAGCCATATAGATGTCCATATCTGACCTTTTGAACTTATTTGTGGTCAAAGTGTCCTAACATTTTTTCAAACTATAGAAAGTTCTAGACTCCTTTTGATGATAAATCAGCTATACAGAGGGCCCCTTTTGAACTACTGAACATATTTCTGGCCAAAGAGTCCTCGATCTTATGCTTTCTATACATACTCATAGATTCCTTCTGATGCCTCATAAGCCATATAGATGTCCATATCTGACCTTTTGAACTTATTTGTGGTCAAAGTGTCCTAAAACAAAAAATTCAAACTATATAAAGTTATAGACTACTTTTGATGATAAGTCAGCTATACAGAGATCCCCTTTTTACCTCCTGAACATGTTTCTGGCCAAAGAGTGCTTGATCTTGGGGCTTTCTATACATACTCATAGACTCCTTCTGGTGCTTCATAAGCCATATAGATATCCATATCTGACCTTTTGAACTTATTTGTGGTCAAAGTGTCCTAACATTTTTTCAAACTATAGAAAGTTCTAGACTCCTTTTGATGATAAATCAGCTATACAGAGGGCCCCTTTTGACCTCCTGAACATGTTTCTGGCCAAAGAGTCCTCGATCTTATGCTTTCTATACATACTCATAGACTCCTTCTGATGCCTCATAAGCCATATAGATGTCCATATCTGACCTTTTGAACTTATTTGTGGTCAAAGTTTCCTAAAAAAAATTCTAACTATATAAAGTTATAGACTCCTTTTGATGATAAATCAGCTATACAGAGGGCCCCTTTTGACCTCCTGAACATGTTTCTGGCCAAAGAGTCCTCGATCTTATGCTTTCTATACATACTCATAGACTCCTTCTGATGCTTCATAAGCCATATAGATGTCTATATCTGACCTTTTGAACTTATTTGTGGTCAAAGTGTCATAAAAAAATTCAAACTATATAAAGTTATAGACTCCTTTTGATGATAAGTCAGCTATACAGAGGTCCCCTTTTGACCTCCTGAACATGTTTCTGGCCAAAGAGTCCTCGATATTGGGATTTATATACATACTCATAGACTCCTTCTGGTGCTTCATAAGCCATATAGATGTCCATATCTGACAATTTGAACTTATTTGTGGTCAAAGTGTCCTAAAAAAAATTTCAAACTATATAAAGTTATAGACTCCTTTTGATGATAAATCAGCTATACAGAGGGCCCCTTTTGAACTACTGAACATATTTCTGGCCAAAGAGTCCTCGATCTTATGCTTTCTATACATACTCATAGACTCCTTCTGATGCCTCATAAGCCATATAGATGTCCATATCTGACCTTTTGAACTTATTTGTGGTCAAAGTGTCATAAAAAAATTCAAACTATATAAAGTTACAGACTCTTTTTGATGATAAATCAGCTATACAGAGGTCCCCTTTTGACCTACTGAACATATTTCTGGCCAAAGAGTCCTTGATCTTGGGGCTTTCTATACATACTCATAGACTCCTTCTGGTGCTTCATAAGCCATATAGATATCCATATCTGACCTTTTGAACTTATTTGTGGTCAAAGTGTCCTAACATTTTTTTCAAACTATAGAAAGTTCTAGACTCCTTTTGATGATAAAGCAGCTATACAGAGGGCCCCTTTTGAACTACTGAACATATTTCTGGCCAAAGAGTCCTTGATCTTGGGGCTTTCTATACATACTCATAGACTCCTTCTGGTGCTTCATAAGCCATATAGATGTCCATATCTGACCTTTTGAACTTATTTGTGGTCAAAGTGTCCTACATTTTTTCAAACTATAGAAAGTTATAGACTCCTTTTGATGATAAATCAGCTATACAGAGGGCCCCTTTTGAACTACTGAACACATTTCTTGCCAAAGAGTCCTCGATATTATGCTTTCTATACATACTCATAGACTCCTTCTGATGCCTCATAAGCCATATAGATGTCCATATCTGACCTTTTGAACTTATTTGTGGTCAAAGTGTCCTAAAAAAACTTCAAACTATAGAAAGTTCTAGACTCCTTTTGATGATAAATCAGCTATACAGAGGGCCCCTTTTGAACTACTGAACATATTTCTGGCCAAAGAGTCCTCGATCTTATGCTTTCTATACATACTCATAGACTCCTTCTGATGCCTCATAAGCCATATAGATGTCCATATCTGACCTTTTGAACTTATTTGTGGTCAAAGTGTCCTAACATTTTTTCAAACTATAGAAAGTTCTAGACTCCTTTTGATGATAAATCAGCTATACAGAGGGCCCCTTTTGAACTACTGAACATATTTCTTGCCAAAGAGTCCTCGATATTATGCTTTCTATACATACTCATAGACTCCTTCTGATGCCTCATAAGCCATATAGATGTCCATATCTGACCTTTTGAACTTATTTGTGGTCAAAGTGTCCTAAAACAAAAAATTCAAACTATATAAAGTTATAGACTCCTTTTGATGATAAGTCAGCAATACAGAGATCCCCTTTTGACCTCCTGAACATGTTTCTGGCCAAAGAGTCCTTGATCTTGGGGCTTTCTATACATACTCATAGACTCCTTCTGGTGCTTCATAAGCCATATAGATGTCCATATCTGACCTTTTGAACTTATTTGTGGTCAAAGTGTCCTAACATTTTTTCAAACTATAGAAAGTTCTAGACTCCTTTTGATGATAAATCAGCTATACAGAGGGCCCCTTTTGAACTACTGAACATATTTCTTGCCAAAGAGTCCTCGATATTATGCTTTCTATACATACTCATAGACTCCTTCTGATGCCTCATAAGCCATATAGATGTCCATATCTGACCTTTTGAACTTATTTGTGGTCAAAGTGTCCTAAAACAAAAAATTCAAACTATATACAGTTATAGACTCCTTTTGATGATAAGTCAGCTATACAGAGATCTCCTTTTGACCTCCTGAACATGTTTCTGGCCAAAGAGTCCTTGATCTTGGGGCTTTCTATACATACTCATAGACTCCTTCTGGTGCTTCATAAGCCATATAGATATCCATATCTGACCTTTTGAACTTATTTGTGGTCAAAGTGTCCTAACATTTTTTCAAACTATAGAAAGTTCTAGACTCCTTTTGATGATAAGTCAGCTATACAGAGATCCCCTTTTGACCTCCTGAACATGTTTCTGGCCAAAGAGTCCTTGATCTTGGGGCTTTCTATACATACTCATAGACTCCTTCTGGTGCTTCATAAGCCATATAGATATCCATATCTGACCTTTTGAACTTATTTGTGGTCAAAGTGTCCTAACATTTTTTCAAACTATAGAAAGTTCTAGACTCCTTTTGATGATAAGTCAGCTATACAGAGGGCCCCTTTTGAACTACTGAACATATTTCTGGCCAAAGAGTCCTTGATCTTGGGGCTTTCTATACATACTCATAGACTCCTTCTGGTGCTTCATAAGCCATATAGATGTCCATATCTGACCTTTTGAACTTATTTGTGGTCAAAGTGTCCTACATTTTTTCAAACTATAGAAAGTTATAGACTCCTTTTGATGATAAATCAGCTATACAGAGGTCCCCTTTTGAACTACTGAACACATTTCTTGCCAAAGAGTCCTCGATATTATGCTTTCTATACATACTCATAGACTCCTTCTGATGCCTCATAAGCCATATAGATGTCCATATCTGACCTTTTGAACTTATTTGTGGTCAAAGTGTCCTAAAAAAACTTCAAACTATAGAAAGTTCTAGACTCCTTTTGATGATAAATCAGCTATACAGAGGGCCCCTTTTGAACTACTGAACATATTTCTGGCCAAAGAGTCCTCGATCTTATGCTTTCAATACATACTCATAGACTCCTTCTGATGCTTCATAAGCCATATAGATGTCCATATCTGACCTTTTGAACTTATTTGTGGTCAAAGTGTCATAAAAAAAAATTCAAACTATATAAAGTTATAGACTCCTTTTGAGGATAAATCAGCTATACTTAGGGCCCCTTTTGAACTACTGAACATATTTCTGGCCAAAGAGTCCTAGATCTTATGCTTTCTATACATACTCATAGACTCCTTCTGATGCCTCATAAGCCATATAGATGTCCATATCTGACCTTTTGAACTTATTTGTGGTCAAAGTGTCCTAACATTTTTTCAAACTATAGAAAGTTCTAGACTCCTTTTGATGATAAATCAGCTATACAGAGGGCCCCTTTTGAACTACTGAACATATTTCTGGCCAAAGAGTCCTCGATCTTATGCTTTCTATACATACTCATAGATTCCTTCTGATGCCTCATAAGCCATATAGATGTCCATATCTGACCTTTTGAACTTATTTGTGGTCAAAGTGTCCTAAAACAAAAAATTCAAACTATATAAAGTTATAGACTACTTTTGATGATAAGTCAGCTATACAGAGATCCCCTTTTGACCTCCTGAACATGTTTCTGGCCAAAGAGTGCTTGATCTTGGGGCTTTCTATACATACTCATAGACTCCTTCTGGTGCTTCATAAGCCATATAGATATCCATATCTGACCTTTTGAACTTATTTGTGGTCAAAGTGTCCTAACATTTTTTCAAACTATAGAAAGTTCTAGACTCCTTTTGATGATAAATCAGCTATACAGAGGGCCCCTTTTGACCTCCTGAACATGTTTCTGGCCAAAGAGTCCTCGATCTTATGCTTTCTATACATACTCATAGACTCCTTCTGATGCCTCATAAGCCATATAGATGTCCATATCTGACCTTTTGAACTTATTTGTGGTCAAAGTTTCCTAAAAAAAATTCTAACTATATAAAGTTATAGACTCCTTTTGATGATAAATCAGCTATACAGAGGGCCCCTTTTGACCTCCTGAACATGTTTCTGGCCAAAGAGTCCTCGATCTTATGCTTTCTATACATACTCATAGACTCCTTCTGATGCTTCATAAGCCATATAGATGTCTATATCTGACCTTTTGAACTTATTTGTGGTCAAAGTGTCATAAAAAAATTCAAACTATATAAAGTTATAGACTCCTTTTGATGATAAGTCAGCTATACAGAGGTCCCCTTTTGACCTCCTGAACATGTTTCTGGCCAAAGAGTCCTCGATATTGGGATTTATATACATACTCATAGACTCCTTCTGGTGCTTCATAAGCCATATAGATGTCCATATCTGACAATTTGAACTTATTTGTGGTCAAAGTGTCCTAAAAAAAATTTCAAACTATATAAAGTTATAGACTCCTTTTGATGATAAATCAGCTATACAGAGGGCCCCTTTTGAACTACTGAACATATTTCTGGCCAAAGAGTCCTCGATCTTATGCTTTCTATACATACTCATAGACTCCTTCTGATGCCTCATAAGCCATATAGATGTCCATATCTGACCTTTTGAACTTATTTGTGGTCAAAGTGTCATAAAAAAATTCAAACTATATAAAGTTATAGACTCCTTTTGATGATAAATCAGCTATACAGAGGGCCCCTTTTGAACTACTGAACATATTTCTGGCCAAAGAGTCCTCGATCTTATGCTTTCTATACATACTCATAGACTCCTTCTGATGCCTCATAAGCCATATAGATGTCCATATCTGACCTTTTGAACTTATTTGTGGTCAAAGTGTCATAAAAAAATTCAAACTATATAAAGTTACAGACTCTTTTTGATGATAAATCAGCTATACAGAGGTCCCCTTTTGACCTACTGAACATATTTCTGGCCAAAGAGTCCTTGATCTTGGGGCTTTCTATACATACTCATAGACTCCTTCTGGTGCTTCATAAGCCATATAGATATCCATATCTGACCTTTTGAACTTATTTGTGGTCAAAGTGTCCTAACATTTTTTTCAAACTATAGAAAGTTCTAGACTCCTTTTGATGATAAAGCAGCTATACAGAGGGCCCCTTTTGAACTACTGAACATATTTCTGGCCAAAGAGTCCTTGATCTTGGGGCTTTCTATACATACTCATAGACTCCTTCTGGTGCTTCATAAGCCATATAGATGTCCATATCTGACCTTTTGAACTTATTTGTGGTCAAAGTGTCCTACATTTTTTCAAACTATAGAAAGTTATAGACTCCTTTTGATGATAAATCAGCTATACAGAGGGCCCCTTTTGAACTACTGAACACATTTCTTGCCAAAGAGTCCTCGATATTATGCTTTCTATACATACTCATAGACTCCTTCTGATGCCTCATAAGCCATATAGATGTCCATATCTGACCTTTTGAACTTATTTGTGGTCAAAGTGTCCTAAAAAAACTTCAAACTATAGAAAGTTCTAGACTCCTTTTGATGATAAATCAGCTATACAGAGGGCCCCTTTTGAACTACTGAACATATTTCTGGCCAAAGAGTCCTCGATCTTATGCTTTCTATACATACTCATAGACTCCTTCTGATGCCTCATAAGCCATATAGATGTCCATATCTGACCTTTTGAACTTATTTGTGGTCAAAGTGTCCTAACATTTTTTCAAACTATAGAAAGTTCTAGACTCCTTTTGATGATAAATCAGCTATACAGAGGGCCCCTTTTGAACTACTGAACATATTTCTTGCCAAAGAGTCCTCGATATTATGCTTTCTATACATACTCATAGACTCCTTCTGATGCCTCATAAGCCATATAGATGTCCATATCTGACCTTTTGAACTTATTTGTGGTCAAAGTGTCCTAAAACAAAAAATTCAAACTATATAAAGTTATAGACTCCTTTTGATGATAAGTCAGCAATACAGAGATCCCCTTTTGACCTCCTGAACATGTTTCTGGCCAAAGAGTCCTTGATCTTGGGGCTTTCTATACATACTCATAGACTCCTTCTGGTGCTTCATAAGCCATATAGATGTCCATATCTGACCTTTTGAACTTATTTGTGGTCAAAGTGTCCTAACATTTTTTCAAACTATAGAAAGTTCTAGACTCCTTTTGATGATAAATCAGCTATACAGAGGGCCCCTTTTGAACTACTGAACATATTTCTTGCCAAAGAGTCCTCGATATTATGCTTTCTATACATACTCATAGACTCCTTCTGATGCCTCATAAGCCATATAGATGTCCATATCTGACCTTTTGAACTTATTTGTGGTCAAAGTGTCCTAAAACAAAAAATTCAAACTATATACAGTTATAGACTCCTTTTGATGATAAGTCAGCTATACAGAGATCTCCTTTTGACCTCCTGAACATGTTTCTGGCCAAAGAGTCCTTGATCTTGGGGCTTTCTATACATACTCATAGACTCCTTCTGGTGCTTCATAAGCCATATAGATATCCATATCTGACCTTTTGAACTTATTTGTGGTCAAAGTGTCCTAACATTTTTTCAAACTATAGAAAGTTCTAGACTCCTTTTGATGATAAGTCAGCTATACAGAGATCCCCTTTTGACCTCCTGAACATGTTTCTGGCCAAAGAGTCCTTGATCTTGGGGCTTTCTATACATACTCATAGACTCCTTCTGGTGCTTCATAAGCCATATAGATATCCATATCTGACCTTTTGAACTTATTTGTGGTCAAAGTGTCCTAACATTTTTTCAAACTATAGAAAGTTCTAGACTCCTTTTGATGATAAGTCAGCTATACAGAGGGCCCCTTTTGAACTACTGAACATATTTCTGGCCAAAGAGTCCTTGATCTTGGGGCTTTCTATACATACTCATAGACTCCTTCTGGTGCTTCATAAGCCATATAGATGTCCATATCTGACCTTTTGAACTTATTTGTGGTCAAAGTGTCCTACATTTTTTCAAACTATAGAAAGTTATAGACTCCTTTTGATGATAAATCAGCTATACAGAGGTCCCCTTTTGAACTACTGAACACATTTCTTGCCAAAGAGTCCTCGATATTATGCTTTCTATACATACTCATAGACTCCTTCTGATGCCTCATAAGCCATATAGATGTCCATATCTGACCTTTTGAACTTATTTGTGGTCAAAGTGTCCTAAAAAAACTTCAAACTATAGAAAGTTCTAGACTCCTTTTGATGATAAATCAGCTATACAGAGGGCCCCTTTTGAACTACTGAACATATTTCTGGCCAAAGAGTCCTCGATCTTATGCTTTCAATACATACTCATAGACTCCTTCTGATGCTTCATAAGCCATATAGATGTCCATATCTGACCTTTTGAACTTATTTGTGGTCAAAGTGTCATAAAAAAAAATTCAAACTATATAAAGTTATAGACTCCTTTTGAGGATAAATCAGCTATACTTAGGGCCCCTTTTGAACTACTGAACATATTTCTGGCCAAAGAGTCCTAGATCTTATGCTTTCTATACATACTCATAGACTCCTTCTGATGCCTCATAAGCCATATAGATGTCCATATCTGACCTTTTGAACTTATTTGTGGTCAAAGTGTCCTAACATTTTTTCAAACTATAGAAAGTTCTAGACTCCTTTTGATGATAAATCAGCTATACAGAGGGCCCCTTTTGAACTACTGAACATATTTCTGGCCAAAGAGTCCTCGATCTTATGCTTTCTATACATACTCATAGATTCCTTCTGATGCCTCATAAGCCATATAGATGTCCATATCTGACCTTTTGAACTTATTTGTGGTCAAAGTGTCCTAAAACAAAAAATTCAAACTATATAAAGTTATAGACTACTTTTGATGATAAGTCAGCTATACAGAGATCCCCTTTTGACCTCCTGAACATGTTTCTGGCCAAAGAGTGCTTGATCTTGGGGCTTTCTATACATACTCATAGACTCCTTCTGGTGCTTCATAAGCCATATAGATATCCATATCTGACCTTTTGAACTTATTTGTGGTCAAAGTGTCCTAACATTTTTTCAAACTATAGAAAGTTCTAGACTCCTTTTGATGATAAATCAGCTATACAGAGGGCCCCTTTTGACCTCCTGAACATGTTTCTGGCCAAAGAGTCCTCGATCTTATGCTTTCTATACATACTCATAGACTCCTTCTGATGCCTCATAAGCCATATAGATGTCCATATCTGACCTTTTGAACTTATTTGTGGTCAAAGTTTCCTAAAAAAAATTCTAACTATATAAAGTTATAGACTCCTTTTGATGATAAATCAGCTATACAGAGGGCCCCTTTTGACCTCCTGAACATGTTTCTGGCCAAAGAGTCCTCGATCTTATGCTTTCTATACATACTCATAGACTCCTTCTGATGCTTCATAAGCCATATAGATGTCTATATCTGACCTTTTGAACTTATTTGTGGTCAAAGTGTCATAAAAAAATTCAAACTATATAAAGTTATAGACTCCTTTTGATGATAAGTCAGCTATACAGAGGTCCCCTTTTGACCTCCTGAACATGTTTCTGGCCAAAGAGTCCTCGATATTGGGATTTATATACATACTCATAGACTCCTTCTGGTGCTTCATAAGCCATATAGATGTCCATATCTGACAATTTGAACTTATTTGTGGTCAAAGTGTCCTAAAAAAAATTTCAAACTATATAAAGTTATAGACTCCTTTTGATGATAAATCAGCTATACAGAGGGCCCCTTTTGAACTACTGAACATATTTCTGGCCAAAGAGTCCTCGATCTTATGCTTTCTATACATACTCATAGACTCCTTCTGATGCCTCATAAGCCATATAGATGTCCATATCTGACCTTTTGAACTTATTTGTGGTCAAAGTGTCATAAAAAAATTCAAACTATATAAAGTTATAGACTCCTTTTGATGATAAATCAGCTATACAGAGGGCCCCTTTTGAACTACTGAACATATTTCTGGCCAAAGAGTCCTCGATCTTATGCTTTCTATACATACTCATAGACTCCTTCTGATGCCTCATAAGCCATATAGATGTCCATATCTGACCTTTTGAACTTATTTGTGGTCAAAGTGTCATAAAAAAATTCAAACTATATAAAGTTACAGACTCTTTTTGATGATAAATCAGCTATACAGAGGTCCCCTTTTGACCTACTGAACATATTTCTGGCCAAAGAGTCCTTGATCTTGGGGCTTTCTATACATACTCATAGACTCCTTCTGGTGCTTCATAAGCCATATAGATGTCCATATCTGACCTTTTGAACTCATTTGTGGTCAAAGTGTCATAAAAAAAATTCAAACTATATAAAGTTATAGACTCCTTTTGATGATAAATCAGCTATACAGAGGTCCCCTTTTGACCTCCTGAACATGTTTCTGGCCAAAGAGTCCTTGATCTTGGGATTTCTATACATACTCATAGACTCCTTCTGGTGCTTCATAAGCCATATAGATGTCCATATCTGACCTTTTGAACTTATTTGTGGTCAAAGTGTCATAAAAAAATTCTAACTATATAAAGTTATAGACTCCTTTTGATGATGTCAGCTATACAGAGGTCCCCTTTTGACCTCCTGAACATGTTTTGGCCAAAGAGTCCTCAATATTGGGATTCCTATACATACTCCTAGACTCCTTCTGGTGCTTCATAAGCCATATAAATGTCCATATCTGACCTTTTGAACTTATTTGTGGTCAAAGTGTCCCAACATTTTTTTCAAACTATAGAAAGTTATAGACTCCTTTTGATGATAAATCAGCTATACAGAGGTCCCCTTCTGACCTACTGAACAGATTACTGGCCAAAGAGTCCTTGATCTTGGGCTTTCTATACATACTCATAGACTCCTTCTGGTGCTTCATAAGCCATATAGATGTCCATATATGACCTTTTGAACTCATTTGTGGTCAAAGTGTCATAAAAAAAATTCAAACTATATAAAGTTATAGACTCCTTTTGATGATAAGTCAGCTATACAGAGGTCCCCTTTTGACCTCCTGAACATGTTTCTGGCCAAAGAGTCCTTGATCTTGGGATTTCTATACATACTCATAGACTCCTTCTGGTGCTTCATAAGCCATATAGATGTCCATATCTGACCTTTTGAACTTATTTGTGGTCAAAGTGTCATAAAAAAATTCTAACTATATAAAGTTATAGACTCCTTTTGATGATGTCAGCTATACAGAGGTCCCCTTTTGACCTCCTGAACATGTTTTGGCCAAAGAGTCCTCAATATTGGGATTCCTATACATACTCATAGACTCCTTCTGGTGCTTCATAAGCCATATAAATGTCCATATCTGACCTTTTGAACTTATTTGTGGTCAAAGTGTCCCAACATTTTTTTCAAACTATAGAAAGTTATAGACTCCTTTTGATGATAAATCAGCTATACAGAGGTCCCCTTCTGACCTACTGAACAGATTTCTGGCCAAAGAGTCTTCGATCTTGCGTTTTCTATACATACTCATAGAGTCCTTCTGATGCTTCATAAGCCATATAGATGTCCATATCTGACCTTTTGAACTTATTTGTGGTCAAAGTGTCATAAAAAAATTCAAACTATATAAAGTTATAGACTCCTTTTGATGATAAATCAGCTATTCAGAGGTCCCCTTTTGACCTCCTGAACATGTTTCTGGCCAAAGAGTCCTCGATATTGGGATTTCTATACATACTCATAGACTCCTTCTGGTGCTTCATAAGCCATATAGATGTCCATATCTGACCTTTTTAACTTATTTCTGGTCAAAGTGTCCTCAAAATTTTTCAAACTATATAAAGTTATAGACTCCTTCTGATAATAAATCAGCTATACCAAGGTCACCTTTTGACCTTCTGAACATATTTCTGGCCAAAGAGTTCTTGAACATTATCTTGCTATACTACAGATTGACTTGTTGTGATGTTATATTAACCAGCCAGTAGTCTTTTTTTGACCTACTGAACATATTTCTAGCCAGAGTCCGTGAACATCAACTCACTATACATATAGACTGACTTCTCGTAATGTAAAATCAGGCAGACAGTAGTCCATATTTGACTGATTGAAAAAAAATTTGACCAAAGAGTTCTCTAAAGGATTTTGTCTATCATAAATGTTTAGACTCCTTCTGATGTTAAATCAGCCATACAGAAGTCCATATTTGACCTTCTGAACATATTTCTGGCCAGAGACCTTGAACATTTACCTTACTATTTATATTTCTCCTACCATAAAGACTTCTCGTGATGTTATGTCAGCCAGACTGTAGCCATATTTGACTGATTTAACATGTTTTTGGCCAAAGAATCCTCAAAATGTTTTTTACTCTTAGAAACTCATAGACTCCTTCTGATGTTAAATCAGCCATACAGAAGTCCATATTTGACCCAAGGAATATATTTATGGCCATAGAGTTTTCGATCTTGACCTTTCTATACATACTCATAGACTCCTTCTAATGTTACATAAGCCATATAGATATCCATATCTGACCTTTTGAACTTATTTCTGGTCATCAAAAGTTTTTAAACTATATAAAGTTATAGACTCTTTCTGATGATAAATCAGCTATACAAAGGTCACCTTTTGACCTTTTGAACATATTTCTGGCCAAAGAGTTTGAGAGTTGCTTGAACTTTTGACTTTTGACTACAGATTGACTTGTTGTGATGTTATATTAACCAGCCAGTAGTCTATTTTTGACCTACTGAAAATATTTCTGGCCAGAGTCCGTGAACATTAACTCACTATACAATATAGACTGACTTCTTGCAATGCCAAACCAGGCAGGCAGTAGTCCATATTTGACCGATTGAAAAAAAATTTGACCAAAGAGTTCTCAAAAGGATTTTGTCTGTCATAATCTATAGACTCCTTCTGATGTCCGAAAATATTACTGGCCAAAGAGTCCTTAAAGATTAACACTATACATTCAGATTGATATCTTCGGATGTTATATCATCATGACAAAAGTCCATATTTGACATACTGAAATTTTTTCTGGTCAAAGAGTCTCAACTTGACCATTCTATATATACTCATTGACTCTTTCTGATTCTTCATTAGCTATATAGATGTCCATATCTGGCGAATTGAAAATATTTTTGGCAAAAAGGTCCTCACAAGTTAACTTACTAAATACTCATAGACTTCTTCTGATGATACATCACTTTAACAGGTATGTGACCCTCTGAATATATTTTTGGCCAAAGAATCATTGAACATTAACTCTCTATACATATTGACTCAAGAGTCAAAATTTGACCTCTTTTGGTCTGATTTATCATCAGATGGAGTCTATAATTTTACATAGTTTAAAAACTTTTGAGGAACCTTTGACCAGAAATAATAATAAGTCATAAATATGGACATAAATATGGCTTATGAAGAATCAGAAGGAGACTATGAGTATGTATAGAAAGTTCAAGACTGGCCACAAATATGTCCCTTGGGTCAATTATGGACTTCTTTATGGCTGATGTAACATCAGATGGAGTAAACGACTATGTGTAGAAAGAAACAGCATAAGGAGTCAATGAGCATGTATAGAATGTTCAAGATCGAGGACTCTTTTACTAGAAATATGTTCAGTAGGTAAATTATGGAGTACTCTCTGGCTGATGAAGCACTAAAAGGAGTCAATGAGCATGTATAGAAAGTTCAAGTACATAGACTCGTTGGCCAAAAAAAAAAAAAAAAAAAGAGTCATTATGGACAGTTGTCTGGCCGATGTACTATCTGAAGGAGTCTATAAGTGTGAATAGAAAGTTCAAGATCAAGGACTCTTCAGTCAGAAATATGTTCAACATGTTAAATCTGAACTACTTTATGGCTAAAGAAATAAAATAAGGCGTCACTGAGAATGTATAGAAAGTTCAAAATCGAGGACTCTTTTACCAGAAATATTTTCAGTAGGTCCATTATTGACTACTGTCTGGCTGATGAAACACTAAAAGGAGTCAATTAGCATGTACAAAATTTTCAAGTCAGAAATATGTTCAACATGTAAAATCTGGACTTCTGTATGGCTAAAGAAACAAAATAAGGCATCACTGAGAATGTATAGAAAGTTCAAGATCGAGAACTCTTTTACTTCAATAGTCAATATCTACAATTGTCTGGCCGATGTACTATCTGAAAGAGTCTATAAGTATGAATAGAAAGTTCAAGATCGAGGACTCTTCGGTCAGAAATATGTTCATTATGTCAAATCAGAACTACTGCATGGCTGATGAAACACCAGAAAGAGTCTATGAGTATGTTTAAAAGGTTCAAGATCGAGGACTCTTTTGCCAGAAATATGTTTAGTGGGTCAAATATAGACTGCTGTCTGGCTGATGAATCAGAAGTCAATGAAGATTGAGGAAGAAGATTATGAATAGAAAGTTCAAGTTCAAAGACTCTTCAGGTAGAAATATGTTCAGTGGGTCAATTATCTATATGGAGTCACTGAGAATCTATAGAAAGTTCAAGACAGAGGACTCTTTTACTATAAATATGTTCAGAGGGTCAATTATGGACTATTGTCTGCTTGTGAAACATCAGAATGAGTCAATGAGCCTATATAGAAAGTTCAAGTTCAAGACTCTTCGGGCAGCAATATGTTCAGTAGGTCAATTATGGACTAATAATTGAATGATGATTCACTATGATGAATTGGCTGATGAAACACTAAAAGGAGTCAATTAGCATGTACAGAATGTTCAAGTTCATGGACTTGTTGGCCAGAAATATGTTTAATAATTAATATGGACAATTGTCTGTCCGATGTAACTTTCTGAAAGAGTCTATAATTATGAATAGAAAGTTCAAGATCAAAATCTCTTTGGTCAGAAATATGTTCAACATGTCAAATCTGGACTACTGTATGGCTGAAGAAACATCAGAAGTAAATGATTATGTATAGAAAGTTCAAGTTCATAGACTCTTCGGGCAGAAAAATGTTCAGTAGGTCAATTGTGGACAATTATCTGGCTGATGAAACATCAGAAGGAGTATGTATAGAAAGAATAAGATCAAGGTCTCTTTGGCCAGAAATATGTTCAATTGATCAAATTTTGAAATACTATATTGCTGTTGTAAAATCAGGAGTCATTGAGTATGTATTGAAAAATGTTCATAGACTCATTGGTCAGAAATAGGTTTAATAGGTCATATTGATACAATACAATACAATAATGTTTTGCTATTGTAACATCAGAAGGAGTCAATGTATAGAGAAATCAAGATTATAAACCCATCGCTCAGAAATGAGTTTAGTAGTCAATTATGGATCATTTTTTGGCTGAAGTACTATCTGAAAGCGTCTATGAGTACGTATAGAAAGATCAAGGACTCTTCCAGCCAGAAATATGTTCAATTGTCAAATATGGATAATAGCCTGGGTGATGAAAAATCAGAAGGAGATAGTAATTATGTATAGATATTTAAAGTTCTAGGTCTCTTTGGCCAGATATATGTTCAATGGGTCAAATTTGGACTAACAATATGGTTGATTTAACATCAAAAGTAGTCGATGAGAATGCATATAAACATACCTTTTGACGACTCTTTTGGCCAGAAATATGTTCTCTTGGTCAAATATGGACTACTGTATGGTGGATGTAAAATCAAAAATAGTCTAGGAGAAGGAACAGTAAGTTAAACTTTGATGATTCTTTTGCCAGAAATATGTTCAGTAGGTCAATAACTGACTTCTGTCTCAATGATGAAACATCAGAACAAGCCTATGATTATGTATAGAACGATCAAGATCGAGGACACTTTGGTTATAGAAATGTTCAATAGGTCAAATTTGAACTATACTGTATGGCTGATGAAACATCAGAAGGATTGTAAAAGCAATTAGTCTCATGTCTCATGTCTAGAAATATGTTCAAAATATAAAATTTGAACTACTGTTCAAATACATTGGATAGCAGATAATTAATTAACAAGTCTACAAGTATGTTTAGAAAGTTCAAGATCGAGGACTCTATGGTCAGAAATATATTCAATGGGTCAAGTATGGACATCTTTCAGGCTGATGAAACATCAGAAGCTGTCAATGAGCATGTACAGAAAGGTCAAGATCAGGGACTCTTTGACCAGAAATATATTAGTAGGTCAAATATGGACTTTTGTATGGCTAATGTATTATTAAGAGAAGTCAATAAGCAGAGAAAGTTAATGTTCAAAGACTCTTTGGCCAAAAATGTGTTCAGTAGTTCAAATAGGAACCTCTGTATGGCTGAATTAACATAATAAGAAACCCTTTGAGGACCATTTGACCAGAAATAAGTTCAGTAGGTCAAATATGGAATTCTATATGTGGCTTATGAACCATCAGAAGGAGTCTAGGAGTGAGAATGCAAAGTTCAAGATTGAGGACTCTTTTTTATCAGAAGGAGTCTATAACTTTATATAGTTTGAAAAATTTTGAGGACACTTTGACCAGAAATAAGTTCAAAAGGATAGATATGGACATCTATATGGCTTATGAAGCATCAGAAGGAGTCTATGAGTATGTATAGAAAGCCCAAGATCGAGGACTCTTTGGCCAGAAATATATTCTGGAGGTCAAAAGGGGACCTCTGTATAGCTCATTTATCATCAAAAGGAGTCTATCACTTTATATACTTTGAAAAAATTTTGAGGACACTTTGACCACAAATAAGTTCAAAAGGTCAAATATGGAAATCTTTGGCTTATGAACCATCAGAAGGAGTCTATGAGTATGTATAGAAAGCCCAAGATCAAGGACTCTTTGGCCAGAAATGTGCTCAGGAGGTCAAAAGGGGACCTTTGTATAGCTGATTTATCATCAAAAGGAGTCTATAACTTTATATAGTTAGAATTTTTTTTCAGGACACTTTGACCACAAATAAGTTCAAAAGGTCAGATATGGACATCTATATGGCTTATGAAGCATCAGAAGGAGTCTATGAGTATGTATAGAAAGCCCAATATCGAGGACTCTTTGGCCAGAAATATGTTCAGTAGGTCAGAAGGGGCCCTCTGTATAGCTGATTTATCATCAAAAGGAGTCTATAACTTTATATAGTTTGAATTTTTTTTAGGACACTTTGACCACAAATAAGTTCAAAATGTCAGATATGGACATCTATATGGCTTATGAAGCATCAGAAGGAGTCTATGAGTATGTATAGAAAGCCCAAGATCAAGGACTCTTTGGCCAGAAATATGCTCAGGAGGTCAAAAGGGGACCTTTGTATAGCTGATTTATCATCAAAAGGAGTCTATAACTTTATATAGTTTGATTTTTTTTAGGACACTTTGACCACAAATAAGTTCAAAATGTCAGATATGGACATCTATATGGCTTATGAAGCATCAGAAGGAGTCTATGAGTATGTATAGAAAGCCCAAGATCGAAGACTCTTTGGCCAGAAATATGTTCAGTAGGTCAGAAGGGGCCCTCTGTATAGCTGATTTATCATCAAAAGGAGTCTATAACTTTATATAGTTTGAATTTTTTTTAGGACACTTTGACCACAAATAAGTTCAAAATGTCAGATATGGACATCTATATGGCTTATGAAGCATCAGAAGGAGTCTATGAGTATGTATAGAAAGCCCAAGATCGAGGACTCTTTGGCCAGAAATATATTCTGGAGGTCAAAAGGGGACCTCTGTATAGCTCATTTATCATCAAAAGGAGTCTATCACTTTATATACTTTGAAAAAATTTTGAGGACACTTTGACCACAAATAAGTTCAAAAGGTCAAATATGGAAATCTTTGGCTTATGAACCATCAGAAGGAGTCTATGAGTATGTATAGAAAGCCCAAGATCAAGGACTCTTTGGCCAGAAATATGCTCAGGAGGTCAAAAGGGGACCTTTGTATAGCTGATTTATCATCAAAAGGAGTCTATAACTTTATATAGTTAGAATTTTTTTTCAGGACACTTTGACCACAAATAAGTTCAAAAGGTCAGATATGGACATCTACATGGCTTATGAGGCATCAGAAGGAGTCTATGAGTATGTATAGAAAGCCCAAGATCGAAGACTCTTTGGCCAGAAATATGTTCAGTAGGTCAGAAGGGGCCCTCTGTATAGCTGATTTATCATCAAAAGGAGTCTATAACTTTATATAGTTTGAATTTTTTTTAGGACACTTAGACCACAAATAAGTTCAAAATGTCAGATATGGACATCTATATGGCTTATGAAGCATCAGAAGGAGTCTATGAGTATGTATAGAAAGCCCCAAGATCAAGGACTCTTTGGCCAGAAACATGTTCAGGAGGTCAAAAGGGGACCTCTGTATAGCTGACATCATCAAAAGGAGTCTATAACTTTATATAGTTTTAATTTTTTTTATGACACTTTGACCACAAATAAGTTCAAAAGGTCAGATATGGACATCTATAGGGCTTATGAAGCATCAGAAGGAGTCTATGAGTATGTATAGAAAGCCCAAGATCAAGGACTCTTTGGCCAGAAATATGTTCAGGAGGTCAAAAGGGGACCTCTGTATAGCTGACTTATCATCAAAAGGAGTCTATAACTTTATATAGTTTGAATTTTTTTTTAGGACACTTTGACCACAAATAAGTTCAAAAGGTCAGATATGGACATCTATATGGCTTATGAAGCATCAGAAGGAGTCTATGAGTATGTATAGAAAGCCCAAGATCGAGGACTCTTTGGCCAGAAATATATTCTGGAGGTCAAAAGGGGACCTCTGTATAGCTCATTTATCATCAAAAGGAGTCTATCACTTTATATACTTTGAAAAAATTTTGAGGACACTTTGACCACAAATAAGTTCAAAAGGTCAAATATGGAAATCTTTGGCTTATGAACCATCAGAAGGAGTCTATGAGTATGTATAGAAAGCCCAAGATCAAGGACTCTTTGGCCAGAAATATGCTCAGGAGGTCAAAAGGGGACCTTTGTATAGCTGATTTATCATCAAAAGGAGTCTATAACTTTATATAGTTAGAATTTTTTTTCAGGACACTTTGACCACAAATAAGTTCAAAAGGTCAGATATGGACATCTACATGGCTTATGAGGCATCAGAAGGAGTCTATGAGTATGTATAGAAAGCCCAAGATCGAAGACTCTTTGGCCAGAAATATGTTCAGTAGGTCAGAAGGGGCCCTCTGTATAGCTGATTTATCATCAAAAGGAGTCTATAACTTTATATAGTTTGAATTTTTTTTAGGACACTTTGACCACAAATAAGTTCAAAATGTCAGATATGGACATCTATATGGCTTATGAAGCATCAGAAGGAGTCTATGAGTATGTATAGAAAGCCCAATATCGAGGACTCTTTGGCCAGAAACATGTTCAGGAGGTCAAAAGGGGACCTCTGTATAGCTGACATCATCAAAAGGAGTCTATAACTTTATATAGTTTGATTCTTTTTTTAGGACACTTTGACCACAAATAAGTTCAAAAGGTCATATATGGACATCTATATGGCTTATGAGGCATCAGAAGGAGTCTATGAGTATGTATAGAAAGCATAAGATCGAGGACTCTTTGGCCAGAAATATGTTCAGGAGGTCAAAAGGGAACCTCTGTATAGCTGACTTATCATCAAAAGGAGTCTATAACTTTATATAGTTAGAATTTTTTTATGACACTTTGACCACAAATAAGTTCAAAAGGTCAGATATGGACATCTATATGGCTTATGAAGCATCAGAAGGAGTCTATGAGTATGTATAGAAAGCCCAAGATCAAGGACTCTTTGGCCAGAAATATGTTCAGGAGGTCAAAAGGGAACCTCTGTATAGCTGACTTATCATCAAAAGGAGTCTATAACTTTATATAGTTTGAAGTTTTTTTAGGACACTTTGACCACAAATAAGTTCAAAATGTCAGATATGGAAATCTATATGGCTTATGAGGCATCAGAAGGAGTCTATGAGTATGTATAGAAAGCATAAGATCGAGGACTCTTTGGCCAGAAATATGTTCAGTAGTTCAAAAGGGGCCCTCTGTATAGCTGATTTATCATCAAAAAGAGTCTATAACTTTCTATAATTTGAAAAAATGTTAGGACACTTTGACCACAAATAAGTTCAAAAGGTCAGATATGGACATCTATATGGCTTATGAGGCATCAGAAGGAGTCTATGAGTATTTATAGAAATCCCAATATCGAGGACTCTTTGGCCAGAAACATGTTCAGGAGGTCAAAAGGGGACCTCTGTATAGCTGACTTATCATCAAAAGGAGTCTATAACTTTCTATAGTTTGAAAAATTTTGAGGACACTTTGACCACAAATAAGTTCAAAAGGTCAGATATGGACATCTATATGGCTTATGAAGCACCAGAAGGAGTCTATGAGTATGTATAGAAAGCCCAAGATCAAGGACTCTTTGGCCAGAAATGTGCTCAGGAGGTCAAAAGGGGACCTTTGTATAGCTGATTTATCATCAAAAGGAGTCTATAACTTTATATAGTTAGAATTTTTTTTCAGGACACTTTGACCACAAATAAGTTCAAAAGGTCAGATATGGACATCTATATGGCTTATGAAGCATCAGAAGGAGTCTATGAGTATGTATAGAAAGCCCAATATCGAGGACTCTTTGGCCAGAAATATGTTCAGTAGGTCAGAAGGGGCCCTCTGTATAGCTGATTTATCATCAAAAGGAGTCTATAACTTTATATAGTTTGAATTTTTTTTAGGACACTTTGACCACAAATAAGTTCAAAATGTCAGATATGGACATCTATATGGCTTATGAAGCATCAGAAGGAGTCTATGAGTATGTATAGAAAGCCCAAGATCAAGGACTCTTTGGCCAGAAATATGCTCAGGAGGTCAAAAGGGGACCTTTGTATAGCTGATTTATCATCAAAAGGAGTCTATAACTTTATATAGTTTGATTTTTTTTAGGACACTTTGACCACAAATAAGTTCAAAATGTCAGATATGGACATCTATATGGCTTATGAAGCATCAGAAGGAGTCTATGAGTATGTATAGAAAGCCCAAGATCGAAGACTCTTTGGCCAGAAATATGTTCAGTAGGTCAGAAGGGGCCCTCTGTATAGCTGATTTATCATCAAAAGGAGTCTATAACTTTATATAGTTTGAATTTTTTTTTAGGACACTTTGACCACAAATAAGTTCAAAAGGTCAGATATGGACATCTATATGGCTTATGAAGCATCAGAAGGAGTCTATGAGTATGTATAGAAAGCCCAAGATCGAGGACTCTTTGGCCAGAAATATATTCTGGAGGTCAAAAGGGGACCTCTGTATAGCTCATTTATCATCAAAAGGAGTCTATCACTTTATATACTTTGAAAAAATTTTGAGGACACTTTGACCACAAATAAGTTCAAAAGGTCAAATATGGAAATCTTTGGCTTATGAACCATCAGAAAGAGTCTATGAGTATGTATAGAAAGCCCAAGATCAAGGACTCTTTGGCCAGAAATATGCTCAGGAGGTCAAAAGGGGACCTTTGTATAGCTGATTTATCATCAAAAGGAGTCTATAACTTTATATAGTTAGAATTTTTTTTCAGGACACTTTGACCACAAATAAGTTCAAAAGGTCAGATATGGACATCTACATGGCTTATGAGGCATCAGAAGGAGTCTATGAGTATGTATAGAAAGCCCAAGATCGAAGACTCTTTGGCCAGAAATATGTTCAGTAGGTCAGAAGGGGCCCTCTGTATAGCTGATTTATCATCAAAAGGAGTCTATAACTTTATATAGTTTGAATTTTTTTTAGGACACTTTGACCACAAATAAGTTCAAAATGTCAGATATGGACATCTATATGGCTTATGAAGCATCAGAAGGAGTCTATGAGTATGTATAGAAAGCCCAATATCGAGGACTCTTTGGCCAGAAACATGTTCAGGAGGTCAAAAGGGGACCTCTGTATAGCTGACATCATCAAAAGGAGTCTATAACTTTATATAGTTTGATTCTTTTTTTAGGACACTTTGACCACAAATAAGTTCAAAAGGTCATATATGGACATCTATATGGCTTATGAGGCATCAGAAGGAGTCTATGAGTATGTATAGAAAGCATAAGATCGAGGACTCTTTGGCCAGAAATATGTTCAGGAGGTCAAAAGGGAACCTCTGTATAGCTGACTTATCATCAAAAGGAGTCTATAACTTTATATAGTTAGAATTTTTTATGACACTTTGACCACAAATAAGTTCAAAAGGTCAGATATGGACATCTATATGGCTTATGAAGCATCAGAAGGAGTCTATGAGTATGTATAGAAAGCCCAAGATCAAGGACTCTTTGGCCAGAAATATGTTCAGGAGGTCAAAAGGGAACCTCTGTATAGCTGACTTATCATCAAAAGGAGTCTATAACTTTATATAGTTTGAAGTTTTTTTAGGACACTTTGACCACAAATAAGTTCAAAATGTCAGATATGGAAATCTATATGGCTTATGAGGCATCAGAAGGAGTCTATGAGTATGTATAGAAAGCATAAGATCGAGGACTCTTTGGCCAGAAATATGTTCAGTAGTTCAAAAGGGGCCCTCTGTATAGCTGATTTATCATCAAAAAGAGTCTATAACTTTCTATAATTTGAAAAAATGTTAGGACACTTTGACCACAAATAAGTTCAAAAGGTCAGATATGGACATCTATATGGCTTATGAGGCATCAGAAGGAGTCTATGAGTATTTATAGAAATCCCAATATCGAGGACTCTTTGGCCAGAAACATGTTCAGGAGGTCAAAAGGGGACCTCTGTATAGCTGACTTATCATCAAAAGGAGTCTATAACTTTCTATAGTTTGAAAAATTTTGAGGACACTTTGACCACAAATAAGTTCAAAAGGTCAGATATGGACATCTATATGGCTTATGAAGCACCAGAAGGAGTCTATGAGTATGTATAGAAAGCCCAAGATCAATGACTCTTTGGCCAGAAATGTGCTCAGGAGGTCAAAAGGGGCCCTCTGTATAGCTGATTTATCATCAAAAGGAGTCTATAACTTTATATAGTTAGAATTTTTTTTCAGGACACTTTGACCACAAATAAGTTCAAAAGGTCAGATATGGACATCTATATGGCTTATGAAGCATCAGAAGGAGTCTATGAGTATGTATAGAAAGCCCAATATCGAGGACTCTTTGGCCAGAAATATGCTCAGGAGGTCAAAAGGGGACCTTTGTATAGCTGATTTATCATCAAAAGGAGTCTATAACTTTATATAGTTTGAATTTTTTTTAGGACACTTTGACCACAAATAAGTTCAAAATGTCAGATATGGACATCTATATGGCTTATGAAGCATCAGAAGGAGTCTATGAGTATGTATAGAAAGCCCAAGATCAAGGACTCTTTGGCCAGAAATATGCTCAGGAGGTCAAAAGGGGACCTTTGTATAGCTGATTTATCATCAAAAGGAGTCTATAACTTTATATAGTTTGATTTTTTTTAGGACACTTTGACCACAAATAAGTTCAAAATGTCAGATATGGACATCTATATGGCTTATGAAGCATCAGAAGGAGTCTATGAGTATGTATAGAAAGCCCAAGATCGAAGACTCTTTGGCCAGAAATATGTTCAGTAGGTCAGAAGGGGCCCTCTGTATAGCTGATTTATCATCAAAAGGAGTCTATAACTTTATATAGTTTGAATTTTTTTTAGGACACTTTGACCACAAATAAGTTCAAAATGTCAGATATGGACATCTATATGGCTTATGAAGCATCAGAAGGAGTCTATGAGTATGTATAGAAAGCCCAAGATCGAGGACTCTTTGGCCAGAAATATATTCTGGAGGTCAAAAGGGGACCTCTGTATAGCTCATTTATCATCAAAAGGAGTCTATCACTTTATATACTTTGAAAAAATTTTGAGGACACTTTGACCACAAATAAGTTCAAAAGGTCAAATATGGAAATCTTTGGCTTACGAACCATCAGAAGGAGTCTATGAGTATGTATAGAAAGCCCAAGATCAAGGACTCTTTGGCCAGAAATATGCTCAGGAGGTCAAAAGGGGACCTCTGTATAGCTGACATCATCAAAAGGAGTCTATAACTTTATATAGTTTGATTCTTTTTTTAGGACACTTTGACCACAAATAAGTTCAAAAGGTCATATATGGACATCTATATGGCTTATGAGGCATCAGAAGGAGTCTATGAGTATGTATAGAAAGCATAAGATCGAGGACTCTTTGGCCAGAAATATGTTCAGGAGGTCAAAAGGGAACCTCTGTATAGCTGACTTATCATCAAAAGGAGTCTATAACTTTATATAGTTAGAATTTTTTTATGACACTTTGACCACAAATAAGTTCAAAAGGTCAGATATGGACATCTATATGGCTTATGAAGCATCAGAAGGAGTCTATGAGTATGTATAGAAAGCCCAAGATCAAGGACTCTTTGGCCAGAAATATGTTCAGGAGGTCAAAAGGGAACCTCTGTATAGCTGACTTATCATCAAAAGGAGTCTATAACTTTATATAGTTTGAAGTTTTTTTAGGACACTTTGACCACAAATAAGTTCAAAATGTCAGATATGGAAATCTATATGGCTTATGAGGCATCAGAAGGAGTCTATGAGTATGTATAGAAAGCATAAGATCGAGGACTCTTTGGCCAGAAATATGTTCAGTAGTTCAAAAGGGGCCCTCTGTATAGCTGATTTATCATCAAAAAGAGTCTATAACTTTCTATAATTTGAAAAAATGTTAGGACACTTTGACCACAAATAAGTTCAAAAGGTCAGATATGGACATCTATATGGCTTATGAGGCATCAGAAGGAGTCTATGAGTATTTATAGAAATCCCAATATCGAGGACTCTTTGGCCAGAAACATGTTCAGGAGGTCAAAAGGGGACCTCTGTATAGCTGACTTATCATCAAAAGGAGTCTATAACTTTCTATAGTTTGAAAAATTTTGAGGACACTTTGACCACAAATAAGTTCAAAAGGTCAGATATGGACATCTATATGGCTTATGAAGCACCAGAAGGAGTCTATGAGTATGTATAGAAAGCCCAAGATCAAGGACTCTTTGGCCAGAAATGTGCTCAGGAGGTCAAAAGGGGACCTTTGTATAGCTGATTTATCATCAAAAGGAGTCTATAACTTTATATAGTTAGAATTTTTTTTCAGGACACTTTGACCACAAATAAGTTCAAAAGGTCAGATATGGACATCTATATGGCTTATGAAGCATCAGAAGGAGTCTATGAGTATGTATAGAAAGCCCAATATCGAGGACTCTTTGGCCAGAAATATGTTCAGTAGGTCAGAAGGGGCCCTCTGTATAGCTGATTTATCATCAAAAGGAGTCTATAACTTTATATAGTTTGAATTTTTTTTAGGACACTTTGACCACAAATAAGTTCAAAATGTCAGATATGGACATCTATATGGCTTATGAAGCATCAGAAGGAGTCTATGAGTATGTATAGAAAGCCCAAGATCAAGGACTCTTTGGCCAGAAATATGCTCAGGAGGTCAAAAGGGGACCTTTGTATAGCTGATTTATCATCAAAAGGAGTCTATAACTTTATATAGTTTGATTTTTTTTAGGACACTTTGACCACAAATAAGTTCAAAATGTCAGATATGGACATCTATATGGCTTATGAAGCATCAGAAGGAGTCTATGAGTATGTATAGAAAGCCCAAGATCGAAGACTCTTTGGCCAGAAATATGTTCAGTAGGTCAGAAGGGGCCCTCTGTATAGCTGATTTATCATCAAAAGGAGTCTATAACTTTATATAGTTTGAATTTTTTTTTAGGACACTTTGACCACAAATAAGTTCAAAAGGTCAGATATGGACATCTATATGGCTTATGAAGCATCAGAAGGAGTCTATGAGTATGTATAGAAAGCCCAAGATCGAGGACTCTTTGGCCAGAAATATATTCTGGAGGTCAAAAGGGGACCTCTGTATAGCTCATTTATCATCAAAAGGAGTCTATCACTTTATATACTTTGAAAAAATTTTGAGGACACTTTGACCACAAATAAGTTCAAAAGGTCAAATATGGAAATCTTTGGCTTATGAACCATCAGAAAGAGTCTATGAGTATGTATAGAAAGCCCAAGATCAAGGACTCTTTGGCCAGAAATATGCTCAGGAGGTCAAAAGGGGACCTTTGTATAGCTGATTTATCATCAAAAGGAGTCTATAACTTTATATAGTTAGAATTTTTTTTCAGGACACTTTGACCACAAATAAGTTCAAAAGGTCAGATATGGACATCTACATGGCTTATGAGGCATCAGAAGGAGTCTATGAGTATGTATAGAAAGCCCAAGATCGAAGACTCTTTGGCCAGAAATATGTTCAGTAGGTCAGAAGGGGCCCTCTGTATAGCTGATTTATCATCAAAAGGAGTCTATAACTTTATATAGTTTGAATTTTTTTTAGGACACTTTGACCACAAATAAGTTCAAAATGTCAGATATGGACATCTATATGGCTTATGAAGCATCAGAAGGAGTCTATGAGTATGTATAGAAAGCCCAATATCGAGGACTCTTTGGCCAGAAACATGTTCAGGAGGTCAAAAGGGGACCTCTGTATAGCTGACATCATCAAAAGGAGTCTATAACTTTATATAGTTTGATTCTTTTTTTAGGACACTTTGACCACAAATAAGTTCAAAAGGTCATATATGGACATCTATATGGCTTATGAGGCATCAGAAGGAGTCTATGAGTATGTATAGAAAGCATAAGATCGAGGACTCTTTGGCCAGAAATATGTTCAGGAGGTCAAAAGGGAACCTCTGTATAGCTGACTTATCATCAAAAGGAGTCTATAACTTTATATAGTTAGAATTTTTTATGACACTTTGACCACAAATAAGTTCAAAAGGTCAGATATGGACATCTATATGGCTTATGAAGCATCAGAAGGAGTCTATGAGTATGTATAGAAAGCCCAAGATCAAGGACTCTTTGGCCAGAAATATGTTCAGGAGGTCAAAAGGGAACCTCTGTATAGCTGACTTATCATCAAAAGGAGTCTATAACTTTATATAGTTTGAAGTTTTTTTAGGACACTTTGACCACAAATAAGTTCAAAATGTCAGATATGGAAATCTATATGGCTTATGAGGCATCAGAAGGAGTCTATGAGTATGTATAGAAAGCATAAGATCGAGGACTCTTTGGCCAGAAATATGTTCAGTAGTTCAAAAGGGGCCCTCTGTATAGCTGATTTATCATCAAAAAGAGTCTATAACTTTCTATAATTTGAAAAAATGTTAGGACACTTTGACCACAAATAAGTTCAAAAGGTCAGATATGGACATCTATATGGCTTATGAGGCATCAGAAGGAGTCTATGAGTATTTATAGAAATCCCAATATCGAGGACTCTTTGGCCAGAAACATGTTCAGGAGGTCAAAAGGGGACCTCTGTATAGCTGACTTATCATCAAAAGGAGTCTATAACTTTCTATAGTTTGAAAAATTTTGAGGACACTTTGACCACAAATAAGTTCAAAAGGTCAGATATGGACATCTATATGGCTTATGAAGCACCAGAAGGAGTCTATGAGTATGTATAGAAAGCCCAAGATCAATGACTCTTTGGCCAGAAATGTGCTCAGGAGGTCAAAAGGGGCCCTCTGTATAGCTGATTTATCATCAAAAGGAGTCTATAACTTTATATAGTTAGAATTTTTTTTCAGGACACTTTGACCACAAATAAGTTCAAAAGGTCAGATATGGACATCTATATGGCTTATGAAGCATCAGAAGGAGTCTATGAGTATGTATAGAAAGCCCAAGATCAAGGACTCTTTGGCCAGAAATATGTTCAGGAGGTCAAAAGGGAACCTCTGTATAGCTGACTTATCATCAAAAGGAGTCTATAACTTTATATAGTTTGAAGTTTTTTTAGGACACTTTGACCACAAATAAGTTCAAAATGTCAGATATGGAAATCTATATGGCTTATGAGGCATCAGAAGGAGTCTATGAGTATGTATAGAAAGCATAAGATCGAGGACTCTTTGGCCAGAAATATGTTCAGTAGTTCAAAAGGGGCCCTCTGTATAGCTGATTTATCATCAAAAAGAGTCTATAACTTTCTATAATTTGAAAAAATGTTAGGACACTTTGACCACAAATAAGTTCAAAAGGTCAGATATGGACATCTATATGGCTTATGAGGCATCAGAAGGAGTCTATGAGTATTTATAGAAATCCCAATATCGAGGACTCTTTGGCCAGAAACATGTTCAGGAGGTCAAAAGGGGACCTCTGTATAGCTGACTTATCATCAAAAGGAGTCTATAACTTTCTATAGTTTGAAAAATTTTGAGGACACTTTGACCACAAATAAGTTCAAAAGGTCAGATATGGACATCTATATGGCTTATGAAGCACCAGAAGGAGTCTATGAGTATGTATAGAAAGCCCAAGATCAATGACTCTTTGGCCAGAAATGTGCTCAGGAGGTCAAAAGGGGCCCTCTGTATAGCTGATTTATCATCAAAAGGAGTCTATAACTTTATATAGTTAGAATTTTTTTTCAGGACACTTTGACCACAAATAAGTTCAAAAGGTCAGATATGGACATCTATATGGCTTATGAAGCATCAGAAGGAGTCTATGAGTATGTATAGAAAGCCCAATATCGAGGACTCTTTGGCCAGAAATATGCTCAGGAGGTCAAAAGGGGACCTTTGTATAGCTGATTTATCATCAAAAGGAGTCTATAACTTTATATAGTTTGAATTTTTTTTAGGACACTTTGACCACAAATAAGTTCAAAATGTCAGATATGGACATCTATATGGCTTATGAAGCATCAGAAGGAGTCTATGAGTATGTATAGAAAGCCCAAGATCAAGGACTCTTTGGCCAGAAATATGCTCAGGAGGTCAAAAGGGGACCTTTGTATAGCTGATTTATCATCAAAAGGAGTCTATAACTTTATATAGTTTGATTTTTTTAGGACACTTTGACCACAAATAAGTTCAAAATGTCAGATATGGACATCTATATGGCTTATGAAGCATCAGAAGGAGTCTATGAGTATGTATAGAAAGCCCAAGATCGAAGACTCTTTGGCCAGAAATATGTTCAGTAGGTCAGAAGGGGCCCTCTGTATAGCTGATTTATCATCAAAAGGAGTCTATAACTTTATATAGTTTGAATTTTTTTTAGGACACTTTGACCACAAATAAGTTCAAAATGTCAGATATGGACATCTATATGGCTTATGAAGCATCAGAAGGAGTCTATGAGTATGTATAGAAAGCCCAAGATCGAGGACTCTTTGGCCAGAAATATATTCTGGAGGTCAAAAGGGGACCTCTGTATAGCTCATTTATCATCAAAAGGAGTCTATCACTTTATATACTTTGAAAAAATTTTGAGGACACTTTGACCACAAATAAGTTCAAAAGGTCAAATATGGAAATCTTTGGCTTACGAACCATCAGAAGGAGTCTATGAGTATGTATAGAAAGCCCAAGATCAAGGACTCTTTGGCCAGAAATATGCTCAGGAGGTCAAAAGGGGACCTTTGTATAGCTGATTTATCATCAAAAGGAGTCTATAACTTTATATAGTTAGAATTTTTTTTCAGGACACTTTGACCACAAATAAGTTCAAAAGGTCAGATATGGACATCTACATGGCTTATGAGGCATCAGAAGGAGTCTATGAGTATGTATAGAAAGCCCAAGATCGAAGACTCTTTGGCCAGAAATATGTTCAGTAGGTCAGAAGGGGACCTCTGTATAGCTGATTTATCATCAAAAGGAGTCTATAACTTTATATAGTTTGAATTTTTTTTAGGACACTTAGACCACAAATAAGTTCAAAATGTCAGATATGGACATCTATATGGCTTATGAAGCATCAGAAGGAGTCTATGAGTATGTATAGAAAGCCCCAAGATCAAGGACTCTTTGGCCAGAAACATGTTCAGGAGGTCAAAAGGGGACCTCTGTATAGCTGACATCATCAAAAGGAGTCTATAACTTTATATAGTTTTAATTTTTTTTATGACACTTTGACCACAAATAAGTTCAAAAGGTCAGATATGGACATCTATAGGGCTTATGAAGCATCAGAAGGAGTCTATGAGTATGTATAGAAAGCCCAAGATCAAGGACTCTTTGGCCAGAAATATGTTCAGGAGGTCAAAAGGGGACCTCTGTATAGCTGACTTATCATCAAAAGGAGTCTATAACTTTATATAGTTTGAATTTTTTTTTAGGACACTTTGACCACAAATAAGTTCAAAAGGTCAGATATGGACATCTATATGGCTTATGAAGCATCAGAAGGAGTCTATGAGTATGTATAGAAAGCCCAAGATCGAGGACTCTTTGGCCAGAAATATATTCTGGAGGTCAAAAGGGGACCTCTGTATAGCTCATTTATCATCAAAAGGAGTCTATCACTTTATATACTTTGAAAAAATTTTGAGGACACTTTGACCACAAATAAGTTCAAAAGGTCAAATATGGAAATCTTTGGCTTATGAACCATCAGAAAGAGTCTATGAGTATGTATAGAAAGCCCAAGATCAAGGACTCTTTGGCCAGAAATATGCTCAGGAGGTCAAAAGGGGACCTTTGTATAGCTGATTTATCATCAAAAGGAGTCTATAACTTTATATAGTTAGAATTTTTTTTCAGGACACTTTGACCACAAATAAGTTCAAAAGGTCAGATATGGACATCTACATGGCTTATGAGGCATCAGAAGGAGTCTATGAGTATGTATAGAAAGCCCAAGATCGAAGACTCTTTGGCCAGAAATATGTTCAGTAGGTCAGAAGGGGCCCTCTGTATAGCTGATTTATCATCAAAAGGAGTCTATAACTTTATATAGTTTGAATTTTTTTTAGGACACTTTGACCACAAATAAGTTCAAAATGTCAGATATGGACATCTATATGGCTTATGAAGCATCAGAAGGAGTCTATGAGTATGTATAGAAAGCCCAATATCGAGGACTCTTTGGCCAGAAACATGTTCAGGAGGTCAAAAGGGGACCTCTGTATAGCTGACATCATCAAAAGGAGTCTATAACTTTATATAGTTTGATTCTTTTTTTAGGACACTTTGACCACAAATAAGTTCAAAAGGTCATATATGGACATCTATATGGCTTATGAGGCATCAGAAGGAGTCTATGAGTATGTATAGAAAGCATAAGATCGAGGACTCTTTGGCCAGAAATATGTTCAGGAGGTCAAAAGGGAACCTCTGTATAGCTGACTTATCATCAAAAGGAGTCTATAACTTTATATAGTTAGAATTTTTTTATGACACTTTGACCACAAATAAGTTCAAAAGGTCAGATATGGACATCTATATGGCTTATGAAGCATCAGAAGGAGTCTATGAGTATGTATAGAAAGCCCAAGATCAAGGACTCTTTGGCCAGAAATATGTTCAGGAGGTCAAAAGGGAACCTCTGTATAGCTGACTTATCATCAAAAGGAGTCTATAACTTTATATAGTTTGAAGTTTTTTTAGGACACTTTGACCACAAATAAGTTCAAAAGGTCAGATATGGACATCTATATGGCTTATGAGGCATCAGAAGGAGTCTATGAGTATGTATAGAAAGCATAAGATCGAGGACTCTTTGGCCAGAAATATGTTCAGTAGTTCAAAAGGGGCCCTCTGTATAGCTGATTTATCATCAAAAAGAGTCTATAACTTTCTATAATTTGAAAAAATGTTAGGACACTTTGACCACAAACAAGTTCAAAAGGTCAGATATGGACATCTATATGGCTTATGAGGCATCAGAAGGAGTCTATGAGTATTTATAGAAATCCCAATATCGAGGACTCTTTGGCCAGAAACATGTTCAGGAGGTCAAAAGGGGACCTCTGTATAGCTGACTTATCATCAAAAGGAGTCTATAACTTTCTATAGTTTGAAAAATTTTGAGGACACTTTGACCACAAATAAGTTCAAAAGGTCAGATATGGACATCTATATGGCTTATGAAGCACCAGAAGGAGTCTATGAGTATGTATAGAAATCCCAATATCGAGGACTCTTTGGCCAGAAATATGTTCAGGAGGTCAAAAGGGGACCTTTGTATAGCTGACTTATCATCAAAAGGAGTCTATAACTTTATATAGTTTGAATTTTTTTTTAGGAAACTTTGACCACAAATAAGTTCAAAAGGTCAGATATGGACATCTACATGGCTTATGAGGCATCAGAAGGAGTCTATGAGTATGTATAGAAAGCCCAAGATCAAGGACTGTTTGGCCAGAAATATGTTTAGGAGGTCAAAAGTTTACCTCTGTATAGCTGATTTATCATGAAAAGGAGTCTATAACTTTATATAGTTTGAATTTTTTTTAGGACACTTTGACCACAAATAAGTTCAAAATGTCAGATATGGACATCTATATGGCTTATGAAGCATCAGAAGGAGTCTATGAGTATGTATAGAAAGCCCAATATCGAGGACTCTTTGGCCAGAAACATGTTCAGGAGGTCAAAAGGGGACCTCTGTATAGCTGACATCATCAAAAGGAGTCTATAACTTTATATAGTTTGATTCTTTTTTTAGGACACTTTGACCACAAATAAGTTCAAAAGGTCATATATGGACATCTATATGGCTTATGAGGCATCAGAAGGAGTCTATGAGTATGTATAGAAAGCATAAGATCGAGGACTCTTTGGCCAGAAATATGTTCAGGAGGTCAAAAGGGAACCTCTGTATAGCTGACTTATCATCAAAAGGAGTCTATAACTTTATATAGTTAGAATTTTTTTATGACACTTTGACCACAAATAAGTTCAAAAGGTCAGATATGGACATCTATATGGCTTATGAAGCATCAGAAGGAGTCTATGAGTATGTATAGAAAGCCCAAGATCAAGGACTCTTTGGCCAGAAATATGTTCAGGAGGTCAAAAGGGAACCTCTGTATAGCTGACTTATCATCAAAAGGAGTCTATAACTTTATATAGTTTGAAGTTTTTTTAGGACACTTTGACCACAAATAAGTTCAAAAGGTCAGATATGGACATCTATATGGCTTATGAGGCATCAGAAGGAGTCTATGAGTATGTATAGAAAGCATAAGATCGAGGACTCTTTGGCCAGAAATATGTTCAGTAGTTCAAAAGGGGCCCTCTGTATAGCTGATTTATCATCAAAAAGAGTCTATAACTTTCTATAATTTGAAAAAATGTTAGGACACTTTGACCACAAACAAGTTCAAAAGGTCAGATATGGACATCTATATGGCTTATGAGGCATCAGAAGGAGTCTATGAGTATTTATAGAAATCCCAATATCGAGGACTCTTTGGCCAGAAACATGTTCAGGAGGTCAAAAGGGGACCTCTGTATAGCTGACTTATCATCAAAAGGAGTCTATAACTTTCTATAGTTTGAAAAATTTTGAGGACACTTTGACCACAAATAAGTTCAAAAGGTCAGATATGGACATCTATATGGCTTATGAAGCACCAGAAGGAGTCTATGAGTATGTATAGAAATCCCAATATCGAGGACTCTTTGGCCAGAAATATGTTCAGGAGGTCAAAAGGGGACCTTTGTATAGCTGACTTATCATCAAAAGGAGTCTATAACTTTATATAGTTTGAATTTTTTTTTAGGAAACTTTGACCACAAATAAGTTCAAAAGGTCAGATATGGACATCTACATGGCTTATGAGGCATCAGAAGGAGTCTATGAGTATGTATAGAAAGCCCAAGATCAAGGACTGTTTGGCCAGAAATATGTTTAGGAGGTCAAAAGTTTACCTCTGTATAGCTGATTTATCATGAAAAGGAGTCTATAACTTTCTATAGTTTGAAAAAATTTGAGGACACTTTGACCACAAATAAGTTCAAAAGGTCAGATATGGACATCTATATGGCTTATGAAGCACCAGAAGGAGTCTATGACCATGTATAGAAAGCCCAAGATCAAGGACTCTTTGGCCAGAAATATGCTCAGGAGGTCAAAAGGGGACCTTTGTATAGCTGATTTATCATCAAAAGGAGTCTATAACTTTCTATAGTTTGAAAAATTTTGAGGACACTTTGACCACAAATAAGTTCAAAAGGTCAGATATGGAAATCTATATCTTATGAGGCATCAGAAGGAGTCTATGAGTATGTATAGAAAGCATAAGATCGAGAACTCTTTGGCCAGAAATATGTTCAGGAGGTCAAAAGGGGCCCTCTGTATAGCTGATTTATCATCAAAAGGAGTCTATAACTTTCTATAGTTTGAAAAAAATGTTAGGACACTTTGACCACAAATGAGTTCAAAAGGTCAGATATGGACATCTATATGGCTTATGAAGCACCAGAAGGAGTCTATGAGTATGTATAGAAAGCCCAAGATCGAGGACTATTTGGCCAGAAATATGTTCAGTAGGTCAAAAGGGGCCCTCTGTATAGCTGATTTATCATCAAAAGGAGTCTATAACTTTCTATAGTTTGAAAAAATGTTAGGACACTTTGACCACAAGTAAGTTCAAAAGGTCAGATATGGACATCTAATATGGCTTATGAAGCATCAGAAGGAGTCTATTAGTATGTATAGAAAGCCCATAGATCAAGGACTCTTTGGTCAGAAATATGTTCAGGAGGTCAAAAGGGGCCCTCTGTATAGCTGATTTATCATCAAAAGGAGTCTATAACTTTATATAGTTTGAATTTGTTTTAGGACACTTTGACAAGAAATAAGTTCAAAAGGAGAGATATGGATATCTATATGGCTTATGAAGCATCAGAAGGAGTCTATGAGTATGTATAGAAAGCCCAAGATAGAGGTCTCTTTGGCCAGAAATATGTTCCTTGGGTCAAATATGGAATTCTGTATGTCTGACGTAACATCAGAAAGAGTCAACAAGTATATATGGAAAGATCAAGTTTCGAGTACTCACTCCATGGCCAGAAAAAAATTCGGTAGGTCAAATATGGACTTTTGTCAGGATGATATAACATCCGAAGATATCAGTCTGAATGTATAGTGTTAATCTTTTAGGACTCTTTGGCCAGAAATATTTTCAGTAGGTCAAAAGGGGACCTCTGTATAGCTGATTTATCATCAGAAGGAGACTATAACTTTATAAAGTTTGAAAAATTTTGAGGACACTTTGACCAGAAATAAGTTCAAAAGGTCAGATATGGACATCTATATGGCTTATGAAGCATCAGAAGGAGTTGGACTATATGAATAGAAAGCCCAAGACTTTGGCCAAAAATATGTTCCTTGGGTCAAATATGGACTTCTTTATGGCTGACGTAACATCAGAAAAAGTCAACGAGTATAAATGGTAAGGTCAAGTTTCGAGTACTCCTTGGACAGAAAAAAATTCAGTGTCAAATTTGGACCTTTGTCAGGATGATATAACATCTTTAAGGACTCTTTGGCCAGAAATATGTTCAGCAGGTCAAAAGCGTACCTATGTATAGCTCATTCTTATAACATTATGTGCTTTGCACAAACGATGTAACGTTGAGCATCATTAAAGAAACATAGGTTATGCACTTCGTGTGTCGTAACTCAATGCCATGTTCATTAGAGAGATAACATATGTGTTGTTGCTTTGCACAAACTGTCTAACGTTGCGCATTGAAGAATAACATATAGTCTGTGCACTACTTGCATTGCATTGCACAACAGAACTACTCGATCCCATGTTCATTAATTGCATTGCATTGCACACACGATCTAACGTTGTGCATTGAAGAATAACAGAGGCTATGCACTTCTTGCATTGCATTGCATTGCACACCAGAACTAACTCATTCCCATGTTCATTAAAGAGATAACATATGTGTTGTTGCAATTGCATTGCACAAACGATCTAAAGTTGTGCACTGAAGAATAACTTATAGGTTATGCATATTTCGCATTGCATTGCACACCAGAACTAAATCATTCCCATGTTCATTATAGAGATGATATGTGTGTTGATGCATTGCATTGCATTGCATTGCACTAACGATCTAACGTTGTGCACTGAAGAATAACATATAGGTTATGCACTTTTTGCATTGCATTGTACAACTGAACTACCTAATTCCCATGTTGATTAAAGACATAACGTTTGTTGTTGCATTACATTGCATTGCACTAACGATCTAACGTTGTGCACTGAAGAATAACATATAGGTATGCACTTTTTGCACTGCATTGCATTGCACACCAGAACTAAATCATTCCCATGTTCATAAAAGAGATAACGTTTGTTGGTGCATTGCATTGCACAAACGATCTAACGTTGTGCACTGAAGAATAACATATAGGTTATGCACTTTTTGCATTGCATTGCACTGCACACCAGAACTAAATCATTCCCATGTTCATTAAAGACATAACACGTGTTGTTGCATTGCATTGTATTGCATTGCACTGATTTGCATTGCTTTGCACTGCATTGAATTGCTTTGCATTGCACTAACGATCTAACGTTGTGCACTGAAGAATAACATATAGGTCATGCACTTTTTGCATTGCATTGCATTGCATACCAGAACTAAATCATTGCAATGTTCATTAAAGACATAACGTGTGTTGTTGCATTGCATTGCATTGCAATGTATTGCAATGCAATGTTTTGCGTTGCATTACATTCATTTGCATTGCTTTGCACTGCATTGCATTGCACTAAAGATCTAACGTTGTGCACTGAAGAATAACATATAAGTTTTGCTCTTTTCGCATTGCATTGCACACCAGAACAAAATCATTCCCAAGTTCATTATAGAGATGATATGTGTGTTGTTGCATTGCATTGCATTGCATTGCATTGAATTGCATTGCATTGCATTGAATTGAATTGAATTGCATTGCATTGCATTGCATTGCATTGCATTGCATTGCATTGCATTGCATTGCATTGCATTACATTGCATTGCACTAACGATCTAACTTTGTTCACTAAAGAATAACATATAGGTTATGCACTTTTTGCATTTCATTGCATTGCACACCAGACCTAAATCATTCCCATGTTCATTAAAGAGACAACGTTTGTTGGTGCACTTTTTGCTAACGATCTAACGTTGTGCACTGAAGAATAACATATGTTATGTACTTTTTGCATTGCATTGCACACCAGAACTACCTCATTCCCATGTTGAATAAAAACATAACGTGTGTTGTTGCATTGCATTGCATTTATTTGCATTGCTTTGCACTGCATTGCATTGCATTACATTGCATTGTATTGTATTGCATTGCATTGCATTGCATTGCATTGCATTGCATTGCATTGCATTGCACTAACGGTCTAACGTTGTGCACTGAAGAATAACATATAGGTTATGCACTTTTCGCATTGCATTGCACACCAGAACTACCTCATTCCCATGTTCATTAAAGACATAACGTGTGTTGTTGCAATGCATTGTATTGTATTGCATTGCATTGCTTTGCATTGCTTTGCATTGCTTTGCATTACTTTGCATTGCATTGCATTGCATTGCATTGCATTGCATTGCATTGTATTGTATTGCAATGCAATGCAATGTTTTGCGTTGCATTACATTGCTTTGCACTGCATTGCATTGCACTAAAGATCTAACGTTGTGCACTGAAGAATAACAAATAGGTTATACACTTTTCGCATTGCATTGCATTGCACACCAGAACTAAATCATTCCCATGTTCATTAAAGACATAACGTGTGTTGTTGCATTGCATTGCATTGCATTGCATTGATTTGCATTGCTTTGCACTGCATTGCAATGCACTAACGATCTAACGTTGTGCACTGAAGAATAACATATGTTATGCACTTTTTGCATTGCATTGCACACCAGAACTACCTCATTCCGATGTTGATTAAAAACATAACGTGTGTTGTTGCATTGCATTGCATTGCATTGCATTGCATTGCATTTATTTGCATTGCTTTGCACTGCATTGAATTGCATTGAATTGCATTGCATTGCACTAACGATCTAACGTTGTGCACTGAAGAATAACATATAGGTTAAGCACTTTTCTCATTGAATTGCATTGCACACCAGAACTAAATCATTCCCATGTTCATTAAAGACATAACGTGTGTTGTTGCATTGCATTGCATTGCATTGTATTGCATTGCATTGATTTGCATTGCTTTGCACTGCATTGCACTGCATTGCATTGCATTGCACTAACGATCTAACGTTGTGCACGTATTGCATTGCACGTATTGCACACCAGAACTAAATCATTCCCATGTTCATTAAAGACATAACGTGTGTTGCTGCATTGCATTGTATTGCATTGCATTGCATTGCTATGTATTGCAATGCAATGTATTGCATTGCATTACATTGAATTGCACTGCTTTGCATTGCTTTGCACTGCATTGCATTGCACTAACGATCTAACGTTGTGCACTGAAGAATAACATATGTTATGCACTTTTTGCATTGCATTGCACACCAGAACTAAATCATTCCCATGTTCATTAAAGACATAACGTGTGTTGTTGCATTGCATTGCATTGTATTGCATTGCATTGCTTTGCATTGCTTTGCATTGCTTTGCTTTGCATTGCATTGCATTGCATTGCATTGCATTGCTTTGCATTGCTTTGCATTGCTTTGCATTGCTTTGCTTTGCATTGCTTTGCATTGCTTTGCATTGCATTGCATTGCATTGCATTGCTTTGCATTGCATTGCATTGCATTGCATTGCACTGCATTGCACTAACGATCTAACGTTGTGCACTGAAGAATAACATATAGGTTATGCTCTTTTCGCATTGCATTGCACACCAGAACAAAATCATTCCCAAGTTCATTATAGAGATGATATGTGTGTTGTTGCATTGCATTGCATTGCATTGCATTGCATTGCATTGTATTGCATTGCTTTGCACTGCATTGCATTGCATTGCATTGCACTAACGATCTAACTATGTGCAAGAAAGAATAACATATAGGTTATGCACTTTTTGCATTTCATTGCACACCAGACCTAAATCATTCCCATGTTCATTAAAGAGATAACGTTTGTTGGTGCATTGCATTGCATTGCACTAACGACCTAACTTTGTGCACTGAAGAATAACATATAGGTTATGCACTTTTTGCATTGCATTGCATTGCACACTAGAACTTAACCATTCTCATGTTCATTAAAGAGATGGTATGTGTGTTGTTGCATTGCATTGCACTAATGATCTAACGTTGTCCACTGAAGAATAACATATAGGTTATGCACTTTTCGCATTGCATTGCATACCAGACTTCTAAATCATTCCCATGTTCATTAAAGAGATAACGTGTGTTGTTGCAATTGCATTGCATTGCATTGCATTGCATTGCACAAACGATCTAACGTTGTGCTCTGAAGAATAACATATAGGTTATGCCCTTTTCGCATTGCATTGCATTGCACACCAGAAATAAATCATTCCAATGTTCTTTAAAGAGATGATATGTGTGTTGTTGCATTGCATTGCACTAGCGATGTAACGTTATGCACTGAAGAATAACATATAGGTTATGCACTTTTTGCATTGCATTGCATTGCACACTAGAACTTAACCATTCCCATGTTCATTAAAGAGATAACATATGTCTTGTTGCATTGCATTGCACAAACGACCTAATGTTGTGCACTGAAGAATAACATATAGGTTATACACTTTTTGCATTGCATTGCACACTAGAACTTAACCATTCCCATGTTCATTAAAGAGATAACGTTTGTTGGTGCATTGCATTGCACTAGCGATGTAACGTTGTGCACTCAAGAATAACATATAGGTTATGCACTTTTTGCATTTCATTGCATTGCACACCAGAACTACCTCATTCTCATGTTGATTAAAGACATAACGTGTGTTGTTGCATTGCATTGATTTGCAATGCCTTGTACTGCATTGCATTGCATTACATTGCATTGCATTGCATTGCACTAACGATCTAACTTTGTGCACTGAAGTATAACATATAGGTTATGCACTTTTTGCATTGCATTGCACACTAGAACTTAACCATTCCCATGTTCATTAAAGAGATGTTACGTGTGTTGTTGCATTGCATTGCACTAACGATCTAACGTTGTGCACTGAAGAATAACATATAGGTTATGCACTTTTCGCATTGCATTGCATTGCATTCCAGACTACTAAATCATTCCCATGGTCATTAAAGAGATAAACGTGTGTTGTTGCAATTGCATTGCATTGCATTGCATTGCATTGCACTAACGATCTAACGTTGTGCATTGAAGAATAACATATAGGCTATGCACTTCTTGCATTGCATTACACACCAGAAGTAACTCATTCCCAAACTACATTGCGTTTTGCTTTGAGGAAATACAATATGTGCTATTGCATTGCATTTCACACAAGATCAAACTTTGTGCATTGAAGAATAACATATAAGCTATGAGTGCATCACAAACATACAATAACTATCTCAACTATCTACATTCCACTGCATAAAATATCTAACTGATATAGTTAGATATAATAATAATACATTATTATTCAACGCTAATTCTTAGATCGTTGCAACACTCATGTTATGTTTTCATTGCACATGAGGTATGAAGTAGTTTATTCTATGCATTGTAATGCAAGAGGTAAATGCAATAATTTCCCTTAAAAGAATAAATGAATAAGTTAGTTATTGTGCAATGCCAATGCACATATGTCATGTGTCAAATCAGGCCTACAGAGGTCCCTCTTGTCTTATATAACATCACAAGAAGTCAGTCTTGTATGTTTAGTAAGCCAGACAGTAGTCCATATTTGACTGATTGAACATATTTTTGGAAAAAGAGTCCTCAAAAGGTATTTCGTGTATATTATAAACTTATAGACTCCTTCTGATGTTAAATCAGCCATATAGAGGTGCATATTTGACCTATTGAACTTATTTCTGGTCAAAGGGTCCTCAAAGTTTTTTAAACAAACTTATAGACTCCTTCTGATGTTACATCACCCATAAAAAAAAGTACATTTTTGACCTACTAAACATATTTCTGCCAAGAGACCATGAAACTTAACTTACTATACGTACATATTGACTTCTCGTGATGTTAACTCAGGCAAGGAGTAGTCGATATTTGACCGATTGAACACATTTTTGGCCAAAGAGGCCTCAAAATGTTTTTTTTTTTCTCTTATAAATTTATAGACTCCTTCTGATGTTAAATCAGCCATACAGAAGTCCATATTTGACCTTCTGAACATATTTCTGGCCAGAGACCTTGAACATTTACCTTACTATTTATATTTCTCCTACCATAAAGAATTCTCGTGATGTTATGTCAGCCAGACTGTAGCCATATTTGACTGATTTAACATGTTTTTGGCCAAAGAATCCTCAAAATGTTTTTTACTCTTAGAAACTCATAGACTCCTTCTGATGTTAAATCAGCCATACAGAAGTCCATATTTGACCCAAGGAATATATTTTTGGCCATAGAGTTCTCGATCTTGACCTTTCTATACATACTCATAGACTCATTCTAATGTTACATAAGCCATATAGATATCCATATCTGACCTTTTGAACTTATTTCTGGTCATCAAAAGTTTTTAAACTATATAAAGTTATAGACTCTTTCTGATGATAAATCAGCTATTCAGAGGACCCCTTTTGACCTACTGAACATTATTTCTGGCCAAAGAGTCCTAAATGATTAACACTATACATTCAGATTGATATCTTCGGATGTTATATCTTCCTAACAAAAGTCCATATTTGACATACTGAATTTTCTTCTGGCCAAGGAGTACTCGAAACTTGACCTTTCCATACAGAATTGTTGACTCTTTCTGATGTTACGTCAGACATACAGAATTCCATATTTGACCCAAGGAACATATTTCTTGCCAAAGAGTCCTCGATCTTATGCTTTCTATACATACTCATAGACTCCTTCTGATGCCTCATAAGCCATATAGATGTCCATATATGACCTTTTGAACTTATTTGTGGTCAAAGTGTCCTAAAAAAAGAATCAAACTATATAAAGTTATAGACTCCTTTTGATGATGTCAGCTATACAGAGATCCCCTTTTGACCTCCTGAACATGTTTCTGGCCAAAGAGTCGTTGATCTTGGGGCTTTCTATACATACTCATAGACTCCTTCTGATGCTTCATAAGCCATATAGATATCCATATCTGACCTTTTGAACTTATTTGTGGTCAAAGTGTCCTACATTTTTTCAAACTATAGAAAGTTCTAGACTCCTTTTGATGATAAATCAGCTATACAGAGGGCCCCTTTTGAACTACTGAACATATTTCTTGCCAAAGAGTCCTCGATATTATGCTTTCTATACATACTCATAGACTCCTTCTGGTGCTTCATAAGCCATATAGATGTCCATATCTGACCTTTTGAACTTATTTGTGGTCAAAGTGTCCTAACATTTTTTCAAACTATAGAAAGTTCTAGACTCCTTTTGATGATAAATCAGCTATACAGAGGGCCCCTTTTGAACTACTGAACATATTTCTGGCCAAAGAGTCCTCGATCTTATGCTTTCTATACATACTCATAGACTCCTTCTGATGCTTCATAAGCCATATAGATGTCCATATCTGACCTTTTGAACTTATTTGTGGTCAAAGTGTCATAAAAAAAATTCAAACTATATAAAGTTATAGACTCCTTTTGATGATAAATCAGCTATACAGAGGTCCCCTTTTGAACTACTGGACATATTTCTGGCCAAAGAGTCCTCGATCTTATGCTTTCTATACATACTCATAGACTCCTTCTGATGCCTCATAAGCCATATAGATGTCCATATCTGACCTTTTGAACTTATTTGTGGTCAAAGTGTCATAAAAAATTCAAACTATATAAAGTTACAGACTCTTTTTGATGATGTCAGCTATATAGAGGTCCCCTTTTGACCTCCTGAACATGTTTCTGGCCAAAGAGTCTTCGATCTTGGGATTTCTATACATACTCATAGACTCCTTCTGATGCTTCATAAGCCATATAGATGTCCATATCTGACCTTTTGAACTTATTTGTGGTCAAAGTGTCCTAAAAAAAATTAAAACTATATAAAGTTATAGACTCCTTTTGATGATAAATCAGCTATACAGAGGGCCCCTTTTGAACTACTGAACATATTTCTGGCCAAAGAGTCCTCGATCTTATGCTTTCTATACATACTCATAGACTCCTTCTGATGCCTCATAAGCCATATAGATGTCCATATCTGACCTTTTGAACTTATTTGTGGTCAAAGTGTCCTAACATTTTTTCAAACTATAGAAAGTTATAGACTCCTTTTGATGATAAATCAGCTATACAGAGGGCCCCTTTTGAACTACTGAACATATTTCTGGCCAAAGAGTCCTCGATCTTATGCTTTCTATCATAGACTCCTTCTGATGCCTCATAAGCCATATAGATGTCCATATCTGACCTTTTGAACTTATTTGTGGTCAAAGTTTCCTAAAAAAAATCAAACTATATAAAGTTATAGACTCCTTTTGATGATAAATCAGCTATACAGAGGTCCCCTTTTGACCTACTGAACATATTTCTGGCCAAAGAGTCCTTGATCTTGGGGCTTTCTATACATACTCATAGACTCCTTCTGATGCTTCATAAGCCATATAGATGTCCATATCTGACCTTTTGAACTTATTTGTGGTCAAAGTGTCCTAAAAAAAAATTCAAACTATATAAAGTTATAGACTCCTTTTGATGATAAATCAGCTATACAGAGGGCCCCTTTTGAACTACTGAACATATTTCTGGCCAAAGAGTCCTCGATCTTATGCTTTCTATACATACTCATAGACTCCTTCTGATGCCTCATAAGCCATATAGATGTCCATATCTGACCTTTTGAACTCATTTGTGGTCAAAGTGTCATAAAAAAAAATTCAAACTATATAAAGTTATAGACTCCTTTTGATGATAAGTCAGCTATACAGAGGTCCCCTTTTGACCTCCTGAACATGTTTCTGGCCAAAGAGTCCTTGATCTTGGGATTTCTATACATACTCATAGACTCCTTCTGGTGCTTCATAAGCCATATAGATGTCCATATCTGACCTTTTGAACTTATTTGTGGTCAAAGTGTCATAAAAAAATTCTAACTATATAAAGTTTTAGACTCCTTTTGATGATGTCAGCTATACAGAGGTCCCCTTTTGACCTCCTGAACATGTTTTGGCCAAAGAGTCCTCAATATTGGGATTTCTATACATACTCATAGACTCCTTCTGGTGCTTCATAAGCCATATAAATGTCCATATCTGACCTTTTGAACTTATTTGTGGTCAAAGTGTCCTAACATTTTTTTCAAACTATAGAAAGTTATAGACTCCTTTTGATGATAAATCAGCTATACAGAGGTCCCCTTCTGACCTACTGAACAGATTTCTGGCCAAAGAGTCTTCGATCTTGCGTTTTCTATACATACTCATAGAGTCCTTCTGATGCTTCATAAGCCATATAGATGTCCATATCTGACCTTTTGAACTTATTTGTGGTCAAAGTGTCATAAAAAAATTCAAACTATATAAAGTTATAGACTCCTTTTGATGATAAATCAGCTATTCAGAGGTCCCCTTTTGACCTCCTGAACATGTTTCTGGCCAAAGAGTCCTCGATATTGGGATTTCTATACATACTCATAGACTCCTTCTGGTGCTTCATAAGCCATATAGATCAGAGGTCCCCAACCCCCGGGCCGCGGACCGGTACCGGTCCGTGGGACATTTGGTTCCGGGCCTCACAGAAAGAATATATAACTTAACGTATTTTCCGGACTATAAATCGCTCCGGAGTATATGTCGCATCAGTAAAAAAATGCGTCATGAAGAAGAAAAAACATAATATAGCCTAAGTCGCACTGGACTATAAGTCGCATTAATTTAGAAATGTAGCCTATTTCACAAAAAATAAATAAATAAATAAATAATAATAATAATAATTGTTCGGATGGGACCCTTACGGACGTGAGCGCTCTGAAAGCGGCACAAAAAGACTGCTTTAAAACTTTCACAGAGACCTCAGACAGAAAGCAAAAAGCCTGTCTTTAAATTGTATTTCGTTTTGTATTAATTGTATCTTAATTTTAATCAATGTTTCATCACCCAATTGCCTGGATTTAATAAGAAGTAAATATAATAGAAAATATTTAATCAGGACACGGAGGCGCGGGCGCGTAAACTGGAGCTGATCTCATAAATTAACCGAAATTCAGCGTATAAGGTAGCCTACTTGCCTCGTTTATTATTATGTTTAATTATTTTTTATATTTTTGTAATATTTTGTTGTATTTATCCGCCGCACCTTAAAGGCCGGTCCGTGAAAATATTGTCTGATATTAAACCGGTCCGTGGCGCAAAAAAGGTTGGGGACCGCTGATATAGATGTCCATATCTGACCTTTTTAACTTATTTCTGGTCAAAGTGTCCTCAAAATTTTTCAAACTATATAAAGGTATAGACTCCTTCTGATAATAAATCAGCTATACCAAGGTCACCTTTTGACCTTCTGAACATATTTCTGGCCAAAGAGTTCTTGAACATTATCTTGATATACTACAGATTGACTTGTTGTGATGTTATATTAACCAGCCAGTAGTCTTTTTTTGACCTACTGAACATATTTCTAGCCAGAGTCCGTGAACATCAACTCACTATACATATAGACTGACTTCTCGTAATGTAAAATCAGGCAGACAGTAGTCCATATTTGACTGATTGAAAAAAAATTTGACCAAAGAGTTCTCTAAAGGATTTTGTCTATCATAAATGTTTAGACTCCTTCTGATGTTAAATCAGCCATACAGAAGTCCATATTTGACCTTCTGAACATATTTCTGGCCAGAGACCTTGAACATTTACCTTACTATTTATATTTCTCCTACCATAAAGACTTCTCGTGATGTTATGTCAGCCAGACTGTAGCCATATTTGACTGATTTAACATGTTTTTGGCCAAAGAATCCTCAAAATGTTTTTTACTCTTAGAAACTCATAGACTCCTTCTGATGTTAAATCAGCCATACAGAAGTCCATATTTGACCCAAGGAATATATTTATGGCCATAGAGTTCTCGATCTTGACCTTTCTATACATACTCATAGACTCCTTCTAATGTTACATAAGCCATATAGATATCCATATCTGACCTTTTGAACTTATTTCTGGTCATCAAAAGTTTTTAAACTATATAAAGTTATAGACTCTTTCTGATGATAAATCAGCTATACAAAGGTCACCTTTTGACCTTTTAAACATATTTCTGGCCAAAGAGTTTGAGAGTTGCTTGAACTTTTGACTTTTGACTACAGATTGACTTGTTGTGATGTTATATTAACCAGCCAGTAGTCTATTTTTGACCTACTGAAAATATTTCTGGCCAGAGTCCGTGAACATTAACTCACTATACAATATAGACTGACTTCTTGCAATGCCAAACCAGGCAGGCAGTAGTCCATATTTGACCGATTGAAAAAAAATTTGACCAAAGAGTTCTCAAAAGGATTTTGTCTGTCATAATCTATAGACTCCTTCTGATGTCCGAAAATATTACTGGCCAAAGAGTCCTTAAAGATTAACACTATACATTCAGATTGATATCTTCGGATGTTATATCATCATGACAAAAGTCCATATTTGACATACTGAAATTTTTTCTGGTCAAAGAGTCTCAACTTGACCATTCTATATATACTCATTGACTCTTTCTGATTCTTCATTAGCTATATAGATGTCCATATATGGCGAATTGAAAATATTTTTGGCAAAAAGGTCCTCACAAGTTAACTTACTAAATACTCATAGACTTCTTCTGATGATACATCACTTTAACAGGTATGTGACCCTCTGAATATATTTTTGGCCAAAGAATCATTGAACATTAACTCTCTATACATATTGACTCAAGAGTCAAAATTTGACCTCTTTTGGTCTGATTTATCATCAGATGGAGTCTATAATTTTACATAGTTTAAAAACTTTTGAGGAACCTTTGACCAGAAATAATAATAAGTCATAAATATGGACATAAATATGGTTTATGAAGAATCAGAAGGAGACTATGAGTATGTATAGAAAGTTCAAGATTGGCCACAAATATGTCCCTTGGGTCAATTATGGACTTCTTTATGGCTGATGTAACATCAGATGGAGTAAACGACTATGTGTAGAAAGAAACAGCATAAGGAGTCAATGAGCATGTATAGAATGTTCAAGATCGAGGACTCTTTTACTAGAAATATGTTCAGTAGGTAAATTATGGAGTACTCTCTGGCTGATGAAGCACTAAAAGGAGTCAATTAGCATGTACAAAATTTTCAAGTCAGAAATATGTTCAACATGTCAAATCTGGACTTCTGTATGGCTAAAGAAACAAAATAAGGCATCACTGAGAATGTATAGAAAGTTCAAGATCGAGAACTCTTTTACTTCAATAGTCAATATCTACAATTGTCTGGCCGATGTACTATCTGAAAGAGTCTATAAGTATGAATAGAAAGTTCAAGATCGAGGACTCTTCGGTCAGAAATATGTTCATTATGTCAAATCAGAACTACTGCATGGCTGATGAAACACCAGAAAGAGTCTATGAGTATGTTTAAAAGTTTCAAGATCGAGGACTCTTTTGCCAGAAATATGTTTAGTGGGTCAAATATGGACTGCTGTCTGGCTGATGAATCAGAAGTCAATGAAGATTGAGGAAGAAGATTATGAATAGAAAGTTCAAGTTCAAAGACTCTTCAGGTAGAAATATGTTCAGTGGGTCAATTATCTATATGGAGTCACTGAGAATCTATAGAAAGTTCAAGACAGAGGACTCTTTTACTATAAATATGTTCAGAGGGTCAATTATGGACTATTGTCTGCTTGTGAAACATCAGAAGGAGTCAATGAGCCTATATAGAAAGTTCAAGTTCAAGACTCTTCGGGCAGCAATATGTTCAGTAGGTCAATTATGGACTAATGTCTGGCTGATGAAACACTAAAAGGAGTCAATTAGCATGTACAGAATGTTCAAGTTCATGGACTTGTTGGCCAGAAATATGTTTAATAATTAATATGGACAATTGTCTGTCCGATGTAACTTTCTGAAAGAGTCTATAATTATGAATAGAAAGTTCAAGATCAAAATCTCTTTGGTCAGAAATATGTTCAACATGTCAAATCTGGACTACTGTATGGCTGAAGAAACATCAGAAGTAAATGATTATGTATAGAAAGTTCAAGTTCATAGACTCTTCGGGCAGAAAAATGTTCAGTAGGTCAATTGTGGACAATTATCTGGCTGATGAAACATCAGAAGGAGTATGTATAGAAAGAATAAGATCAAGGTCTCTTTGGCCAGAAATATGTTCAATTGATCAAATTTTGAAATACTATATTGCTGTTGTAAAATCAGGAGTCATTGAGTATGTATTGAAAAATGTTCATAGACTCATTGGTCAGAAATAGGTTTAATAGGTCATATTGATACAATACAATACAATAATGTTTTGCTATTGTAACATCAGAAGGAGTCAATGTATAGAGAAATCAAGATTATAAACCCATCGCTCAGAAATGAGTTTAGTAGTCAATTATGGATCATTTTTTGGCTGAAGTACTATCTGAAAGCGTCTATGAGTACGTATAGAAAGATCAAGGACTCTTCCAGCCAGAAATATGTTCAATTGTCAAATATGGATAATAGCCTGGGTGATGAAAAATCAGAAGGAGATAGTAATTATGTATAGATATTTAAAGTTCTAGGTCTCTTTGGCCAGATATATGTTCAATGGGTCAAATTTGGACTAACAATATGGTTGATTTAACATCAAAAGTAGTCGATGAGAATGCATATAAACATACCTTTTGACGACTCTTTTGGCCAGAAATATGTTCTCTTGGTCAAATATGGACTACTGTATGGTGGATGTAAAATCAAAAATAGTCTAGGAGAAGGAACAGTAAGTTAAACTTTGATGATTCTTTTGCCAGAAATATGTTCAGTAGGTCAATAACTGACTTCTGTCTCAATGATGAAACATCAGAACAAGCCTATGATTATGTATAGAACGATCAAGATCGAGGACACTTTGGTTATAGAAATGTTCAATAGGTCAAATTTGAACTATACTGTATGGCTGATGAAACATCAGAAGGATTGTAAAAGCAATTAGTCTCATGTCTCATGTCTAGAAATATGTTCAAAATATTAAATTTGAACTACTGTTCAAATACATTGGATAGCAGATAATTAATTAACAAGTCTACAAGTATGTTTAGAAAGTTCAAGATCGAGGACTCTATGGTCAGAAATATATTCAATGGGTCAAGTATGGACATCTTTCAGGCTGATGAAACATCAGAAGCTGTCAATGAGCATGTACAGAAAGGTCAAGATCAGGGACTCTTTGACCAGAAATATATTAGTAGGTCAAATATGGACTTTTGTATGGCTAATGTATTATTAAGAGAAGTCAATAAGCAGAGAAAGTTAATGTTCAAAGACTCTTTGGCCAAAAATGTGTTCAGTAGTTCAAATAGGAACCTCTGTATGGCTGAATTAACATAATAAGAAACCCTTTGAGGACCATTTGACCAGAAATAAGTTCAGTAGGTCAAATATGGAATTCTATATGTGGCTTATGAACCATCAGAAGGAGTCTAGGAGTGAGAATGCAAAGTTCAAGATTGAGGACTCTTTTTTATCAGAAGGAGTCTATAACTTTATATAGTTTGAAAAATTTTGAGGACACTTTGACCAGAAATAAGTTCAAAAGGATAGATATGGACATCTATATGGCTTATGAAGCATCAGAAGGAGTCTATGAGTATGTATAGAAAGCCCAAGATCGAGGACTCTTTGGCCAGAAATATATTCTGGAGGTCAAAAGGGGACCTCTGTATAGCTCATTTATCATCAAAAGGAGTCTATCACTTTATATACTTTGAAAAATTTTTGAGGACACTTTGACCACAAATAAGTTCAAAAGGTCAAATATGGAAATCTTTGGCTTATGAACCATCAGAAGGAGTCTATGAGTATGTATAGAAAGCCCAAGATCAAGGACTCTTTGGCCAGAAATATGCTCAAGAGGTCAAAAGGGGACCTTTGTATAGCTGATTTATCATCAAAAGGAGTCTATAACTTTATATAGTTAGAATTTTTTTTCAGGACACTTTGACCACAAATAAGTTCAAAAGGTCAGATATGGACATCTATATGGCTTATGAAGCATCAGAAGGAGTCTATGAGTATGTATAGAAAGCCCAATATCGAGGACTCTTTGGCCAGAAATATGTTCAGTAGGTCAGAAGGGGCCCTCTGTATAGCTGATTTATCATCAAAAGGAGTCTATAACTTTATATAGTTTGAATTTTTTTTGGACACTTTGACCACAAATAAGTTCAAAATGTCAGATATGGACATCTATATGGCTTATGAAGCATCAGAAGGAGTCTATGAGTATGTATAGAAAGCCCAAGATCAAGGACTCTTTGGCCAGAAATATGCTCAGGAGGTCAAAAGGGGACCTTTGTATAGCTGATTTATCATCAAAAGGAGTCTATAACTTTATATAGTTTGAATTTTTTTTAGGACACTTTGACCACAAATAAGTTCAAAATGTCAGATATGGACATCTATATGGCTTATGAAGCATCAGAAGGAGTCTATGAGTATGTATAGAAAGCCCAAGATCGAGGACTCTTTGGCCAGAAATATATTCTGGAGGTCAAAAGGGGACCTCTGTATAGCTCATTTATCATCAAAAGGAGTCTATCACTTTATATACTTTGAAAAAATTTTGAGGACACTTTGACCACAAATAAGTTCAAAAGGTCAAATATGGAAATCTTTGGCTTATGAACCATCAGAAGGAGTCTATGAGTATGTATAGAAAGCCCAAGATCAAGGACTCTTTGGCCAGAAATATGCTCAGTAGGTCAGAAGGGGCCCTCTGTATAGCTGATTTATCATCAAAAGGAGTCTATAACTTTATATAGTTTGAATTTTTTTTAGGACACTTAGACCACAAATAAGTTCAAAATGTCAGATATGGACATCTATATGGCTTATGAAGCATCAGAAGGAGTCTATGAGTATGTATAGAAAGCCCCAAGATCAAGGACTCTTTGGCCAGAAACATGTTCAGGAGGTCAAAAGGGGACCTCTGTATAGCTGACATCATCAAAAGGAGTCTATAACTTTATATAGTTTTAATTTTTTTTATGACACTTTGACCACAAATAAGTTCAAAAGGTCAGATATGGACATCTATAGGGCTTATGAAGCATCAGAAGGAGTCTATGAGTATGTATAGAAAGCCCAAGATCAAGGACTCTTTGGCCAGAAATATGTTCAGGAGGTCAAAAGGGGACCTCTGTATAGCTGACTTATCATCAAAAGGAGTCTATAACTTTATATAGTTTGAATTTTTTTTTAGGACACTTTGACCACAAATAAGTTCAAAAGGTCAGATATGGACATCTATATGGCTTATGAAGCATCAGAAGGAGTCTATGAGTATGTATAGAAAGCCCAAGATCAAGGACTCTTTGGCCAGAAATATGCTCAGGAGGTCAAAAGGGGACCTTTGTATAGCTGATTTATCATCAAAAGGAGTCTATAACTTTATATAGTTAGAATTTTTTTTCAGGACACTTTGACCACAAATAAGTTCAAAAGGTCAGATATGGACATCTACATGGCTTATGAGGCATCAGAAGGAGTCTATGAGTATGTATAGAAAGCCCAAGATCGAAGACTCTTTGGCCAGAAATATGTTCAGTAGGTCAGAAGGGGCCCTCTGTATAGCTGATTTATCATCAAAAGGAGTCTATAACTTTATATAGTTTGAATTTTTTTTAGGACACTTTGACCACAAATAAGTTCAAAATGTCAGATATGGACATCTATATGGCTTATGAAGCATCAGAAGGAGTCTATGAGTATGTATAGAAAGCCCAATATCGAGGACTCTTTGGCCAGAAACATGTTCAGGAGGTCAAAAGGGGACCTCTGTATAGCTGACATCATCAAAAGGAGTCTATAACTTTATATAGTTTGATTCTTTTTTTAGGACACTTTGACCACAAATAAGTTCAAAAGGTCATATATGGACATCTATATGGCTTATGAGGCATCAGAAGGAGTCTATGAGTATGTATAGAAAGCATAAGATTGAGGACTCTTTGGCCAGAAATATGTTCAGGAGGTCAAAAGGGAACCTCTGTATAGCTGACTTATCATCAAAAGGAGTCTATAACTTTATATAGTTAGAATTTTTTTATGACACTTTGACCACAAATAAGTTCAAAAGGTCAGATATGGACATCTATATGGCTTATGAAGCATCAGAAGGAGTCTATGAGTATGTATAGAAAGCCCAAGATCAAGGACTCTTTGGCCAGAAATATGTTCAGGAGGTCAAAAGGGAACCTCTGTATAGCTGACTTATCATCAAAAGGAGTCTATAACTTTATATAGTTTGAATTTTTTTATGACACTTTGACCACAAATAAGTTCAAAAGGTCAGATATGGACATCTATATGGCTTATGAAGCATCAGAAGGAGTCTATGAGTATGTATAGAAAGCCCAAGATCAAGGACTCTTTGGCCAGAAATATGTTCAGGAGGTCAAAAGGGAACCTCTGTATAGCTGACTTATCATCAAAAGGAGTCTATAACTTTATATAGTTTGAAGTTTTTTTAGGACACTTTGACCACAAATAAGTTCAAAATGTCAGATATGGAAATCTATATGGCTTATGAGGCATCAGAAGGAGTCTATGAGTATGTATAGAAAGCATAAGATCGAGGACTCTTTGGCCAGAAATATGTTCAGTAGTTCAAAAGGGGACCTCTGTATAGCTGATTTATCATCAAAAGGAGTCTATAACTTTCTATAATTTGAAAAAATGTTAGGACACTTTGACCACAAATAAGTTCAAAAGGTCAGATATGGACATCTATATGGCTTATGAGGCATCAGAAGGAGTCTATGAGTATGTATAGAAAACGCAAGATCGAAGACTCTTTGGCCAGAAATATGTTCAGGAGGTCAAAAGGGACCTCTGTATAGCTGACTTATCATCAAAAGGAGTCTATAACTTTCTATAGTTTGAAAAACTTTGAGGACACTTTGACCACAAATAAGTTCAAAATGTCAGATATGGACATCTATATGGCTTATGAAGCACCAGAAGGAGTCTATGAGTATGTATAGAAAGCCCAAGATCGAGGACTCTTTGGCCAGAAATATGTTCTGGAGGTCAAAAGGGGACCTCTGTATAGCTCATTTATCATCAAAAGGAGTCTATAACTTTCTATAGTTTGAAAAACTTTGAGGACACTTTGACCACAAATAAGTTCAAAATGTCAGATATGGACATCTATATGGCTTATGAAGCACCAGAAGGAGTCTATGAGTATGTATAGAAAGCCCAAGATCGAGGACTCTTTGGCCAGAAATATGTTCAGGAGGTCAAAAGGGGACCTCTGTATAGCTGATTTATCATCAAAAGGAGTCTATAACTTTCTATAGTTTGAAAAACTTTGAGGACACTTTGACCACAAATAAGTTCAAAATGTCAGATATGGACATCTATATGGCTTATGAAGCACCAGAAGGAGTCTATGAGTATGTATAGAAAGCCCAAGATCGAGGACTCTTTGGCCAGAAATATGTTCTGGAGGTCAAAAGGGGACCTCTGTATAGCTCATTTATCATCAAAAGGAGTCTATCACTTTATATAGTTTGAAAAAATGTTAGGACACCTTGACCACAAATAAGTTCAAAAGGTCAGATATGGACATCTATATGGCTTATGAAGCACCAGAAGGAGTCTATGAGTATGTATAGAAAGCCCAAGATCAAGGACTCTTTGGCCAGTAATATGTTCAGGAGGTCAAAAGGGGACCTCTGTATAGCTGATTTATCATCAAAAGGAGTCTATAACTTTCTATAGTTTGAAAACTTTTGAGGACACTTTGACCACAAATAAGTTCAAAAGGTCAGATATGGACATCTATATGGCTTATGAAGCATCAGAAGGAGTCTATGAGTATGTATAGATAGCCCAAGATCGAGGACTCTTTGGCCAGAAATATGTTCAGTAGGTCAACAGGGGACCTCTGTATAGCTGATTTATCATCAAAAGGAGTCTATAACTTTATATAGTTTGAATTTTTTTTTAGGACACTTTGACCACAAATAAGTTCAAAAGGTCAGATATGGACATCTATATGGCTTATGAAGCATCAGAAGGAGTCTATGAGTATTTATAGAAATCCCAATATCGAGGACTGTTTGGCCAGAAATATGTTCAGGAGGTCAAAAGGGGACCTCTGTATAGCTGACTTATCATCAAAAGGAGTCTATAACTTTATATAGTTTGATTTTTTTACGACACTTTGACCACAAATAAGTTCAAAAGGTCAGATATGGACATCTATATGGCTTATGAAGCACCAGAAGGAGTCTATGAGTATGTACAGAAAGCCCAAGATCGAGGACTCTTTGGCCAGAAATATGTTCAGGAGGTCAAAAGGGGACCTCTGTATAGCTCATTTATCATCAAAAGGAGTCTATCACTTTATATAGTTTGAAAAAATGTTAGGACACCTTGACCACAAATAAGTTCAAAAGGTCAGATATGGACATCTATATGGCTTATGAAGCACCAGAAGGAGTCTATGAGTATTTATAGAAATCCCAATATCGAGGACTCTTTGGCCAGAAACATGTTCAGGAGGTCAAAAGGGGACCTCTGTATAGCTGATTTATCTTTAAAAGGAGTCTATAACTTTATATAGTTTGAATTTTTTTACGACACTTTGACCACAAATAAGTTCAAAAGGTCAGATATGGACATCTATATGGCTTATGAAGCACCAGAAGGAGTCTATGAGTATGTATAGAAATCCCAATATCGAGGACTCTTTGGCCAGAAATATGTTCAGTCGGTCATGAGGGGCCCTCTGTATAGCTGACTTATCATCAAAAGGAGTCTATAACTTTATATAGTTTGAATTTTTTTATGACACTTTGACCACAAATAAGTTCAAAAGGTCAGATATGGACATCTATATGGCTTATGAAGCATCAGAAGGAGTCTATGAGTATGTATAGAAAGCCCAAGATCAAGGACTCTTTGGCCAGAAATATGTTCAGGAGGTCAAAAGGGAACCTCTGTATAGCTGACTTATCATCAAAAGGAGTCTATAACTTTCTATAGTTTGAAAAACTTTGAGGACACTTTGACCACAAATAAGTTCAAAATGTCAGATATGGACATCTATATGGCTTATGAAGCACCAGAAGGAGTCTATGAGTATGTATAGAAAGCCCAAGATCGAGGACTCTTTGGCCAGAAATATGTTCTGGAGGTCAAAAGGGGACCTCTGTATAGCTCATTTATCATCAAAAGGAGTCTATAACTTTCTATAGTTTGAAAAACTTTGAGGACACTTTGACCACAAATAAGTTCAAAATGTCAGATATGGACATCTATATGGCTTATGAAGCACCAGAAGGAGTCTATGAGTATGTATAGAAAGCCCAAGATCGAGGACTCTTTGGCCAGAAATATGTTCAGGAGGTCAAAAGGGGACCTCTGTATAGCTGATTTATCATCAAAAGGAGTCTATAACTTTCTATAGTTTGAAAAACTTTGAGGACACTTTGACCACAAATAAGTTCAAAATGTCAGATATGGACATCTATATGGCTTATGAAGCACCAGAAGGAGTCTATGAGTATGTATAGAAAGCCCAAGATCGAGGACTCTTTGGCCAGAAATATGTTCAGGAGGTCAAAAGGGGACCTCTGTATAGCTGATTTATCATCAAAAGGAGTCTATAACTTTCTATAGTTTGAAAAACTTTGAGGACACTTTGACCACAAATAAGTTCAAAATGTCAGATATGGACATCTATATGGCTTATGAAGCACCAGAAGGAGTCTATGAGTATGTATAGAAAGCCCAAGATCGAGGACTCTTTGGCCAGAAATATGTTCTGGAGGTCAAAAGGGGACCTCTGTATAGCTCATTTATCATCAAAAGGAGTCTATCACTTTATATAGTTTGAAAAAATGTTAGGACACCTTGACCACAAATAAGTTCAAAAGGTCAGATATGGACATCTATATGGCTTATGAAGCACCAGAAGGAGTCTATGAGTATGTATAGAAAGCCCAAGATCAAGGACTCTTTGGCCAGTAATATGTTCAGGAGGTCAAAAGGGGACCTCTGTATAGCTGATTTATCATCAAAAGGAGTCTATAACTTTCTATAGTTTGAAAACTTTTGAGGACACTTTGACCACAAATAAGTTCAAAAGGTCAGATATGGACATCTATATGGCTTATGAAGCATCAGAAGGAGTCTATGAGTATGTATAGATAGCCCAAGATCGAGGACTCTTTGGCCAGAAATATGTTCAGTAGGTCAACAGGGGACCTCTGTATAGCTGATTTATCATCAAAAGGAGTCTATAACTTTATATAGTTTGAATTTTTTTTTAGGACACTTTGACCACAAATAAGTTCAAAAGGTCAGATATGGACATCTATATGGCTTATGAAGCATCAGAAGGAGTCTATGAGTATTTATAGAAATCCCAATATCGAGGACTGTTTGGCCAGAAATATGTTCAGGAGGTCAAAAGGGGACCTCTGTATAGCTGACTTATCATCAAAAGGAGTCTATAACTTTATATAGTTTGATTTTCTTTACGACACTTTGACCACAAATAAGTTCAAAAGGTCAGATATGGACATCTATATGGCTTATGAAGCACCAGAAGGAGTCTATGAGTATGTACAGAAAGCCCAAGATCGAGGACTCTTTGGCCAGAAATATGTTCAGGAGGTCAAAAGGGGACCTCTGTATAGCTCATTTATCATCAAAAGGAGTCTATCACTTTATATAGTTTGAAAAAATGTTAGGACACCTTGACCACAAATAAGTTCAAAAGGTCAGATATGGACATCTATATGGCTTATGAAGCACCAGAAGGAGTCTATGAGTATTTATAGAAATCCCAATATCGAGGACTCTTTGGCCAGAAACATGTTCAGGAGGTCAAAAGGGGACCTCTGTATAGCTGATTTATCTTTAAAAGGAGTCTATAACTTTATATAGTTTGAATTTTTTTACGACACTTTGACCACAAATAAGTTCAAAAGGTCAGATATGGACATCTATATGGCTTATGAAGCACCAGAAGGAGTCTATGAGTATGTATAGAAATCCCAATATCGAGGACTCTTTGGCCAGAAATATGTTCAGTCGGTCATGAGGGGCCCTCTGTATAGCTGACTTATCATCAAAAGGAGTCTATAACTTTATATAGTTTGAATTTTTTTTAGGACACTTTGACCACAAATAAGTTCAAAATGTCAGATATGGACATCTATATGGCTTATGAAGCACCAGAAGGAGTCTATGAGTATGTATAGAAATCCCAATATCGAGGACTCTTTGGCCAGAAACATGTTCAGGAGGTCAAAAGGGGACCTCTGTATAGCTGACATCATCAAAAGGAGTCTATAACTTTAAATAGTTTGAATTTTTTTATGACACTTTGACCACAAATAAGTTCAAAAGGTCAGATATGGACATCTATATGGCTTATGAAGCACCAGAAGGAGTCTATGAGTATTTATAGAAATCCCAATATCGAGGACTCTTTGGCCAGAAATATGTTCAGGAGGTCAAAAGGGGACCTCTGTATAGCTGACTTATCATCAAAAGGAGTCTATAACTTTATATAGTTTGAAGTTTTTTTAGGACACTTTGACCACAAATAAGTTCAAAAGATCAGATATGGACATCTATATGGCTTATGAAGCACCAGAAGGAGTCTATGAGTATGTATCGAAAACGCAAGATCGTGGGCTCTTTGGCCAGAAATACGTTCAGTACGTCAAAAGGGGCCCTCTGTATAGCTGATTTATCTTTAAAAGGAGTCTATAACTTTATATAGTTTGAATTTTTTTACGACACTTTGACCACAAATAAGTTCAAAAGGTCAGATATGGACATCTATATGGCTTATGAAGCATCAGAAGGAGTCTATGAGTATGTATAGAAATCCCAATATCGAGGACTCTTTGGCCAGAAATATGTTCAGGAGGTCAAAAGGGGACCTTTGTATAGCTGACTTATCATCAAAAGGAGTCTATAACTTTATATAGTTTGAATTTTTTTTTAGGAAACTTTGACCACAAATAAGTTCAAAAGGTCAGATATGGACATCTACATGGCTTATGAGGCATCAGAAGGAGTCTATGAGTATGTATAGAAAGCCCAAGATCAAGGACTGTTTGGCCAGAAATATGTTTAGGAGGTCAAAAGTTGACCTCTGTATAGCTGATTTATCATGAAAAGGAGTCTATAACTTTCTATAGTTTGAAAAAATTTGAGGACACTTTGACCACAAATAAGTTCAAAATGTCAGATATGGACATCTATATGGCTTATGAAGCACCAGAAGGAGTCTATGACCATGTATAGAAAGCCCAAGATCGAGGACTCTTTGGCCAGAAATATGTTCAGGAGGTCAAAAGGGGACCTCTGTATAGCTGACTTATCATCAAAAGGAGTCTATAACTTTATATAGTTTTAATTTTTTTTAGGACACTTTGACAAGAAATAAGTTCAAAAGGATAGATATGGATATCTATATGGCTTATGAAGCATCAGAAGGAGTCTATGAGTATGTATAGAAAGCCCAAGATAGAGGTCTCTTTGGCCAGAAATATGTTCCTTGGGTCAAATATGGAATTCTGTATGTCTGACGTAACATCAGAAAGAGTCAACAAGTATATATGGAAAGATCAAGTTTCGAGTACTCACTCCATGGCCAGAAAAAAATTCGGTAGGTCAAATATGGACTTTTGTCAGGATGATATAACATCCGAAGATATCAGTCTGAATGTATAGTGTTAATCTTTTAGGACTCTTTGGCCAGAAATATTTTCAGTAGGTCAAAAGGGGACCTCTGTATAGCTGATTTATCATCAGAAGGAGACTATAACTTTATAAAGTTTGAAAAATTTTGAGGACACTTTGACCAGAAATAAGTTCAAAAGGTCAGATATGGACATCTATATGGCTTATGAAGCATCAGAAGGAGTTGGACTATATGAATAGAAAGCCCAAGACTTTGGCCAAAAATATGTTCCTTGGGTCAAATATGGACTTCTTTATGGCTGACGTAACATCAGAAAAAGTCAACGAGTATAAATGGTAAGGTCAAGTTTCGAGTACTCCTTGGACAGAAAAAAATTCAGTGTCAAATTTGGACCTTTGTCAGGATGATATAACATCTTTAAGGACTCTTTGGCCAGAAATATGTTCAGCAGGTCAAAAGCGTACCTATGTATAGCTGATTCTTATAACATTATGTGCTTTGCACAAACGATCTAACGTTTAAGAACATAGGTTATGCACTTCGTGTGTCGTAACTCAATGCCATGTTCATTAGAGAGATAACATATGTGTTGTTGCTTTGCACAAACTGTCTAACGTTGCGCATTGAAGAATAACATATAGTCTGTGCACTACTTGCATTGCATTGCACAACAGAACTACTCGATCCCATGTTCATTAATTGCATTGCATTGCACACACGATCTAACGTTGTGCATTGAAGAATAACAGAGGCTATGCACTTCTTGCATTGCATTGCATTGCACACCAGAACTAACTCATTCCCATGTTCATTAAAGAGATAACATATGTGTTGTTGCAATTGCATTGCACAAACGATCTAAAGTTGTGCACTGAAGAATAACTTATAGGTTATGCATATTTCGCATTGCATTGCACACCAGAACTAAATCATTCCCATGTTCATTATAGAGATGATATGTGTGTTGATGCATTGCATTGCATTGCATTGCACTAACGATCTAACGTTGTGCACTGAAGAATAACATATAGGTTATGCACTTTTTGCATTGCATTGTACAACTGAACTACCTCATTCCCATGTTGATTAAAGACATAACGTTTGTTGTTGCATTACATTGCATTGCACTAACGATCTAACGTTGTGCACTGAAGAATAACATATAGGTATGCACTTTTTGCACTGCATTGCATTGCACACCAGAACTAAATCATTCCCATGTTCATTATAGAGATGATATGTGTGTTGATGCATTGCATTGCATTGCATTGCACTAACGATCTAACGTTGTGCACTGAAGAATAACATATAGGTTATGCACTTTTTGCATTGCATTGTACAAATGAACTACCTCATTCCCATGTTGATTAAAGACATAACGTTTGTTGTTGCATTACATTGCATTGCACTAACGATCTAACGTTGTGCACTGAAGAATAACATATAGGTATGCACTTTTTGCACTGCATTGCATTGCACACCAGAACTAAATCATTCCCATGTTCATAAAAGAGATAACGTTTGTTGGTGCATTGCATTGCATTGCACAAACGATCTAACGTTGTGCACTGAAGAATAACGATATAGGTTATGCACTTTTTGCATTGCATTGCACTGCACACCAGAACTAAATCATTCCCATGTTCATTAAAGACATAACACGTGTTGTTGCATTGCATTGTATTGCATTGCATTGATTTGCATTGCTTTGCATTGCACTGCATTGCATTGCTTTGCATTGCACTAACGATCTAACGTTGTGCACTGAAGAATAACATATAGGTCATGCACTTTTTGCATTGCATTGCATTGCATACCAGAACTAAATCATTGCAATGTTCATTAAAGACATAACGTATGTTGTTGCATTGCATTGCATTGTATTGCATTGCATTGCATTGCAATGTATTGCAATGCAATGTTTTGCGTTGCATTACATTCATTTGCATTGCTTTGCACTGCATTGCATTGCACTAAAGATCTAACGTTGTGCACTGAAGAATAACAAATAGGTTATGCACTTTTCGCATTGCATTGCATTGCACACCAGAACTAAATCATTCCCATGTTCATTAAAGACATAACGTGTGTTGTTGCATTGCATTGTATTGCATTGCATTGATTTGCATTGCTTTGCACTGCATTGCATTGCACTAACGATCTAACGTTGTGCACTGAAGAATAACATATGTTATGCACTTTTTGCATTGCATTGCACACCAGAACTACCTCATTCCGATGTTGATTAAAAACATAACGTGTGTTGTTGCATTGCATTGCATTTCATTGCATTGCATTGCATTGCATTGCATTGCATTGCATTGCATTGCATTTATTTGCATTGCTTTGCACTGCATTGAATTGCATTGAATTGCATTGCATTGCACTAACGATCTAACGTTGTGCACTGAAGAATAACATATAGGTTAAGCACTTTTCTCATTGAATTGCATTGCACACCAGAACTAAATCATTCCCATGTTCATTAAAGACATAACGTGTGTTGTTGCATTGCATTGCATTGTATTGCATTGCATTGATTTGCATTGCTTTGCACTGCATTGCATTGCACTAACGATCTAACGTTGTGCACGTATTGCATTGCACGTATTGCACACCAGAACTAAATCATTCCCATGTTCATTAAAGACATAACGTGTGTTGCTGCATTGCATTGTATTGCATTGCATTGCTATGTATTGCAATGCAATGTATTGCATTGCATTACATTGAATTGCACTGCTTTGCATTGCTTTGCACTGCATTGCATTGCACTAACGATCTAACGTTGTGCACTGAAGAATAACATATGTTATGCACTTTTTGCATTGCATTGCACACCAGAACTACCTCATTCCCATGTTGATTAAAAACATAACGTATGTTGTTGCATTGCATTTATTTGCACTGCATTGCATTGCATTGCATTGCATTGCTTTGCACTGCATTGCATTGCACTGCATTGCACTGCATTGCATTGCATTGCATTGCATTGCACTAACGATCTAACGTTGTGCACTGAAGAATAACATATAGGTTATGCACGTATTGCATTGCATTGCACACCAGAACTAAATCATTCCCATGTTCATTAAAGACATAACGTGTGTTGTTGCATTGCATTGTATTGCATTGCATTGCATTGCTTTGCTTTGCATTGCATTGCATTGCTTTGCATTGCATTGCTTTGCATTGCTTTGCATTGCATTGCTTTGCATTGCTTTGCATTGCTTTGCATTGCTTTGCATTGCTTTGCATTGCTTTGCATTGCTTTGCATTGCTTTGCATTGCATTGCATTGCATTGCATTGCTTTGCATTGCATTGCACTGCATTGCACTAACGATCTAACGTTGTGCACTGAAGAATAACATATAGGTTATGCTCTTTTCGCATTGCATTGCACACCAGAACAAAATCATTCCCAAGTTCATTATAGAGATGATATGTGTGTTGTTGCATTGCATTGCATTGCATTGCATTGCATTGCATTGCATTGCATTGCATTGCATTGCATTGTATTGTATTGCATTGCTTCGCACTGCATTGCATTGCATTGCATTGCACTAACGATCTAACTATGTGCAAGAAAGAATAACATATAGGTTATGCACTTTTTGCATTTCATTGCACACCAGACCTAAATCATTCCCATGTTCATTAAAGAGATAACGTTTGTTGGTGCATTGCATTGCATTGCATTGATTTGCAATGCCTTGTACTGCATTGCATTGCATTGCATTGCATTGCACTAACGACCTAACTTTGTGCACTGAAGAATAACATATAGGTTATGCACTTTTTGCATTGCATTGCACTGCACACTAGAACTTATTCTCATGTTCATTAAAGAGATGGTATGTGTGTTGTTGCATTGCATTGCACTAATGATCTAACGTTGTCCACTGAAGAATAACATATAGGTTATGCACTTTTCGCATTGCATTGCATACCAGACTTCTAAATCATTCCCATGTTCATTAAAGAGATAACGTGTGTTGTTGCAATTGCATTGCATTGCATTGCACAAACGATCTAACGTTGTGCTCTGAAGAATAACATATAGGTTATGCCCTTTTCGCATTGCATTGCACACCAGAAATAAATCATTCCCATGTTCTTTAAAGAGATGATATGTGTGTTGTTGCATTGCATTGCACTAGCGATGTAACGTTATGCACTGAAGAATAACATATAGGTTATGCACTTTTTGCATTGCATTGCATTGCACACTAGAACTTAACCATTCCCATGTTCATTAAAGAGATAACATATGTGTTGTTGCATTGCATTGCACAAACGACCTAATGTTGTGCACTGAAGAATAACATATAGGTTATACACTTTTTACATTGCATTGCACACTAGAACTTAACCATTCCCATGTTCATTAAAGAGATAACGTTTGTTGGTGCATTGCATTGCACTAGCGATGTAACGTTGTGCACTCAAGAATAACATATAGGTTATGCACTTTTTGCATTTCATTGCATTGCACACCAGAACTACCTCATTCTCATGTTGATTAAAGACATAACGTGTGTTGTTGCATTGCATTGCATTGCATTTATTTGCAATGCCTTGTACTGCATTGCATTGCATTGCATTGCATTGCATTGCACTAACGATCTAACTTTGTGCACTGAAGTATAACATATAGGTTATGCACTTTTTGCATTGCATTGCACACTAGAACTTAACCATTCCCATGTTCATTAAAGAGATGGTACGTGTGTTGTTGCATTGCATTGCACTAACGATCTAACGTTGTGCACTGAAGAATAACATATAGGTTAATGCACTTTTCGCATTGCATTGCATTGCATTCCAGACTACTAAATCATTCCCATGGTCATTAAAGAGATAAACGTGTGTTGTTGCAATTGCATTGCATTGCATTGCATTGCATTGCACTAACGATCTAACGTTGTGCATTGAAGAATAACATATAGGCTATGCACTTCTTGCATTGCATTACACACCAGAAGTAACTCATTCCCAAACTACATTGCGTTTTGCTTTGAGGAAATACAATATGTGCTATTGCATTGCATTTCACACAAGATCAAACTTTGTGCATTGAAGAATAACATATAAGCTATGAGTGCATCACAAACATACAATAACTATCTCAACTATCTACATTCCACTGCATAAAATATCTAACTGATATAGTTAGATATAATAATAATACATTATTATTCAACGCTAATTCTTAGATCGTTTGTGCAATGCAACACTCATGTTATGTTTTCATTGCACATGAGGTATGAAGTAGTTTATTCTATGCATTGTAATGCAAGAGGTAAATGCAATAATTTCCCTTAAAAGAATAAATGAATAAGTTAGTTATTGTGCAATGCCAATGCACATATGTCACGTGTCAAATCAGACCTACAGAGGTCCCTCTTGTCTTATATAACATCACAAGAAGTCAGTCTTGTATGTTTAGTAAGCCAGACAGTAGTCCATATTTGACTGATTGAACATATTTTTGGAAAAAGAGTCCTCAAAAGGTATTTTGTGTATATTATAAACTTATAGACTCCTTCTGATGTTAAATCAGCCATATAGAGGTGCATATTTGACCTATTGAACTTATTTCTGGTCAAAGGGTCCTCAAAGTTTTTTAAACAAACTTATAGACTCCTTCTGTTACATCACCCATAAAAAAAAGTACATTTTTGACCTACTAAACATATTTCTGCCAAGAGACCATGAAACTTAACTTACTATACGTACATATTGACTTCTCGTGATGTTAACTCAGGCAAGGAGTAGTCGATATTTGACCGATTGAACACATTTTTGGCCAAAGAGGCCTCGAAATGTTTTTTTTTTTCTCTTATAAATTTATAGACTCCTTCTGATGTTAAATCAGCCATACAGAAGTCCATATTTGACCTTCTGAACATATTTCTGGCCAGAGACCTTGAACATTTACCTTACTATTTATATTTCTCCTACCATAAAGAATTCTCGTGATGTTATGTCAGCCAGACTGTAGCCATATTTGACTGATTTAACATGTTTTTGGCCAAAGAATCCTCAAAATGTTTTTTACTCTTAGAAACTCATAGACTCCTTCTGATGTTAAATCAGCCATACAGAAGTCCATATTTGACCCAAGGAATATATTTTTGGCCATAGAGTTCTCGATCTTGACCTTTCTATACATACTCATAGACTCATTCTAATGTTACATAAGCCATATAGATATCCATATCTGACCTTTTGAACTTATTTCTGGTCATCAAAAGTTTTTAAACTATATAAAGTTATAGACTCTTTCTGATGATAAATCAGCTATTCAGAGGACCCCTTTTGACCTACTGAACATATTTCTGGCCAAAGAGTCCTAAATGATTAACACTATACATTCAGATTGATATCTTCGGATGTTATATCTTCCTAACAAAAGTCCATATTTGACATACTGAATTTACTTCTGGCCAAGGAGTACTCGAAACTTGACCTTTCCATACAGAATTGTTGACTCTTTCTGATGTTACGTCAGACATACAGAATTCCATATTTGACCCAAGGAACATATTTCTTGCCAAAGAGTCCTCGATCTTATGCTTTCTATACATACTCATAGACTCCTTCTGATGCCTCATAAGCCATATAGATGTCCATATATGACCTTTTGAACTTATTTGTGGTCAAAGTGTCCTAAAAAAAGAATCAAACTATATAAAGTTATAGACTCCTTTTGATGATGTCAGCTATACAGAGGTCCCCTTTTGACCTCCTGAACATGTTTCTGGCCAAAGAGTCCTTGATCTTGGGGCTTTCTATACATACTCATAGACTCCTTCTGGTGCTTCATAAGCCATATAGATGTCCATATCTGACCTTTTGAACTTATTTGTGGTCAAAGTGTCCTAACATTTTTTCAAACTATAGAAAGTTCTAGACTCCTTTTGATGATAAATCAGCTATACAGAGGGCCCCTTTTGAACTACTGAACATATTTCTTGCCAAAGAGTCTTCGATATTATGCTTTCTATACATACTCATAGACTCCTTCTGATGCCTCATAAGCCATATAGATGTCCATATCTGACCTTTTGAACTTATTTGTGGTCAAAGTGTCCTAAAACAAAAAATTCAAGCTATATAAAGTTATAGACTCCTTTTGATGATAAGTCAGCTATACAGAGATCCCCTTTTGACCTCCTGAACATGTTTCTGGCCAAAGAGTCCTTGATCTTGGGGCTTTCTATACATACTCATAGACTCCTTCTGGTGCTTCATAAGCCATATAGATATCCATATCTGACCTTTTGAACTTATTTGTGGTGAAAGTGTCCTAACATTTTTTCAAACTATAGAAAGTTCTAGACTCCTTTTGATGATAAATCAGCTATACAGAGGGCCCCTTTTCACCTCCTGAACATGTTTCTGGCCAAAGAGTCCTCGATCTTATGCTTTCTATACATACTCATAGACTCCTTCTGATGCCTCATAAGCCATATAGATGTCCATATCTGACCTTTTGAACTTATTTGTGGTCAAAGTTTCCTAAAAAAAATTCTAACTATATAAAGTTATAGACTCCTTTTGATGATAAATCAGCTATACAGAGGGCCCCTTTTGACCTCCTGAACATGTTTCTGGCCAAAGAGTCCTCGATCTTATGCTTTCTATACATACTCATAGACTCCTTCTGATGCCTCATAAGCCATATAGATGTCCATATCTGACCTTTTGAACTTATTTGTGGTCAAAGTGTCATAAAAAAATTCAAACTATATAAAGTTACAGACTCTTTTTGATGATGTCAGCTATATAGAGGTCCCCTTTTGACCTCCTGAACATGTTTCTGGCCAAAGAGTCTTCGATCTTGGGATTTCTATACATACTCATAGACTCCTTCTGATGCTTCATAAGCCATATAGATGTCCATATCTGACCTTTTGAACTTATTTGTGGTCAAAGTATCCTAACATTTTTTCAAACTATAGAAAGTTCTAGACTCCTTTTGATGATAAATCAGCTATACAGAGGGCCCCTTTTGAACTACTGAACATATTTCTGGCCAAAGAGTCCTCGATCTTATGCTTTCTATACATACTCATAGACTCCTTCTGATGCCTCATAAGCCATATAGATGTCCATATCTGACCTTTTGAACTTATTTGTGGTCAAAGTGTCCTAAAACAAAAAATTCAAACTATATAAAGTTATAGACTCCTTTTGATGATAAGTCAGCTATACAGAGATCCCCTTTTGACCTCCTGAACATGTTTCTGGCCAAAGAGTCCTTGATCTTGGGGCTTTCTATACATACTCATAGACTCCTTCTGGTGCTTCATAAGCCATATAGATATCCATATCTGACCTTTTGAACTTATTTGTGGTGAAAGTGTCCTAACATTTTTTCAAACTATAGAAAGTTCTAGACTCCTTTTGATGATAAATCAGCTATACAGAGGGCCCCTTTTGACCTCCTGAACATGTTTCTGGCCAAAGAGTCCTCGATCTTATGCTTTCTATACATACTCATAAGACTCCTTCTGATGCCTCATAAGCCATATAGATGTCCATATCTGACCTTTTGAACTTATTTGTGGTCAAAGTTTCCTAAAAAAAATTCTAACTATATAAAGTTATAGACTCCTTTTGATGATAAATCAGCTATACAGAGGGCCCCTTTTGACCTCCTGAACATGTTTCTGGCCAAAGAGTCCTCGATCTTATGCTTTCTATACATACTCATAGACTCCTTCTGATGCTTCATAAGCCATATAGATGTCTATATCTGACCTTTTGAACTTATTTGTGGTCAAAGTGTCATAAAAAAATTCAAACTATATAAAGTTATAGACTCCTTTTGATGATAAGTCAGCTATACAGAGGTCCCCTTTTGACCTCCTGAACATGTTTCTGGCCAAAGAGTCCTCGATATTGGGATTTCTATAAATACTCATAGACTCCTTCTGATGCCTCATAAGCCATATAGATGTCCATATCTGACCTTTTGAACTTATTTGTGGTCAAAGTATCCTAACATTTTTTCAAACTATAGAAAGTTATAGACTCCTTTTGATGATAAATCAGCTATACAGAGGGCCCCTTTTGAACTACTGAACATATTTCTTGCCAAAGAGTCTTCGATATTATGCTTTCTATACATACTCATAGACTCCTTCTGATGCTTCATAAGCCATATAGATGTCCATATCTGACCTTTTGAACTTATTTGTGGTCAAAGTGTCCTAAAAAAAATTCAATCTATATAAAGTTATAGACTCCTTTTGATGATAAGTCAGCTATACAGAGGTCCCCTTTTGACCTCCTGAACATGTTTCTGGCCAAAGAGTCCTCGATATTGGGATTTCTATAAATACTCATAGACTCCTTCTGATGCCTCATAAGCCATATAGATGTCCATATCTGACCTTTTGAACTTATTTGTGGTCAAAGTGTCATAAAAAAATTCAAACTATATAAAGTTACAGACTCTTTTTGATGATGTCAGCTATATAGAGGTCCCCTTTTGACCTCCTGAACATGTTTCTGGCCAAAGAGTCTTCGATCTTGGGATTTCTATACATACTCATAGACTCCTTCTGATGCTTCATAAGCCATATAGATGTCCATATCTGACCTTTTGAACTTATTTGTGGTGAAAGTGTCCTAACATTTTTTCAAACTATAGAAAGTTCTAGACTCCTTTTGATGATAAATCAGCTATACAGAGGGCCCCTTTTGACCTCCTGAACATGTTTCTGGCCAAAGAGTCCTCGATCTTATGCTTTCTATACATACTCATAAGACTCCTTCTGATGCCTCATAAGCCATATAGATGTCCATATCTGACCTTTTGAACTTATTTGTGGTCAAAGTTTCCTAAAAAAAATTCTAACTATATAAAGTTATAGACTCCTTTTGATGATAAATCAGCTATACAGAGGGCCCCTTTTGACCTCCTGAACATGTTTCTGGCCAAAGAGTCCTCGATCTTATGCTTTCTATACATACTCATAGACTCCTTCTGATGCTTCATAAGCCATATAGATGTCTATATCTGACCTTTTGAACTTATTTGTGGTCAAAGTGTCATAAAAAAATTCAAACTATATAAAGTTATAGACTCCTTTTGATGATAAGTCAGCTATACAGAGGTCCCCTTTTGACCTCCTGAACATGTTTCTGGCCAAAGAGTCCTCGATATTGGGATTTCTATAAATACTCATAGACTCCTTCTGATGCCTCATAAGCCATATAGATGTCCATATCTGACCTTTTGAACTTATTTGTGGTCAAAGTATCCTAACATTTTTTCAAACTATAGAAAGTTATAGACTCCTTTTGATGATAAATCAGCTATACAGAGGGCCCCTTTTGAACTACTGAACATATTTCTTGCCAAAGAGTCTTCGATATTATGCTTTCTATACATACTCATAGACTCCTTCTGATGCCTCATAAGCCATATAGATGTCCATATCTGACCTTTTGAACTTATTTGTGGTCAAAGTATCCTAACATTTTTTCAAACTATAGAAAGTTATAGACTCCTTTTGATGATAAATCAGCTATACAGAGGGCCCCTTTTGAACTACTGAACATATTTCTGGCCAAAGAGTCCTCGATCTTATGCTTTCTATACATACTCATAGACTCCTTCTGATGCTTCATAAGCCATATAGATGTCCATATCTGACCTTTTGAACTTATTTGTGGTCAAAGTGTCCTAAAAAAAATTCAATCTATATAAAGTTATAGACTCCTTTTGATGATAAGTCAGCTATACAGAGGTCCCCTTTTGACCTCCTGAACATGTTTCTGGCCAAAGAGTCCTCGATATTGGGATTTCTATAAATACTCATAGACTCCTTCTGATGCCTCATAAGCCATATAGATGTCCATATCTGACCTTTTGAACTTATTTGTGGTCAAAGTGTCATAAAAAAATTCAAACTATATAAAGTTACAGACTCTTTTTGATGATGTCAGCTATATAGAGGTCCCCTTTTGACCTCCTGAACATGTTTCTGGCCAAAGAGTCTTCGATCTTGGGATTTCTATACATACTCATAGACTCCTTCTGATGCTTCATAAGCCATATAGATGTCCATATCTGACCTTTTGAACTTATTTGTGGTCAAAGTGTCATAAAAAAAATTCAAACTATATAAAGTTCTAGACTCCTTTTGATGATAAATCAGCTATACAGAGGTCCCCTTTTGAACTACTGAACATATTTCTGGCCAAAGAGTCCTCGATATTGGGATTTATATACATACTCATAGACTCCTTCTGGTGCTTCATAAGCCATATAGATATCCATATCTGACATTTTGAACTTATTTGTGGTCAAAGTGTCCTAAAAAAAAAATCAAACTATATAAAGTTATAGACTCCTTTTGATGATAAATCAGCTATACAGAGGGCCCCTTTTGAACTACTGAACATATTTCTGGCCAAAGAGTCCTCGATCTTATGCTTTCTATACATACTCATAGACTCCTTCTGATGCCTCATAAGCCATATAGATGTCCATATCTGACCTTTTGAACTTATTTGTGGTCAAAGTGTCATAAAAAAATTCAAACTATATAAAGTTACAGACTCTTTTTGATGATGTCAGCTATATAGAGGTCCCCTTTTGACCTCCTGAACATGTTTCTGGCCAAAGAGTCTTCGATCTTGGGATTTCTATACATACTCATAGACTCCTTCTGATGCTTCATAAGCCATATAGATGTCCATATCTGACCTTTTGAACTTATTTGTGGTCAAAGTGTCCTAAAAAAAATTCAATCTATATAAAGTTATAGACTCCTTTTGATGATAAATCAGCTATACAGAGGGCCCCTTTTGAACTACTGAACATATTTCTGGCCAAAGAGTCCTCGATCTTATGCTTTCTATACATACTCATAGACTCCTTCTGATGCCTCATAAGCCATATAGATGTCCATATCTGACCTTTTGAACTCATTTGTGGTCAAAGTGTCATAAAAAAAATTCAAACTATATAAAGTTATAGACTCCTTTTGATGATAAGTCAGCTATACAGAGGTCCCCTTTTGACCTCCTGAACATGTTTCTGGCCAAAGAGTTCTTGAACATTATCTTGCTATACTACAGATTGACTTGTTGTGATGTTATATTAACCAGCCAGTAGTCTATTTTTGACCTACTGAAAATATTTCTGGCCAGAGTCCGTGAACATTCACTCACTATACAATATAGACTGACTTCTTGCAATGCCAAACCAGGCAGGCAGTAGTCCATATTTGACCGATTGAAAAAAAATTTGACCAAAGAGTTCTCAAAAGGATTTTGTCTGTCATAATCTATAGACTCCTTCTGATGTCCGAAAATATTACTGGCCAAAGAGTCCTTAAAGATTAACACTATACATTCAGATTGATATCTTCGGATGTTATATCATCATGACAAAAGTCCATATTTGACATACTGAAATTTTTTCTGGTCAAAGAGTCTCAACTTGACCATTCTATATATACTCATTGACTCTTTCTGATTCTTCATTAGCTATATAGATGTCCATATATGGCGAATTGAAAATATTTTTGGCAAAAAGGTCCTCACAAGTTAACTTACTAAATACTCATAGACTTCTTCTGATGATACATCACTTTAACAGGTATGTGACCCTCTGAATATATTTTTGGCCAAAGAATCATTGAACATTAACTCTCTATACATATTGACTCAAGAGTCAAAATTTGACCTCTTTTGGTCTGATTTATCATCAGATGGAGTCTATAATTTTACATAGTTTAAAAACTTTTGAGGAACCTTTGACCAGAAATAATAATAAGTCATAAATATGGACATAAATATGGCTTATGAAGAATCAGAAGGAGACTATGAGTATGTATAGAAAGTTCATGATTGGCCACAAATATGTCCCTTGGGTCAATTATGGACTTCTTTATGGCTGATGTAACATCAGATGGAGTAAACGACTATGTGTAGAAAGAAACAGCATAAGGAGTCAATGAGCATGTATAGAATGTTCAAGATCGAGGACTCTTTTACTAGAAATATGTTCAGTAGGTAAATTATGGAGTACTCTCTGGCTGATGAAGCACTAAAAGGAGTCAATGAGCATGTATAGAAAGTTCAAGTACATAGACTCGTTGGCCAAAAAAAAAAAAAAAAAAAAAGAGTCATTATGGACAGTTGTCTGGCCGATGTACTATCTGAAGGAGTTTTGAACTTTCTATAAGTGTGAATAGAAAGTTCAAGATCAAGGACTCTTCAGTCAGAAATATGTTCAACATGTTAAATCTGAACTACTTTATGGCTAAAGAAATAAAATAAGGCGTCACTGAGAATGTATAGAAAGTTCAAAATCGAGGACTCTTTTACCAGAAATATTTTCAGTAGGTCCATTATTGACTACTGTCTGGCTGATGAAACACTAAAAGGAGTCAATTAGCATGTACAAAATTTTCAAGTCAGAAATATGTTCAACATGTCAAATCTGGACTTCTGTATGGCTAAAGAAACAAAATAAGGCATCACTGAGAATGTATAGAAAGTTCAAGATCGAGAACTCTTTTACTTCAATAGTGAATATCTACAATTGTCTGGCCGATGTACTATCTGAAAGAGTCTATAAGTATGAATAGAAAGTTCAAGATCGAGGACTCTTCGGTCAGAAATATGTTCATTATGTCAAATCAGAACTACTGCATGGCTGATGAAACACCAGAAAGAGTCTATGAGTATGTTTAAAAGTTTCAAGATCGAGGACTCTTTTGCCAGAAATATGTTTAGTGGGTCAAATATGGACTGCTGTCTGGCTGATGAATCAGAAGTCAATGAAGATTGAGGAAGAAGATTATGAATAGAAAGTTCAAGTTCAAAGACTCTTCAGGTAGAAATATGTTCAGTGGGTCAATTATCTATATGGAGTCACTGAGAATCTATAGAAAGTTCAAGACAGAGGACTCTTTTACTATAAATATGTTCAGAGGGTCAATTATGGACTATTGTCTGCTTGTGAAACATCAGAAGGAGTCAATGAGCCTATATAGAAAGTTCAAGTTCAAGACTCTTCGGGCAGCAATATGTTCAGTAGGTCAATTATGGACTAATGTCTGGCTGATGAAACACTAAAAGGAGTCAATTAGCATGTACAGAATGTTCAAGTTCATGGACTTGTTGGCCAGAAATATGTTTAATAATTAATATGGACAATTGTCTGTCCGATGTAACTTTCTGAAAGAGTCTATAATTATGAATAGAAAGTTCAAGATCAAAATCTCTTTGGTCAGAAATATGTTCAACATGTCAAATCTGGACTACTGTATGGCTGAAGAAACATCAGAAGTAAATGATTATGTATAGAAAGTTCAAGTTCATAGACTCTTCGGGCAGAAAAATGTTCAGTAGGTCAATTGTGGACAATTATCTGGCTGATGAAACATCAGAAGGAGTATGTATAGAAAGAATAAGATCAAGGTCTCTTTGGCCAGAAATATGTTCAATTGATCAAATTTTGAAATACTATATTGCTGTTGTAAAATCAGGAGTCATTGAGTATGTATTGAAAAATGTTCATAGACTCATTGGTCAGAAATAGGTTTAATAGGTCATATTGATACAATACAATACAATAATGTTTTGCTATTGTAACATCAGAAGGAGTCAATGTATAGAGAAATCAAGATTATAAACCCATCGCTCAGAAATGAGTTTAGTAGTCAATTATGGATCATTTTTTGGCTGAAGTACTATCTGAAAGCGTCTATGAGTACGTATAGAAAGATCAAGGACTCTTCCAGCCAGAAATATGTTCAATTGTCAAATATGGATAATAGCCTGGGTGATGAAAAATCAGAAGGAGATAGTAATTATGTATAGATATTTAAAGTTCTAGGTCTCTTTGGCCAGATATATGTTCAATGGGTCAAATTTGGACTAACAATATGGTTGATTTAACATCAAAAGTAGTCGATGAGAATGCATATAAACATACCTTTTGACGACTCTTTTTGCCAGAAATATGTTCTCTTGGTCAAATATGGACTACTGTATGGTGGATGTAAAATCAAAAATAGTCTAGGAGAAGGAACAGTAAGTTAAACTTTGATGATTCTTTTGCCAGAAATATGTTCAGTAGGTCAATAACTGACTTCTGTCTCAATGATGAAACATCAGAACAAGCCTATGATTATGTATAGAACGATCAAGATCGAGGACACTTTGGTTATAGAAATGTTCAATAGGTCAAATTTGAACTATACTGTATGGCTGATGAAACATCAGAAGGATTGTAAAAGCAATTAGTCTCATGTCTCATGTCTAGAAATATGTTCAAAATATAAAATTTGAACTACTGTTCAAATACATTGGATAGCAGATAATTAATTAACAAGTCTACAAGTATGTTTAGAAAGTTCAAGATCGAGGACTCTATGGTCAGAAATATATTCAATGGGTCAAGTATGGACATCTTTCAGGCTGATGAAACATCAGAAGCTGTCAATGAGCATGTACAGAAAGGTCAAGATCAGGGACTCTTTGACCAGAAATATATTAGTAGGTCAAATATGGACTTTTGTATGGCTAATGTATTATTAAGAGAAGTCAATAAGCAGAGAAAGTTAATGTTCAAAGACTCTTTGGCCAAAAATGTGTTCAGTAGTTCAAATAGGAACCTCTGTATGGCTGAATTAACATAATAAGAAACCCTTTGAGGACCATTTGACCAGAAATAAGTTCAGTAGGTCAAATATGGAATTCTATATGTGGCTTATGAACCATCAGAAGGAGTCTAGGAGTGAGAATGCAAAGTTCAAGATTGAGGACTCTTTTTTATCAGAAGGAGTCTATAACTTTATATAGTTTGAAAAATTTTGAGGACACTTTGACCAGAAATAAGTTCAAAAGGATAGATATGGACATCTATATGGCTTATGAAGCATCAGAAGGAGTCTATGAGTATGTATAGAAAGCCCAAGATCGAGGACTCTTTGGCCAGAAATATGTTCTGGAGGTCAAAAGGGGACCTCTGTATAGCTCATTTATCATCAAAAGGAGTCTATCACTTTATATACTTTGAAAAAATTTTGAGGACACTTTGACCACAAATAAGTTCAAAAGGTCAAATATGGAAATCTATATGGCTTATGAAGCATCAGAAGGAGTCTATGAGTATGTATAGAAAGCCCAAGATCGAGGACTCTTTGGCCAGAAATATGTTCTGGAGGTCAAAAGGGGACCTCTGTATAGCTCATTTATCATCAAAAGGAGTCTATCACTTTATATACTTTGAAAAAATGTTAGGACACCTTGACCACAAATAAGTTCAAAAGGTCAGATATGGACATCTATATGGCTTATGAAGCACCAGAAGGAGTCTATGAGTATGTATAGAAAGCCCAAGATCAAGGACTCTTTGGCCAGTAATATGTTCAGGAGGTCAAAAGGGGACCTCTGTATAGCTGATTTATCATCAAAAGGAGTCTATAACTTTCTATAGTTTGAAAACTTTTGAGGACACTTTGACCACAAATAAGTTCAAAAGGTCAGATATGGACATCTATATGGCTTATGAAGCATCAGAAGGAGTCTATGAGTATGTATAGATAGCCCAAGATCGAGGACTCTTTGGCCAGAAATATGTTCAGTAGGTCAACAGGGGACCTCTGTATAGCTGATTTATCATCAAAAGGAGTCTATCACTTTATATAGTTTGAAAAAATGTTAGGACACTTTGACCACAAATAATTTCAAAAGGTCAGATATGGACATCTATATGGCTTATGAAGCATCAGAAGGAGTCTATGAGTATGTCTAGAAAGCCCAAGATCAAGGACTCTTTGGCCAGAAATATGTTCAGGAGGTCAAAAGGGAACCTCTGTATAGCTGACTTATCATCAAAAGGAGTCTATAACTCTATATAGTTTGCATTTTTTTATGACACTTTGACCACAAATAAGTTCAAAAGGTCAGATATGGACATCTATATGGCTTATGAAGCATCAGAAGGAGTCTATGAGTATGTATAGAAAGCCCAAGATCAAGGACTCTTTGGCCAGAAATATGTTCTGGAGGTCAAAAGGGGACCTCTGTATAGCTCATTTATCATCAAAAGGAGTCTATAACTTTCTATAGTTTGAAAACTTTTGAGGACACTTTGACCACAAATAAGTTCAAAAGGTCAGATATGGACATCTATATGGCTTATGAAGCATCAGAAGGAGTCTATGAGTATGTATAGAAAGCCCAAGATCAAGGACTCTTTGGCCAGAAATATGTTCTGGAGGTCAAAAGGGGACCTCTGTATAGCTCATTTATCATCAAAAGGAGTCTATAACTTTCTATAGTTTGAAAACTTTTGAGGACACTTTGACCACAAATAAGTTCAAAAGGTCAGATATGGACATCTATATGGCTTATGAAGCATCAGAAGGAGTCTATGAGTATGTATAGATAGCCCAAGATCGAGGACTCTTTGGCCAGAAATATGTTCAGTAGGTCAACAGGGGACCTCTGTATAGCTCATTTATCATCAAAAGGAGTCTATAACTTTCTATAGTTTGAAAACTTTTGAGGACACTTTGACCACAAATAAGTTCAAAAGGTCAGATATGGACATCTATATGGCTTATGAAGCATCAGAAGGAGTCTATGAGTATGTATAGAAAGCCCAAGATCAAGGACTCTTTGGCCAGAAATATGTTCTGGAGGTCAAAAGGGAACCTCTGTATAGCTGACTTATCATCAAAAGGAGTCTATAACTTTATATAGTTAGAATTTTTTTATGACACTTTGACCACAAATAAGTTCAAAAGGTCAGATATGGACATCTATATGGCTTATGAAGCATCAGAAGGAGTCTATGAGTATGTATAGAAAGCCCAAGATCAAGGACTCTTTGGCCAGAAATATGTTCAGGAGGTCAAAAGGGAACCTCTGTATAGCTGACTTATCATCAAAAGGAGTCTATAACTTTATATAGTTAGAATTTTTTTATGACACTTTGACCACAAATAAGTTCAAAAGGTCAGATATGGACATCTATATGGCTTATGAAGCATCAGAAGGAGTCTATGAGTATGTATAGAAAGCCCAAGATCAAGGACTCTTTGGCCAGAAATATGTTCAGGAGGTCAAAAGGGAACCTCTGTATAGCTGACATCATCAAAAGGAGTCTATAACTTTATATAGTTTGAAGTTTTTTTAGGACACTTTGACCACAAATAAGTTCAAAATGTCAGATATGGAAATCTATATGGCTTATGAGGCATCAGAAGGAGTCTATGAGTATGTATAGAAAGCATAAGATCGAGGACTCTTTGGCCAGAAATATGTTCAGTAGTTCAAAAGGGGACCTCTGTATAGCTGATTTATCATCAAAAAGAGTCTATAACTTTCTATAATTTGAAAAAATGTTAGGACACTTTGACCACAAATAAGTTCAAAAGGTCAGATATGGAGGGGAGGCACGTGACCCACTGAAGGTAATGGCGGTGTAGTTCGTCTGCTCTCCGACTCGACATCCGTTATTTAATAATTTCTCAGAGATATTCTCCATATCTGATCACATTTTAACCGAATCATCAACGTTGAAGTGATACAACATGTCAAAACGTCAAATGACGAAGTTTTCTCCTGAGAAAAAGCGAATTAAGGACCTCAGGGACGAGCAGGGGGAAGATATCCGCGCCATTGTTGTCGAGGAATTGAAGACACAATTCGGACTTATCAGAGAGTTGTTTAAGGAAGAACTCGCGCCTATTATCGACAGACTCGGCACTTTGGAAGAGGACGTTCGTCGAATAAGGAATCAATTTGACCACATGCAAACCGCTCTCCGTCACGCGAAAAAAGAGACGAGTGAGGTTAAGATGGCAGTCGGCGATTTACAAGAGAAATTGGCTAAACTGGAGGACAAAAATCGTCAGTCAAACATCCGCTTGGTGGGTCTAAAAGAAGGCATGGAAGGAGATGACCCTGTAAGATTCATTCAAAACCATCTACCAAAATGGATCCCTTCTCTTGCTGGTAAGGAATTGGAGATTGAGAGAGCTCATCGTATTTACAACGGAACACGTACAAAGTCATCTCATCGCACGTTCATCTTCAAGATGCTTCGTTATCAAGATCGAAATGCTATTCTTAACGGAGCTCGGGGAGTTGGTCAAATTCTTCATCAAGGAACACCACTGCTTTTTTTTCCGGACTACAGTACACACACGGCGACTAAAAGAAGAGAAATGACCTCGGCGAGAAAGAAACTGACCCAAAAAGGGATATCATCCTTCCTGCTTTACCCTGCGACGGTTAAAGTTAATCACGGAGGAAAGTCATCCCTCTTCCAGACGCCAGAGGAGATTGAGAAATTCATCACTGAACTGTATTCCGCTGAAAGAGTTTCTCTGAAAACTACAGCAATCTTACTTCCAGAATCTGAATCTGAGGAGGATGTCCCTGCAAACCCCATGGAGATCCCTATCCGGAATACTTGATTCTTTCACATCCGTTTCTAGTTCGGGTTGGGCATGGAGGAACGAACCGTCCTTGCAATGGTGGTCATATACCCCAGTATAAAGACCTTGAGGGTAGATAGAAGAGTGTGTTCTAACTCTTTGCTTGCTGCCCATGTTACTTTTGTTCATGTTCTTGTTTTTGTTACTATGTTCTATACCCAAGAATGCCCGTTTAAGTTAGGTATGTATGCTAACTTCTTTAACTTCTGCTTTAATTTTTCCGGGGGATTATATTATGGTCTTCCCATCCCTTCTCAGTTTAGATTTGGAATTTATCTTTTAAAAAATATATGGCTATAAACATTATATCTTGGAATGTTAACGGATTAAATAGCCCCATTAAACGAACTAAATGTTTAGACTATCTTAGAGGCAAAAAGATAACCATCGCTTTGATACAAGAATCTCATTTAAAAGCAGTAGATGTACATCGCTTTCAAAATAAGTATTTTAAACTGATCTCCTCTTCTTCTGCTGCTAATAAAACTAAAGGGGTATTGATTGTTTCCAGGCGCAATACGACTTTTAAAATTTTAAGCTCGGGAGGAGACTCTGCAGGCCGAATTGCTTATGCAGTTGGGACCCTAAACAATGTTAAATATGCCTTTATGTCTGTATACGCTCCTACAGAATGGGATACCTCTTTCTTTCAGGAACTATTAAGTTTGGTAATGAGTTTGGAAGAATGTCAATTGGTGATTGGAGGAGACTTCAATACTGTGCTAGATACTCAATTGGATAGATCCCACTTTTCTAAATACGATGCACCGATCTCTCAATACTTTAAGGACTTTTTGCTTCAGGCTAATTTAAATGATATCTGGCGGCTACAAAATGATGGCACCAAGGATTATACATTTTTCTCAGCACGTCACAAAAGTTATTCTAGAATCGATTATATCCTTACATCTCCATCTCTTACACCTCATATAGCGAAAGTTGTTATTCTCCCTATTATCATATCAGATCATTCTCCTTTAGTGACATCATTAACCCCAATTTCACTGAGAGCCACAAACAATCGATGGAGATTTAACACTTCTCTGTTACAAAATGATGCATTTGTGACTGATCTACGTAACTCCCTGGTGAATTTCCTACAAATAAATAGAGATTCAGCCTCAAATCCTCAAATACTGTGGGAAACCACTAAATGTTTTATAAGGGGTAGATGTATAAGCTTTTCTGCCTATATAAAAAAATGTAGAGAGAATCGCAAAACTGAACTGGAAAAACAAATTGATCTGATAGAGAAAGAATTAAAGGAAAGGTTTTGTGAGTCTAGAGCTAAAGAACTTAAAGCTTACAAAACGGAATTACAATCTATTTATTCTCACAGAGCTGAATTTATCATACACCGTACCAGACAATCTTATTATTTCCACGGAGAACGTTCGTCAAAATTGTTGGCCTGGAGGTTGAAAGGGAACGAAGCTAAGGCCAACATATCAGCTATTAGACAAGAAGGCTCGGTATACACCCAACCTGAAAAGGTGAACAGTGTATTTGAACAATACTACAAACAGCTATATACTTCAGAATCCAGATCCACACCAATACATATAAGCTCATTCCTTAATTCAATAACTCTCCCCAAACTAAATGACACTCAGCGGGAAATATTAGACAGTCCTCTGACAATTGAGGAATTAAAATCAGCTCTAGATTCTTTAAACAATAATAAGGCTCCGGGACTAGATGGAATTCCCCCGGAATTATTTAAATCAATTTGGGATTTAGTTGCACCCTTAATTCTTGACTCATTCAATTTTGCTTTAGAGAAGGGAGCTTTGCACAGAGACCAAACCACAGCTTTAATAACTTTAATACTGAAGAAGGAGAAGGACCCACTAGAATGTTCCAGTTATAGACCAATTAGTCTTCTATCCACCGACTCGAAATTGATGGCAAAAGTACTAGCTCTAAGATTAAACAGGTGTGTTGGAGATTTGATTGGGGGTGATCAAACCGGTTTTATGATGGGGAGATTTGCAGCAGATAACATACGTAGACTGCTTCATGTCATTGAACAATCTGACAATTACCCGACTTCCTCTGCAATCCTTTCTCTGGATGCAGAGAAAGCCTTCGATCGAATTGAGTGGAATTTTTTATGGTCAGTTTTGGAGCATTTCGGTTTTGGCCCTTTCTTTCAACGAGCCGTTAAAACCATCTATTCGGAATGTTCAGCTAAAATTCTCACCGGTTCTCTTATCTCCGCTCCGTTTTATCTTGGTAGAGGTACTCGACAAGGTTGTCCATTATCACCTCTGCTTTTTAATTTATCATTAGAGCCTCTGGCTCAAGCAATCAGACAATGTGCTTTAATATCTCCAATTACCTGTGTGAACACCTCTCATAAAATTTCACTTTATGCAGATGATAGTTTATTATATATGTCAAATATTAAAGAGTCAATCAAGGAATGCCTACATCTATTCAATACTTTTGGAAAATTATCCGGCTATAAAATTAATTGGAATAAGTCTGTCTTTATGCCCCTTAATACAACAGCTAAATTAGAGATTCAGACTCTTGATACCTTAATTCCAATTGCTGACCAGTTTACATATCTTGGAATTAAAATTTTTCCATCGTTACCTCGCATTGCTAAATGGAATTATCAGTCCCTTCTGGATAACATAAAAAAGGATCTTCAATGTTGGACCCCTCTCTGTTTGGCTATCCATGGCCGTATTGCTACAGTTAAAATGAATATACTCCCAAGACTAGGCTTTTTATTTTCAACCTTGCCTCTGGCGCCTCCTACTGACTATTTTAAAGTACTTAATTCGATAGTGACAAAATTTATATGGAATAACAAACGTCCTAGAATTCGACTGAAATTTATGCACCGATTAAAACCACATGGTGGACTATCTTTACCAGATTTTCAATCCTATTATTTAGCATATCAGATGAGACCACTTAGGACATGGGTGGATACAGAATCACATGTACCTTGGCGAGCAATAGAAAATAATATCATATATCCACTGCGCCTACAGGATTTACCCTTTACAGGATTATCTAGGTCAATGATGTCACGATTTGGCCCAATTATTAGGCAATCTATCAAAATTTGGAAAGCAGCAGAAAAGAGTATCGGAGCTTCAGTTAAATATTGCAAATCCACCCCTATTTGGCATAATACTAATCTTTGTATGGCAAAAAAGACATTTATCTTTAAGCCCTGGACGGATTCCGGCATATTCACCCTTAAGGATTTATACAATGCTGATGGGCTTAAGTCCTTTCAGGTCCTACAAGATGAGTTTTCTGTTCCAAGATCCTCATTCTCATTATACTTAGGTTTAAGATCTGCATTGAAAACCTTTGGTGTGCCTTGGTCGGCTAAATTGACTCTTCATCCTATGTTAAAATGGATAGACTCCAGTATGGGCTCTAAAGGAAGTGTTGGTAGGATTGTTGAACAGATTATGGTACACCAATATTCAAAAATGCCGATTGAGAACTTCTGGGAAAAGGAACTCAACATGACAATTGATTGGGACCGTGTTGGAAAAATTGTTTTGCCTGCTCTAAAAATCCAGCTCACCAAATGATTCATTTCAAACTCATTCATAAGGCATATACGACTCCGTGCCTATTGTTTAAAATGAAAAGAAGGCAAAATCCATTTTGCCACCTATGTGAGAGTTCTAATCATGGCACGTATTTACATATGTTTTGGTTTTGTCCTCGGGTTACATCGTTTTGGTCACTGGTGCAGACAGAGCTGTCGGTCTTAATGAACACTGAGATTCAGAAGGAACCATTGCTTTTCCTGTTGCTGGACGATTCGAGGTTGTCATTGTCTCTGAGTCAAAGGAGGATTTTGACAGCTGCCCTTACTGCGGCTAAAAAAGCAATTCTAAAGTTATGGATGGAAACATCCATACCGGTTAGGTGCATATGGAGATCTTATCTGTTGGACATTACTCGTCTGGAATGTACTACTGCAAGGATTCTTGGTGCCCCTGGGAAAACGATACAGTTTTGGATGGACTTCATTGCTAATCTATCAGACAACTAAAACAGGATTAAGGATTTTGATTTATTGTTTTCCAGAGTGTTTTTTTTTTTTTTTTTTTTTTTTTCTCTTACATGAACATACCTTTATCTTTTAAAATATATGTATATTTGTTATCTTGGGCGGTTCTTGGGAATGTTGTACACAAAAAATAATTGTTAATAAAAAATAAGTCACAAAAAAAAAAAAAAAAAAAAAAAAAAAAAAAAAAAAGGTCAGATATGGACATCTATATGGCTTATGAGGCATCAGAAGGAGTCTATGAGTATTTATAGAAATCCCAATATCGAGGACTCTTTGGCCAGAAACATGTTCAGGAGGTCAAAAGGGGACCTCTGTATAGCTGACTTATCATCAAAAGGAGTCTATAACTTTATATAGTTTGAAGTTTTTTTAGGACACTTTGACCACAAATAAGTTCGAAAGGTCAGATATGGAAATCTATATGGCTTATGAGGCATCAGAAGGAGTCTATGAGTATGTATAGAAAGCATAAGATCGAGGACTCTTTGGCCAGAAATATGTTCAGTAGTTCAAAAGGGGACCTCTGTATAGCTGATTTATCATCAAAAAGAGTCTATAACTTTCTATAATTTGAAAAAATGTTAGGACACTTTGACCACAAATAAGTTCAAAAGGTCAGATATGGACATCTATATGGCTTATGAGGCATCAGAAGGAGTCTATGAGTATTTATAGAAATCCCAATATCGAGGACTCTTTGGCCAGAAACATGTTCAGGAGGTCAAAAGGGGACCTCTGTATAGCTGACTTATCATCAAAAGGAGTCTATAACTTTATATAGTTTGAAGTTTTTTTAGGACACTTTGACCACAAATAAGTTCGAAAGGTCAGAAATGGAAATCTATATGGCTTATGAAGCACCAGAAGGAGTCTATGAGTATGTATAGAAAGCCCAAGATCGAGGACTCTTTGGCCAAAAACATGTTCAGGAGGTCAAAAGGGGACCTCTGTATAGCTGATTTATCATCAAAAGGAGTCTATAACTTTCTATAGTTTGAAAAATTTTGAGGACACTTTGACCACAAATAAGTTCAAAAGGTCAGATATGGACATCTATATGGCTTATGAAGCACCAGAAGGAGTCTATGAGTATGTATAGAAATCCCAATATCGAGGACTCTTTGGCCAGAAATATGTTCAATAGGTCAGAAGGGGCCCTCTGTATAGCTGACATCATCAAAAGGAGTCTATAACTTTATATAGTTTGAATTTTTTTATGACACTTTGACCACAAATAAGTTCAAAAGGTCAGATATGGACATCTATATGGCTTATGAAGCACCAGAAGGAGTCTATGACCATGTATAGAAAGCCCAAGATCAAGGACTCTTTGGCCAGAAATATGCTCAGGAGGTCAAAAGGGGACCTTTGTATAGCTGATTTATCATCAAAAGGAGTCTATAACTTTATATAGTTTGAATTTTTTTTAGGACACTTTGACCACAAATAAATTCAAAAGGTCAGATATGGACATCTACATGGCTTATGAGGCATCAGAAGGAGTCTATGAGTATGTATAGAAAGCATAAGATCGAGGACTCTTTGGCCAGAAATATGTTCAGTAGTTCAAAAGGGGACCTCTGTATAGCTGATTTATCATCAAAAAGAGTCTATAACTTTCTATAATTTGAAAAAATGTTAGGACACTTTGACCACAAATAAGTTCAAAAGGTCAGATATGGACATCTATATGGCTTATGAGGCATCAGAAGGAGTCTATGAGTATTTATAGAAATCCCAATATCGAGGACTCTTTGGCCAGAAACATGTTCAGGAGGTCAAAAGGGGACCTCTGTATAGCTGACTTATCATCAAAAGGAGTCTATAACTTTATATAGTTTGAAGTTTTTTTAGGACACTTTGACCACAAATAAGTTCGAAAGGTCAGAAATGGAAATCTATATGGCTTATGAAGCACCAGAAGGAGTCTATGAGTATGTATAGAAAGCCCAAGATCGAGGACTCTTTGGCCAAAAACATGTTCAGGAGGTCAAAAGGGGACCTCTGTATAGCTGATTTATCATCAAAAGGAGTCTATAACTTTCTATAGTTTGAAAAATTTTGAGGACACTTTGACCACAAATAAGTTCAAAAGGTCAGATATGGACATCTATATGGCTTATGAAGCACCAGAAGGAGTCTATGAGTATGTATAGAAATCCCAATATCGAGGACTCTTTGGCCAGAAATATGTTCAATAGGTCAGAAGGGGCCCTCTGTATAGCTGACATCATCAAAAGGAGTCTATAACTTTATATAGTTTGAATTTTTTTATGACACTTTGACCACAAATAAGTTCAAAAGGTCAGATATGGACATCTATATGGCTTATGAAGCACCAGAAGGAGTCTATGACCATGTATAGAAAGCCCAAGATCAAGGACTCTTTGGCCAGAAATATGCTCAGGAGGTCAAAAGGGGACCTTTGTATAGCTGATTTATCATCAAAAGGAGTCTATAAATTTATATAGTTTTAATTTTTTTAGGACACTTTGACCACAAATAAGTTCGAAAGGTCAGATATGGAAATCTATATGGCTTATGAGGCATCAGAAGGAGTCTATGAGTATGTATAGAAAGCATAAGATCGAGGACTCTTTGGCCAGAAATATGTTCAGTAGTTCAAAAGGGGACCTCTGTATAGCTGATTTATCATCAAAAAGAGTCTATAACTTTCTATAATTTGAAAAAATGTTAGGACACTTTGACCACAAATAAGTTCAAAAGGTCAGATATGGACATCTATATGGCTTATGAGGCATCAGAAGGAGTCTATGAGTATTTATAGAAATCCCAATATCGAGGACTCTTTGGCCAGAAACATGTTCAGGAGGTCAAAAGGGGACCTCTGTATAGCTGACTTATCATCAAAAGGAGTCTATAACTTTATATAGTTTGAAGTTTTTTTAGGACACTTTGACCACAAATAAGTTCGAAAGGTCAGAAATGGAAATCTATATGGCTTATGAAGCACCAGAAGGAGTCTATGAGTATGTATAGAAAGCCCAAGATCGAGGACTCTTTGGCCAAAAACATGTTCAGGAGGTCAAAAGGGGACCTCTGTATAGCTGATTTATCATCAAAAGGAGTCTATAACTTTCTATAGTTTGAAAAATTTTGAGGACACTTTGACCACAAATAAGTTCAAAAGGTCAGATATGGACATCTATATGGCTTATGAAGCACCAGAAGGAGTCTATGAGTATGTATAGAAATCCCAATATCGAGGACTCTTTGGCCAGAAATATGTTCAATAGGTCAGAAGGGGCCCTCTGTATAGCTGACATCATCAAAAGGAGTCTATAACTTTATATAGTTTGAATTTTTTTATGACACTTTGACCACAAATAAGTTCAAAAGGTCAGATATGGACATCTATATGGCTTATGAAGCACCAGAAGGAGTCTATGACCATGTATAGAAAGCCCAAGATCAAGGACTCTTTGGCCAGAAATATGCTCAGGAGGTCAAAAGGGGACCTTTGCATAGCTGATTTATCATCAAAAGGAGTCTATAACTTTATATAGTTTGAATTTTTTTTAGGACACTTTGACCACAAATAAATTCAAAAGGTCAGATATGGACATCTACATGGCTTATGAGGCATCAGAAGGAGTCTATGAGTATGTATAGAAAGCCCAAGATCAAGGACTGTTTGGCCAGAAATATGTTTAGGAGGTCAAAAGGGGCCCTCTGTATAGCTGATTTATCATCAAAAGGAGTCTATAACTTTCTATAGTTTGAAAAATTTTGAGGACACTTTGACCACAAATAAGTTCAAAAGGTCAGATATGGAAATCTATATCTTATGAAGCACCAGAAGGAGTCTATGAGTATGTATAGAAAGCCCAAGATCGAGGACTCTTTGGCCAGAAATATGTTCAGGAGGTCAAAAGGGGACCTCTGTATAGCTGACTTATCATCAAAAGGAGTCTATAAATTTATATAGTTTTAATTTTTTTAGGACACTTTGACCACAAATAAGTTCAAAAGGTCAGATATGGACATCTGTATGGCTTATGAGGCATCAGAAGGAGTCTATGAGTATGTATAGAAAGCATAAGATCGAGAACTCTTTGGCCAGAAATATGTTCAGGAGGTCAAAAGGGGCCCTCTGTATAGCTGATTTATCATCAAAAGGAGTCTATAACTTTCTATAGTTTGAAAAAAATGTTAGGACACTTTGACCACAAATGAGTTCAAAAGGTCAGATATGGACATCTATATGGCTTATGAAGCACCAGAAGGAGTCTATGAGTATGTATAGAAAGCCCAAGATCGAGGACTATTTGGCCAGAAATATGTTCAGTAGGTCAAAAGGGGCCCTCTGTATAGCTGATTTATCATCAAAAGGAGTCTATAACTTTCTATAGTTTGAAAAAATGTTAGGACACTTTGACCACAAGTAAGTTCAAAAGGTCAGATATGGACATCTAATATGGCTTATGAAGCATCAGAAGGAGTCTATTAGTATGTATAGAAAGCCCATAGATCAAGGACTCTTTGGTCAGAAATATGTTCAGGAGGTCAAAAGGGGCCCTCTGTATAGCTGATTTATCATCAAAAGGAGTCTATAACTTTATATAGTTTGAATTTGTTTTAGGACACTTTGACAAGAAATAAGTTCAAAAGGATAGATATGGATATCTATATGGCTTATGAAGCATCAGAAGGAGTCTATGAGTATGTATAGAAAGCCCAAGATAGAGGTCTCTTTGGCCAGAAATATGTTCCTTGGGTCAAATATGGAATTCTGTATGTCTGACGTAACATCAGAAAGAGTCAACAAGTATATATGGAAAGATCAAGTTTCGAGTACTCACTCCATGGCCAGAAAAAAATTCGGTAGGTCAAATATGGACTTTTGTCAGGATGATATAACATCCGAAGATATCAGTCTGAATGTATAGTGTTAATCTTTTAGGACTCTTTGGCCAGAAATATTTTCAGTAGGTCAAAAGGGGACCTCTGTATAGCTGATTTATCATCAGAAGGAGACTATAACTTTATAAAGTTTGAAAAATTTTGAGGACACTTTGACCAGAAATAAGTTCAAAAGGTCAGATATGGACATCTATATGGCTTATGAAGCATCAGAAGGAGTTGGACTATATGAATAGAAAGCCCAAGACTTTGGCCAAAAATATGTTCCTTGGGTCAAATATGGACTTCTTTATGGCTGACGTAACATCAGAAAAAGTCAACGAGTATAAATGGTAAGGTCAAGTTTCGAGTACTCCTTGGACAGAAAAAAATTCAGTGTCAAATTTGGACCTTTGTCAGGATGATATAACATCTTTAAGGACTCTTTGGCCAGAAATATGTTCAGCAGGTCAAAAGCGTACCTATGTATAGCTCATTCTTATAACATTATGTGCTTTGCACAAACGATCTAACGTTGAGCATCATTAAAGAAACATAGGTTATGCACTTCGTGTGTCGTAACTCAATGCCATGTTCATTAGAGAGATAACATATGTGTTGTTGCTTTGCACAAACTGTCTAACGTTGCGCATTGAAGAATAACATATAGTCTGTGCACTACTTGCATTGCATTGCACAACAGAACTACTCGATCCCATGTTCATTAATTGCATTGCATTGCACACACGATCTAACGTTGTGCATTGAAGAATAACAGAGTTAACAGCACTTCTTGCATTGCATTGCATTGCACACCAGAACTAACTCATTCCCATGTTCATTAAAGAGATAACATATGTGTTGTTGCAATTGCATTGCACAAACGATCTAAAGTTGTGCACTGAAGAATAACTTATAGGTTATGCATATTTCGCATTGCATTGCACACCAGAACTAAATCATTCCCATGTTCATTATAGAGATGATATGTGTGTTGATGCATTGCATTGCATTGCATTGCACTAACGATCTAACGTTGTGCACTGAAGAATAACATATAGGTTATGCACTTTTTGCATTGCATTGTACAACTGAACTACCTAATTCCCATGTTGATTAAAGACATAACGTTTGTTGTTGCATTACATTGCATTGCACTAACGATCTAACGTTGTGCACTGAAGAATAACATATAGGTATGCACTTTTTGCACTGCATTGCATTGCACACCAGAACTAAATCATTCCCATGTTCATAAAAGAGATAACGTTTGTTGGTGCATTGCATTGCATTGCACAAACGATCTAACGTTGTGCACTGAAGAATAACATATAGGTTATGCACTTTTTGCATTGCATTGCACTGCACACCAGAACTAAATCATTCCCATGTTCATTAAAGACATAACACGTGTTGTTGCATTGCATTGTATTGCATTGCACTGATTTGCATTGCTTTGCACTGCATTGCATTGCTTTGCATTGCACTAACGATCTAACGTTGTGCACTGAAGAATAACATATAGGTCATGCACTTTTTGCATTGCATTGCATTGCATACCAGAACTAAATCATTGCAATGTTCATTAAAGACATAACGTGTGTTGTTGCATTGCATTGCATTGCAATGTATTGCAATGCAATGTTTTGCGTTGCATTACATTCATTTGCATTGCTTTGCACTGCATTGCATTGCACTAAAGATCTAACGTTGTGCACTGAAGAATAACATATAAGTTATGCTCTTTTCGCATTGCATTGCACACCAGAACAAAATCATTCCCAAGTTCATTATAGAGATGATATGTGTGTTGTTGCATTGCATTGCATTGCATTGCATTGAATTGCATTGCATTGCATTGAATTGCATTGCATTGCATTGCATTGCATTGCATTGCATTGCATTGAATTGAATTGAATTGAATTGAATTGAATTGAATTGCATTGCATTGCATTGCATTGCATTACATTGCACTAACGATCTAACTTTGTTCACTAAAGAATAACATATAGGTTATGCACTTTTTGCATTTCATTGCATTGCACACCAGACCTAAATCATTCCCATGTTCATTAAAGAGACAACGTTTGTTGGTGCACTTTTTGCTAACGATCTAACGTTGTGCACTGAAGAATAACATATGTTATGTACTTTTTGCATTGCATTGCACACCAGAACTACCTCATTCCCATGTTGAATAAAAACATAACGTGTGTTGTTGCATTGCATTGCATTGCATTTATTTGCATTGCTTTGCACTGCATTGCATTACATTGCATTGTATTGTATTGCATTGCATTGCATTGCATTGCATTGCATTGCATTGCATTGCACTAACGGTCTAACGTTGTGCACTGAAGAATAACATATAGGTTATGCACTTTTCGCATTGCATTGCACACCAGAACTACCTCATTCCCATGTTCATTAAAGACATAACGTGTGTTGTTGCAATGCATTGTATTGCATTGCATTGCTTTGCATTGCTTTGCATTACTTTGCATTGCATTGCATTGCATTGCATTGCATTGCATTGTATTGTATTGCAATGCAATGCAATGTTTTGCGTTGCATTACATTGCTTTGCACTGCATTGCATTGCACTAAAGATCTAACGTTGTGCACTGAAGAATAACAAATAGGTTATGCACTTTTCGCATTGCATTGCATTGCACACCAGAACTAAATCATTCCCATGTTCATTAAAGACATAACGTGTGTTGTTGCATTGCATTGCATTGCATTGCATTGATTTGCATTGCTTTGCACTGCATTGCAATGCACTAACGATCTAACGTTGTGCACTGAAGAATAACATATGTTATGCACTTTTTGCATTGCATTGCACACCAGAACTACCTCATTCCGATGTTGATTAAAAACATAACGTGTGTTGTTGCATTGCATTGCATTGCATTGCATTTATTTGCATTGCTTTGCACTGCATTGAATTGCATTGAATTGCATTGCATTGTACTAACGATCTAACGTTGTGCACTGAAGAATAACATATAGGTTAAGCACTTTTCTCATTGAATTGCATTGCACACCAGAACTAAATCATTCCCATGTTCATTAAAGACATAACGTGTGTTGTTGCATTGCATTGCATTGTATTGCTTTGCATTGATTTGCATTGCTTTGCACTGCATTGCACTGCATTGCATTGCACTAACGATCTAACGTTGTGCACGTATTGCATTGCACGTATTGCACACCAGAACTAAATCATTCCCATGTTCATTAAAGACATAACGTGTGTTGCTGCATTGCATTGTATTGCATTGCATTGCATTGCTATGTATTGCAATGCAATGTATTGCATTGCATTACATTGAATTGCACTGCTTTGCATTGCTTTGCACTGCATTGCATTGCACTAACGATCTAACGTTGTGCACTGAAGAATAACATGTTATGCACTTTTTGCATTGCATTGCACACCAGAACTAAATCATTCCCATGTTCATTAAAGACATAACGTGTGTTGTTGCATTGCATTGTATTGCATTGCATTGCTTTGCATTGCTTTGCTTTGCATTGCATTGCATTGCATTGTTTTGCATTGCTTTGCATTGCTTTGCATTGCTTTGCATTGCTTTGCATTGCTTTGCATTGCTTTGCATTGCTTTGCATTGCATTGCTTTGCTTTGCTTTGCTTTGCATTGCATTGCTTTGCATTGCATTGCATTGCATTGCACTGCATTGCACTAACGATCTAACGTTGTGCACTGAAGAATAACATATAGGTTATGCTCTTTTCGCATTGCATTGCACACCAGAACAAAATCATTCCCAAGTTCATTATAGAGATGATATGTGTGTTGTTGCATTGCATTGCATTGCATTGCATTGCATTGCATTGCATTGCATTGCATTGCTTTGCACTGCATTGCATTGCATTGCATTGCATTGCATTGCATTGCATTGCATTGCATTGCATTGCATTGCACTAACGATCTAACTATGTGCAAGAAAGAATAACATATAGGTTATGCACTTTTTGCATTTCATTGCACACCAGACCTAAATCATTCCCATGTTCATTAAAGAGATAACGTTTGTTGGTGCATTGCATTGCATTGCATTGATTTGCAATGCCTTGTACTGCATTGCATTGCATTGCATTGCATTGCATTGCACTAACGACCTAACTTTGTGCACTGAAGAATAACATATAGGTTATGCACTTTTTGCATTGCATTGCATTGCACACTAGAACTTAACCATTCTCATGTTCATTAAAGAGATGGTATGTGTGTTGTTGCATTGCATTGCACTAATGATCTAACGTTGTCCACTGAAGAATAACATATAGGTTATGCACTTTTCGCATTGCATTGCATACCAGACTTCTAAATCATTCCCATGTTCATTAAAGAGATAACGTGTGTTGTTGCAATTGCATTACATTGCATTGCATTGCATTGCACAAACGATCTAACGTTGTGCTCTGAAGAATAACATATAGGTTATGCCCTTTTCGTATTGCATTGCATTGCACACCAGAAATAAATCATTCCCATGTTCTTTAAAGAGATGATATGTGTGTTGTTGCATTGCATTGCACTAGCGATGTAACGCTATGCACTGAAGAATAACATATAGGTTATGCACTTTTTGCATTGCATTGCATTGCACACTAGAACTTAACCATTCCCATGTTCATTAAAGAGATAACGTTTGTTGGTGCATTGCATTGCACTAGCGATGTAACGTTGTGCACTCAAGAATAACATATAGGTTATGCACTTTTTGCATTTCATTGCATTGCACACCAGAACTACCTCATTCTCATGTTGATTAAAGACATAACGTGTGTTGTTGCATTGCATTGATTTGCAATGCCTTGTATTGCATTGCATTGCATTGCATTACATTGCATTGCATTGCATTGCACTAACGATCTAACTTTGTGCACTGAAGTATAACATATAGGTTATGCACTTTTTGCATTGCATTGCACACTAGAACTTAACCATTCCCATGTTCATTAAAGAGATGGTACGTGTGTTGTTGCATTGCATTGCACTAACGATCTAACGTTGTGCACTGAAGAATAACATATAGGTTATGCACTTTTCACATTGCATTGCATTGCATTCCAGACTACTAAATCATTCCCATGGTCATTAAAGAGATAAACGTGTGTTGTTGCAATTGCATTGCATTGCATTGCATTGCACTAACGATCTAACGTTGTGCATTGAAGAATAACATATAGGCTATGCACTTCTTGCATTGCATTACACACCAGAAGTAACTCATTCCCAAACTACATTGCGTTTTGCTTTGAGGAAATACAATATGTGCTATTGCATTGCATTTCACACAAGATCAAACTTTGTGCATTGAAGAATAACATATAAGCTATGAGTGCATCACAAACATACAATAACTATCTCAACTATCTACATTCCACTGCATAAAATATCTAACTGATATAGTTAGATATAATAATAATACATTATTATTCAACGCTAATTCTTAGATCGTTTGTGCAATGCAACACTCATGTTATGTTTTCATTGCACATGAGGTATGAAGTAGTTTATTCTATGCATTGTAATGCAAGAGGTAAATGCAATAATTTCCCTTAAAAGAATAAATGAATAAGTTAGTTATTGTGCAATGCCAATGCACATATGTCATGTGTCAAATCAGGCCTACAGAGGTCCCTCTTGTCTTATATAACATCACAAGAAGTCAGTCTTGTATGTTTAGTAAGCCAGACAGTAGTCCATATTTGACTGATTGAACATATTTTTGGAAAAAGAGTCCTCAAAAGGTATTTTGTGTATATTATAAACTTATAGACTCCTTCTGATGTTAAATCAGCCATATAGAGGTGCATATTTGACCTATTGAACTTATTTCTGGTCAAAGGGTCCTCAAAGTTTTTTAAACAAACTTATAGACTCCTTCTGATGTTACATCACCCATAAAAAAAAGTACATTTTTGACCTACTAAACATATTTCTGCCAAGAGACCATGAAACTTAACTTACTATACGTACATATTGACTTCTCGTGATGTTAACTCAGGCAAGGAGTAGTCGATATTTGACCGATTGAACACATTTTTGGCCAAAGAGGCCTCGAAATGTTTTTTTTTTTCTCTTATAAATTTATAGACTCCTTCTGATGTTAAATCAGCCATACAGAAGTCCATATTTGACCTTCTGAACATATTTCTGGCCAGAGACCTTGAACATTTACCTTACTATTTATATTTCTCCTACCATAAAGAATTCTCGTGATGTTATGTCAGCCAGACTGTAGCCATATTTGACTGATTTAACATGTTTTTGGCCAAAGAATCCTCAAAATGTTTTTTACTCTTAGAAACTCATAGACTCCTTCTGATGTTAAATCAGCCATACAGAAGTCCATATTTGACCCAAGGAATATATTTTTGGCCATAGAGTTCTCGATCTTGACCTTTCTATACATACTCATAGACTCATTCTAATGTTACATAAGCCATATAGATATCCATATCTGACCTTTTGAACTTATTTCTGGTCATCAAAAGTTTTTAAACTATATAAAGTTATAGACTCTTTCTGATGATAAATCAGCTATTCAGAGGACCCCTTTTGACCTACTGAACATATTTCTGGCCAAAGAGTCCTAAATGATTAACACTATACATTCAGATTGATATCTTCGGATGTTATATCTTCCTAACAAAAGTCCATATTTGACATACTGAATTTTCTTCTGGCCAAGGAGTACTCGAAACTTGACCTTTCCATACAGAATTGTTGACTCTTTCTGATGTTACGTCAGACATACAGAATTCCATATTTGACCCAAGGAACATATTTCTTGCCAAAGAGTCCTCGATCTTATGCTTTCTATACATACTCATAGACTCCTTCTGATGCCTCATAAGCCATATAGATGTCCATATATGACCTTTTGAACTTATTTGTGGTCAAAGTGTCCTAAAAAAAGAATCAAACTATATAAAGTTATAGACTCCTTTTGATGATGTCAGCTATACAGAGGTCCCCTTTTGACCTCCTGAACATGTTTCTGGCCAAAGAGTCCTTGATCTTGGGGCTTTCTATACATACTCATAGACTCCTTCTGGTGCTTCATAAGCCATATAGATGTCCATATCTGACCTTTTGAACTTATTTGTGGTCAAAGTGTCCTAACATTTTTTCAAACTATAGAGAGTTCTAGACTCCTTTTGATGATAAATCAGCTATACAGAGGGCCCCTTTTGAACTACTGAACATATTTCTTGCCAAAGAGTCCTCGATATTATGCTTTCTATACATACTCATAGACTCCTTCTGATGCCTCATAAGCCATATAGATGTCCATATCTGACCTTTTGAACTTATTTGTGGTCAAAGTGTCCTAAAACAAAAAATTCTAACTATATAAAGTTATAGACTCCTTTTGATGATAAGTCAGCTATACAGAGATCCCCTTTTGACCTCCTGAACATGTTTCTGGCCAAAGAGTCCTTGATCTTGGGGCTTTCTATACATACTCATAGACTCCTTCTGGTGCTTCATAAGCCATATAGATATCCATATCTGACCTTTTGAACTTATTTGTGGTCAAAGTGTCCTAACATTTTTTCAAACTATAGAAAGTTCTAGACTCCTTTTGATGATAAAGCAGCTATACAGAGGGCCCCTTTTGAACTACTGAACATTTCATTTCATTTCATTTATTAAGATCCCCATTAGCGCCTGAAATCACAGTTGCTATTCTTCCTGGGGTCTCCTCTTCATTACATCACAAATTTACATAATTCATCATTTTGTATATTATTCACACACACACACTCACACCCATCCACAAACTGGACATCATATACAATAGCCCAATGCAATTAAATAAATAAACAAACAAACAAAAATGCTATACATCTGAACATATAATCCATAAATAGCTCTCCAATACAAACTATAAAACATCTTTCCATATTACCATACTCTTCCAGCATCATGACTCTTGTGTGAACAGAAACAATTTTAATTTCTTTTGAAAACAATTTCTGTTATTTTCCAACAACAAAAATCCTGGTAATCCATTCCATGCAACCATGGCCCTATAAAAAACTGCTCTCTGAAACTGATTAGTTCTTACTTGAGGCAGAACACATCGCATTCCAGTGGTTTGTCTTGTGCAATAATTATGTTGATCAGCAAAAAATGTCAATTTTCTGTAAATTATTTCAGGAGTTTTTGTTTCAATAATATTATGAATAAATGATAAAAGAAAATATTTCAATCTATATTTTACAGTTAACCATGCCAAATTATTATGCATTGTAATTATATTAGTTGTATATGGACAACCCAAAACGATACGTGCCACTTTATTCTGTGCGACTTGCAATTTGTATAAATTATTTTCATTGGTATTTGACCAAACAACTGACGCGTAGTCTAAATGAGCTAATACTAAAGATTGGGCTAGTCGTTTGGTCAACCATTTGGGAATAAATTTCTTACAATATCTGATTATTCCCATACTACGACCCATTCTTTGCAATATTTTATTTATTTGGCTATTCCAAGACAGTGAGCTATCCACAATTACACCCAATAGATTAATTTCTTCTACTTGCTGAATCACATTTCCTCCTATATCTAAGTGTAATGTTAATGATGGCTTAAGAAAATATTTTGACCCAAGTATCATACATTTTGTTTTACCTGCATTAATAAGTAATTTATTGTCAGTAATCCATTGTATGACCAAGTCTAACTCCATATTTAACATAATATTCAGTTGATCTATATCTCCTGCTGATTGACACAATATTGTGTCATCTGCATACATTGCCATGGTTGCATGTTTAATTACAAGTGGAAAATCATTTGTGAAAACGGAAAATAAAAGGGGACCTAAACAACTGCCCTGGGGCACCCCACAACTCATTTCTTCCACCTCAGAATAGCTACCATTAAAGTAAACTGTGTACTCACGTTTTCTAAGATAGCTTTCAATCCATCTAACAGCAGTTGGTTCAAATCCATAACAAACTAACTTTTTTAATAAAATATTATGGTCTAGAACATCAAAGGCCACGCTTAGATCTAAAAATACTGTGCCCACTAAATTCTTATTATCAATTTCCTGTAGCCAATAATCAGTTAACTGAGTGAGTGCTGTTGTTGTGGAATGACCCATTTTATAAGCATGCTGATACATTGTGTTTAACCCATTTACTTCCAGATACTCTTGTATTTGATCATACACAACTTTTTCCATCACTTTGCTTACTGCCGGTAATAAACTTATTGGTCTGCTATTCAGACCTGAAAACTGTTCTTTGTTATTTTTTATTAAAGGTAAAATTTTTGCTTTTTTCCATTGTGAGGGAAAAACACCTGCTGTTAAACTCAGATTAATAATATGAGAAATGGGCAAAGCAATGACATCTATCACCATCTTCAACAGTTTAACATCTAAGTGATCTATTCCACAGGGTTTATCTTTACTTGCTTGTAATATTTTCTTCACATTGTCCTCTGTTACAGTGTTAAATTTGAATGTACAATCCTTTGTTTTCATTATCCTATTTGATATTAGATCATATGAAATATTTTCATCTTGTCCCAAATCCATAGCTTGTCTAATTTTTTGTATTTTATGCTTAAAAAAATGGCTCAAATAATTAGCAATCTCTTTTGGTCTAGTAAGACAAATCCCATCAGCCTCTAATGATGTTATATTACGTTTTGTTTTCCTTCCTAGTAATTCATTAAGTGTTTTCCATACCTTTGCACTGTCCATTCCAGCATCTCTTAATTTATTTTGATAATATATTTGTTTTTTACGTTTGTTCATTTTAGTCACCTGATTTCTAAATTTACGATACTTATTCCACTGAACCACGTCATTCTGTTTAATAGCTTCTGCTTTAGCTTGATTCCTGTGCCTCATATATTCTTTGAGCTCTTGATCCAGCCATGGAGTTGAGACATTTCTTACAGTTTGTTTCCTTAAAGGAGCATGTTTGTCTATTACTCTGGTTATCAAGTTATCAAAAATGGCCACAGCTCTAGCAGGATTCTGCTGCTGTGTAACCTCCAACCAATCTACACTCCTCATTTCCTCTACGAAATCATTCTCTTTAAACTTTTTATATGTCCTTTTATGAATAAAATTTTGACCGGATTTAAATACTTTTGTAATTCTTTTCACAGCTATTAAATTATGGTCACTGCAACCGACTGGAATAGAGACTGCCTCCGAACATAAATCTTTTACATTTGTAAAAATTAAATCAATGAGAGTTGCTGAATATGTGCCATCGGCTTTCAACATATTTCTGGCCAAAGAGTCCTTGATCTTGGGGCTTTCTATACATACTCATAGACTCCTTCTGGTGCTTCATAAGCCATATAGATGTCCATATCTGACCTTTTGAACTTATTTGTGGTCAAAGTGTCCTACATTTTTTCAAACTATAGAAAGTTATAGACTCCTTTTGATGATAAATCAGCTATACAGAGGGCCCCTTTTGAACTACTGAACACATTTCTTGCCAAAGAGTCCTCGATATTATGCTTTCTATACATACTCATAGACTCCTTCTGATGCCTCATAAGCCATATAGATGTCCATATCTGACCTTTTGAACTTATTTGTGGTCAAAGTGTCCTAAAAAAACTTCAAACTATAGAAAGTTCTAGACTCCTTTTGATGATAAATCAGCTATACAGAGAGCCCCTTTTGAACTACTGAACATATTTCTGGCCAAAGAGTCCTCGATCTTATGCTTTCTATACATACTCATAGACTCCTTCTGATGCTTCATAAGCCATATAGATGTCCATATCTGACCTTTTGAACTTATTTGTGGTCAACGTGTCATAAAAAAAATTCAAACTATATAAAGTTATAGACTCCTTTTGAGGATAATCAGCTATACAGAGGGCCCCTTTTGAACTACTGAACATATTTCTGGCCAAAGAGTCCTCGATCTTATGCTTTCTATACATACTCATAGACTCCTTCTGATGCCTCATAAGCCATATAGATGTCCATATCTGACCTTTTGAACTTATTTGTGGTCAAAGTGTCCTAACATTTTTTCAAACTATATAAAGTTATAGACTCCTTTTGATGATAAATCAGCTATACAGAGGGCCCCTTTTGAACTACTGAACATATTTCTGGCCAAAGAGTCCTCGATCTTATGCTTTCTATACATACTCATAGACTCCTTCTGATGCCTCATAAGCCATATAGATGTCCATATCTGACCTTTTGAACTTATTTGTGGTCAAAGTGTCCTAAAACAAAAAATTCAAACTATATAAAGTTATAGACTCCTTTTGATGATAAGTCAGCTATACAGAGATCCCCTTTTGACCTCCTGAACATGTTTCTGGCCAAAGAGTCCTTGATCTTGGGGCTTTCTATACATACTCATAGACTCCTTCTGGTGCTTCATAAGCCATATAGATGTCCATATCTGACCTTTTGAACTTATTTGTGGTCAAAGTGTCCTAACATTTTTTCAAACTATAGAAAGTTCTAGACTCCTTTTGATGATAAATCAGCTATACAGAGGGCCCCTTTTGAACTACTGAACATATTTCTTGCCAAAGAGTCCTCGATATTATGCTTTCTATACATACTCATAGACTCCTTCTGATGCCTCATAAGCCATATAGATGTCCATATCTGACCTTTTGAACTTATTTGTGGTCAAAGTGTCCTAAAACAAAAAATTCAAACTATATACAGTTATAGACTCCTTTTGATGATAAGTCAGCTATACAGAGATCCCCTTTTGACCTCCTGAACATGTTTCTGGCCAAAGAGTCCTTGATCTTGGGGCTTTCTATACATACTCATAGACTCCTTCTGGTGCTTCATAAGCCATATAGATATCCATATCTGACCTTTTGAACTTATTTGTGGTCAAAGTGTCCTAACATTTTTTCAAACTATAGAAAGTTCTAGACTCCTTTTGATGATAAAGCAGCTATACAGAGGGCCCCTTTTGAACTACTGAACATATTTCTGGCCAAAGAGTCCTTGATCTTGGGGCTTTCTATACATACTCATAGACTCCTTCTGGTGCTTCATAAGCCATATAGATGTCCATATCTGACCTTTTGAACTTATTTGTGGTCAAAGTGTCCTACATTTTTTCAAACTATAGAAAGTTATAGACTCCTTTTGATGATAAATCAGCTATACAGAGGTCCCCTTTTGAACTACTGAACACATTTCTTGCCAAAGAGTCCTCGATATTATGCTTTCTATACATACTCATAGACTCCTTCTGATGCCTCATAAGCCATATAGATGTCCATATCTGACCTTTTGAACTTATTTGTGGTCAAAGTGTCCTAAAAAAACTTCAAACTATAGAAAGTTCTAGACTCCTTTTGATGATAAATCAGCTATACAGAGGGCCCCTTTTGAACTACTGAACATATTTCTGGCCAAAGAGTCCTCGATCTTATGCTTTCTATACATACTCATAGACTCCTTCTGATGCTTCATAAGCCATATAGATGTCCATATCTGACCTTTTGAACTTATTTGTGGTCAAAGTGTCCTAAAAAAAATTCAAACTATATAAAGTTATAGACTCCTTTTGAGGATAAATCAGCTATACAGAGGGCCCCTTTTGAACTACTGAACATATTTCTGGCCAAAGAGTCCTCGATCTTATGCTTTCATAGACTCCTTCTGATGCCTCATAAGCCATATAGATGTCCATATCTGACCTTTTGAACTTATTTGTGGTCAAAGTGTCCTAACATTTTCTCAAACTATATAAAGTTATAGACTCCTTTTGATGATAAATCAGCTATACAGAGGGCCCCTTTTGAACTACTGAACATATTTCTGGCCAAAGAGTCCTCGATCTTATGCTTTCTATACATACTCATAGACTCCTTCTGATGCCTCATAAGCCATATAGATGTCCATATCTGACCTTTTGAACTTATTTGTGGTCAAAGTGTCCTAAAACAAAAAATTCAAACTATATAAAGTTATAGACTCCTTTTGATGATAAGTCAGCTATACAGAGGTCCCCTTCTGACCTACTGAACATGTTTCTGGCCAAAGAGTCCTTGATCTTGGGGCTTTCTATACATACTCATAGACTCCTTCTGATGCCTCATAAGCCATATAGATGTCCATATCTGACCTTTTGAACTTATTTGTGGTCAAAGTGTCCTAAAACAAAAAATTCAAACTATATAAAGTTATAGACTCCTTTTGATGATAAGTCAGCTATACAGAGGTCCCCTTTTGACCTCCTGAACATGTTTCTGGCCAAAGAGTCCTTGATCTTGGGGCTTTCTATACATACTCATAGACTCCTTCTGGTGCTTCATAAGCCATATAGATATCCATATCTGACCTTTTGAACTTATTTGTGGTCAAAGTGTCCTAACATTTTTTCAAACTATAGAAAGTTATAGACTCCTTTTGATGATAAATCAGCTATACAGAGGGCCCCTTTTGACCTCCTGAACATGTTTCTGGCCAAAGAGTCCTCGATCTTATGCTTTCTATACATACTCATAGACTCCTTCTGATGCCTCATAAGCCATATAGATGTCCATATCTGACCTTTTGAACTTATTTGTGGTCAAAGTGTCATAAAAAAATTCAAACTATATAAAGTTATAGACTCCTTTTGATGATAAATCAGCTATACAGAGGGCCCCTTTTGAACTACTGAACATATTTCTGGCCAAAGAGTCTTCGATCTTATGCTTTCTATACATACTCATAGACTCCTTCTGATGCCTCATAAGCCATATAGATGTCCATATCTGACCTTTTGAACTTATTTGTGGTCAAAGTGTCCTAACATTTTTTCAAACTATAGAAAGTTATAGACTCCTTTTGATGATAAATCAGCTATACAGAGGGCCCATTTTGAACTACTGAACATATTTCTGGCCAAAGAGTCCTCGATCTTATGCTTTCTATATATACTCATAGACTCCTTCTGGTGCTTCATAAGCCATATAGATGTCCATATCTGACCTTTTGAACTTATTTGTGGTCAAAGTATCCTAACATTTTTTCAAACTATAGAAAGTTCTAGACTCCTTTTGATGATAAATCAGCTATACAGAGGCCCCCTTTTGAACTACTGAACATATTTCTGGCCAAAGAGTCCTCGATCTTATGCTTTCTATACATACTCATAGACTCCTTCTGATGCCTCATAAGCCATATAGATGTCCATATCTGACCTTTTGAACTTATTTGTGGTCAAAGTGTCCTAACATTTTTTCAAACTATAGAAAGTTATAGACTCCTTTTGATGATAAATCAGCTATACAGAGGGCCCCTTTTGAACTACTGAACATATTTCTGGCCAAAGAGTCCTCGATCTTATGCTTTCTATACATACTCATAGACTCCTTCTGATGCCTCATAAGCCATATAGATATCCATATCTGACCTTTTGAACTTATTTGTGGTCAAAGTGTCCTAACATTTTTTCAAACTATAGAAAGTTCTAGACTCCTTTTGATGATAAATCAGCTATACAGAGGGCCCCTTTTGACCTCCTGAACATGTTTCTGGCCAAAGAGTCCTCGATCTTATGCTTTCTATACATACTCATAGACTCCTTCTGATGCCTCATAAGCCATATAGATGTCCATATCTGACCTTTTGAACTTATTTGTGGTCAAAGTGTCATAAAAAAATTCAAACTATATAAAGTTATAGACTCCTTTTGATGATAAATCAGCTATACAGAGGTCCCCTTTTGAACTACTGAACATATTTCTGGCCAAAGAGTCCTCGATCTTATGCTTTCTATACATACTCATAGACTCCTTCTGATGCCTCATAAGCCATATAGATATCCATATCTGACCTTTTGAACTTATTTGTGGTCAAAGTGTCCTAACATTTTTTCAAACTATAGAAAGTTATAGACTCCTTTTGATGATAAATCAGCTATACAGAGGGCCCCTTTTGAACTACTGAACATATTTCTGGCCAAAGAGTCCTCGATCTTATGCTTTCTATACATACTCATAGACTCCTTCTGATGCCTCATAAGCCATATAGATATCCATATCTGACCTTTTGAACTTATTTGTGGTCAAAGTGTCCTAACATTTTTTCAAACTATAGAAAGTTCTAGACTCCTTTTGATGATAAATCAGCTATACAGAGGGCCCCTTTTGACCTCCTGAACATGTTTCTGGCCAAAGAGTCCTCGATCTTATGCTTTCTATACATACTCATAGACTCCTTCTGATGCCTCATAAGCCATATAGATGTCCATATCTGACCTTTTGAACTTATTTGTGGTCAAAGTGTCATAAAAAAATTCAAACTATATAAAGTTATAGACTCCTTTTGATGATAAGTCAGCTATACAGAGGGCCCCTTTTGAACTACTGAACATATTTCTGGCCAAAGAGTCCTCGATCTTATGCTTTCTATACATACTCATAGACTCCTTCTGATGCCTCATAAGCCATATAGATGTCCATATCTGACCTTTTGAACTCATTTGTGGTCAAAGTGTCATAAAAAAAATTCAAATTATATAAAGTTATAGACTCCTTTTGATGATGTCAGCTATACAGAGGTCCCCTTTTGACCTCCTGAACATGTTTTGGCCAAAGAGTCCTCAATATTGGGATTTCTATACATACTCATAGACTCCTTCTGGTGCTTCATAAGCCATATAAATGTCCATATCTGACCTTTTGAACTTATTTGTGGTCAAAGTGTCCTAACATTTTTTTCAAACTATAGAAAGTTATAGACTCCTTTTGATGATAAATCAGCTATACAGAGGTCCCCTTCTGACCTACTGAACAGATTTCTGGCCAAAGAGTCTTCGATCTTGCGTTTTCTATACATACTCATAGAGTCCTTCTGATGCTTCATAAGCCATATAGATGTCCATATCTGACCTTTTGAACTTATTTGTGGTCAAAGTGTCATAAAAAAATTCAAACTATATAAAGTTATAGACTCCTTTTGATGATAAATCAGCTATTCAGAGGTCCCCTTTTGACCTCCTGAACATGTTTCTGGCCAAAGAGTCCTCGATATTGGGATTTCTATACATACTCATAGACTCCTTCTGGTGCTTCATAAGCCATATAGATGTCCATATCTGACCTTTTTAACTTATTTCTGGTCAAAGTTTCCTCAAAATTTTTCAAACTATATAAAGTTATAGACTCCTTCTGATAATAAATCAGCTATACCAAGGTCACCTTTTGACCTTCTGAACATATTTCTGGCCAAAGAGTTCTTGAACATTATCTTGCTATACTACAGATTGACTTGTTGTGATGTTATATTAACCAGCCAGTAGTCTTTTTTTGACCTACTGAACATATTTCTAGCCAGAGTCCGTGAACATCAACTCACTATACATATAGACTGACTTCTCGTAATGTAAAATCAGGCAGACAGTAGTCCATATTTGACTGATTGAAAAAAAATTTGACCAAAGAGTTCTCTAAAGGATTTTGTCTATCATAAATGTTTAGACTCCTTCTGATGTTAAATCAGCCATACAGAAGTCCATATTTGACCTTCTGAACATATTTCTGGCCAGAGACCTTGAACATTTACCTTACTATTTATATTTCTCCTACCATAAAGACTTCTCGTGATGTTATGTCAGCCAGACTGTAGCCATATTTGACTGATTTAACATGTTTTTGGCCAAAGAATCCTCAAAATGTTTTTTACTCTTAGAAACTCATAGACTCCTTCTGATGTTAAATCAGCCATACAGAAGTCCATATTTGACCCAAGGAATATATTTATGGCCATAGAGTTCTCGATCTTGACCTTTCTATACATACTCATAGACTCCTTCTAATGTTACATAAGCCATATAGATATCCATATCTGACCTTTTGAACTTATTTCTGGTCATCAAAAGTTTTTAAACTATATAAAGTTATAGACTCTTTCTGATGATAAATCAGCTATACAAAGGTCACCTTTTGACCTTTTGAACATATTTCTGGCCAAAGAGTTTGAGAGTTGCTTGAACTTTTGACTTTTGACTACAGATTGACTTGTTGTGATGTTATATTAACCAGCCAGTAGTCTATTTTTGACCTACTGAAAATATTTCTGGCCAGAGTCCGTGAACATTAACTCACTATACAATATAGACTGACTTCTTGCAATGCCAAACCAGGCAGGCAGTAGTCCATATTTGACCGATTGAAAAAAAATTTGACCAAAGAGTTCTCAAAAGGATTTTGTCTGTCATAATCTATAGACTCCTTCTGATGTCCGAAAATATTACTGGCCAAAGAGTCCTTAAAGATTAACACTATACATTCAGATTGATATCTTCGGATGTTATATCATCATGACAAAAGTCCATATTTGACATACTGAAATTTTTTCTGGTCAAAGAGTCTCAACTTGACCATTCTATATATACTCATTGACTCTTTCTGATTCTTCATTAGCTATATAGATGTCCATATATGGCGAATTGAAAATATTTTTGGCAAAAAGGTCCTCACAAGTTAACTTACTAAATACTCATAGACTTCTTCTGATGATACATCACTTTAACAGGTATGTGACCCTCTGAATATATTTTTGGCCAAACAATCATTGAACATTAACTCTCTATACATATTGACTCAAGAGTCAAAATTTGACCTCTTTTGGTCTGATTTATCATCAGATGGAGTCTATAATTTTACATAGTTTAAAAACTTTTGAGGAACCTTTGACCAGAAATAATAATAAGTCATAAATATGGACATAAATATGGCTTATGAAGAATCAGAAGGAGACTATGAGTATGTATAGAAAGTTCAAGACTGGCCACAAATATGTCCCTTGGGTCAATTATGGACTTCTTTATGGCTGATGTAACATCAGATGGAGTAAACGACTATGTGTAGAAAGAAACAGCATAAGGAGTCAATGAGCATGTATAGAATGTTCAAGATCGAGGACTCTTTTACTAGAAATATGTTCAGTAGGTAAATTATGGAGTACTCTCTGGCTGATGAAGCACTAAAAGGAGTCAATGAGCATGTATAGAAAGTTCAAGTACATAGACTCGTTGGCCAAAAAAAAAAAAAAAAAAAAGAGTCATTATGAACAGTTGTCTGGCCGATGTACTATCTGAAGGAGTCTATAAGTGTGAATAGAAAGTTCAAGATCAAGGACTCTTCAGTCAGAAATATGTTCAACATGTTAAATCTGAACTACTTTATGGCTAAAGAAATAAAATAAGGCGTCACTGAGAATGTATAGAAAGTTCAAAATCGAGGACTCTTTTACCAGAAATATTTTCAGTAGGTCCATTATTGACTACTGTCTGGCTGATGAAACACTAAAAGGAGTGAATTAGCATGTACAAAATTTTCAAGTCAGAAATATGTTCAACATGTCAAATCTGGACTTCTGTATGGCTAAAGAAACAAAATAAGGCATCACTGAGAATGTATAGAAAGTTCAAGATCGAGAACTCTTTTACTTCAATAGTCAATATCTACAATTGTCTGGCCGATGTACTATCTGAAAGAGTCTATAAGTATGAATAGAAAGTTCAAGATCGAGGACTCTTCGGTCAGAAATATGTTCATTATGTCAAATCAGAACTACTGCATGGCTGATGAAACACCAGAAAGAGTCTATGAGTATGTTTAAAAGTTTCAAGATCGAGGACTCTTTTGCCAGAAATATGTTTAGTGGGTCAAATATGGACTGCTGTCTGGCTGATGAATCAGAAGTCAATGAAGATTGAGGAAGAAGATTATGAATAGAAAGTTCAAGTTCAAAGACTCTTCAGGTAGAAATATGTTCAGTGGGTCAATTATCTATATGGAGTCACTGAGAATCTATAGAAAGTTCAAGACAGAGGACTCTTTTACTATAAATATGTTCAGAGGGTCAATTATGGACTATTGTCTGCTTGTGAAACATCAGAAGGAGTCAATGAGCCTATATAGAAAGTTCAAGTTCAAGACTCTTCGGGCAGCAATATGTTCAGTAGGTCAATTATGGACTAATGTCTGGCTGATGAAACACTAAAAGGAGTCAATTAGCATGTACAGAATGTTCAAGTTCATGGACTTGTTGGCCAGAAATATGTTTAATAATTAATATGGACAATTGTCTGTCCGATGTAACTTTCTGAAAGAGTCTATAATTATGAATAGAAAGTTCAAGATCAAAATCTCTTTGGTCAGAAATATGTTCAACATGTCAAATCTGGACTACTGTATGGCTGAAGAAACATCAGAAGTAAATGATTATGTATAGAAAGTTCAAGTTCATAGACTCTTCGGGCAGAAAAATGTTCAGTAGGTCAATTGTGGACAATTATCTGGCTGATGAAACATCAGAAGGAGTATGTATAGAAAGAATAAGATCAAGGTCTCTTTGGCCAGAAATATGTTCAATTGATCAAATTTTGAAATACTATATTGCTTTTGTAAAATCAGGAGTCATTGAGTATGTATTGAAAAATGTTCATAGACTCATTGGTCAGAAATAGGTTTAATAGGTCATATTGATACAATACAATACAATAATGTTTTGCTATTGTAACATCAGAAGGAGTCAATGTATAGAGAAATCAAGATTATAAACCCATCGCTCAGAAATGAGTTTAGTAGTCAATTATGGATCATTTTTTTATCTGAAAGCGTCTATGAGTACGTATAGAAAGATCAAGGACTCTTCCAGCCAGAAATATGTTCAATTGTCAAATATGGATAATAGCCTGGGTGATGAAAAATCAGAAGGAGATAGTAATTATGTATAGATATTTAAAGTTCTAGGTCTCTTTGGCCAGATATATGTTCAATGGGTCAAATTTGGACTAACAATATGGTTGATTTAACATCAAAAGTAGTCGATGAGAATGCATATAAACATACCTTTTGACGACTCTTTTGGCCAGAAATATGTTCTCTTGGTCAAATATGGACTACTGTATGGTGGATGTAAAATCAAAAATAGTCTAGGAGAAGGAACAGTAAGTTAAACTTTGATGATTCTTTTGCCAGAAATATGTTCAGTAGGTCAATAACTGACTTCTGTCTCAATGATGAAACATCAGAACAAGCCTAGGATTATGTATAGGACACTTTGGTTATAGAAATGTTCAATAGGTCAAATTTGAACTATACTGTATGGCTGATGAAACATCAGAAGGATTGTAAAAGCAATTAGTCTCATGTCTCATGTCTAGAAATATGTTCAAAATATAAAATTTGAACTACTGTTCAAATACATTGGATAGCAGATAATTAATTAACAAGTCTACAAGTATGTTTAGAAAGTTCAAGATCGAGGACTCTATGGTCAGAAATATATTCAATGGGTCAAGTATGGACATCTTTCAGGCTGATGGCTATATCAGAAGCTGTCAATGAGCATGTACAGAAAGGTCAAGATCAGGGACTCTTTGACCAGAAATATATTAGTAGGTCAAATATGGACTTTTGTATGGCTAATGTATTATTAAGAGAAGTCAATAAGCAGAGAAAGTTAATGTTCAAAGACTCTTTGGCCAAAAATGTGTTCAGTAGTTCAAATAGGAACCTCTGTATGGCTGAATTAACATAATAAGAAACCCTTTGAGGACCATTTGACCAGAAATAAGTTCAGTAGGTCAAATATGGAATTCTATATGTGGCTTATGAACCATCAGAAGGAGTCTAGGAGTGAGAATGCAAAGTTCAAGATTGAGGACTCTTTTTTATCAGAAGGAGTCTATAACTTTATATAGTTTGAAAAATTTTGAGGACACTTTGACCAGAAATAAGTTCAAAAGGATAGATATGGACATCTATATGGCTTATGAAGCATCAGAAGGAGTCTATGAGTATGTATAGAAAGCCCAAGATCAAGGACTCTTTGGCCAGAAATATGTTCAGGAGGTCAAAAGGGGACCTCTGTATAGCTGATTTATCATCAAAAGGAGTCTATAACTTTCTATAGTTTGAAAACTTTTGAGGACACTTTGACCACAAATAAGTTCAAAAGGTCAGATATGGACATCTATATGGCTTATGAAGCATCAGAAGGAGTCTATGAGTATGTATAGATAGCCCAAGATCGAGGACTCTTTGGCCAGAAATATGTTCAGTAGGTCAACAGGGGACCTCTGTATAGCTGATTTATCATCAAAAGGAGTCTATCACTTTATATAGTTTGAAAAAATGTTAGGACACTTTGACCACAAATAAGTTCAAAAGGTCAGATATGGACATCTATATGGCTTATGAAGCATCAGAAGGAGTCTATGAGTATGTATAGAAAGCCCAAGATCAAGGACTCTTTGGCCAGAAATATGTTCAGTAGGTCAAAAGGGAACCTCTGTATAGCTGACTTATCATCAAAAGGAGTCTATAACTTTATATAGTTTGAATTTTTTTATGACACTTTGACCACAAATAAGTTCAAAAGGTCAGATATGGACATCTATATGGCTTATGAAGCATCAGAAGGAGTCTATGAGTATGTATAGAAAGCCCAAGATCAAGGACTCTTTGGCCAGAAATATGTTCTGGAGGTCAAAAGGGGACCTCTGTATAGCTCATTTATCATCAAAAGGAGTCTATAACTTTCTATAGTTTGAAAACTTTTGAGGACACTTTGACCACAAATAAGTTCAAAAGGTCAGATATGGACATCTATATGGCTTATGAAGCATCAGAAGGAGTCTATGAGTATGTATAGATAGCCCAAGATCGAGGACTCTTTGGCCAGAAATATGTTCAGTAGGTCAAAAGGGGACCTCTGTATAGCTGATTTATCATCAAAAGGAGTCTATAACTTTCTATAGTTTGAAAACTTTTGAGGACACTTTGACCACAAATAAGTTCAAAAGGTCAGATATGGACATCTATATGGCTTATGAAGCATCAGAAGGAGTCTATGAGTATGTATAGAAAGCCCAAGATCAAGGACTGTTTGGCCAGAAATATGTTCAGTAGGTCAACAGGGGACCTCTGTATAGCTGATTTATCATCAAAAGGAGTCTATCACTTTATATAGTTTGAAAAAATGTTAGGACACTTTGACCACAAATAAGTTCAAAAGGTCAGATATGGACATCTATATGGCTTATGAAGCATCAGAAGGAGTCTATGAGTATGTATAGAAAGCCCAAGATCAAGGACTCTTTGGCCAGAAATATGTTCAGGAGGTCAAAAGGGAACCTCTGTATAGCTGACTTATCATCAAAAGGAGTCTATAACTTTATATAGTTTGAATTTTTTTATGACACTTTGACCACAAATAAGTTCAAAAGGTCAGATATGGACATCTATATGGCTTATGAAGCATCAGAAGGAGTTATGAGTATGTATAGAAAGCCCAAGATCAAGGACTCTTTGGCCAGAAATATGTTCAGGAGGTCAAAAGGGAACCTCTGTATAGCTGACTTATCATCAAAAGGAGTCTATAACTTTATATAGTTTTAATTTTTTTTAGGACACTTTGACCACAAATAAGTTCAAAAGGTCAGATATGGACATCTGTATGGCTTATGAGGCATCAGAAGGAGTCTATGAGTATGTATAGAAAGCATAAGATCGAGAACTCTTTGGCCAGAAATATGTTCAGGAGGTCAAAAGGGGCCCTCTGTATAGCTGATTTATCATCAAAAGGAGTCTATAACTTTCTATAGTTTGAAAAAAATGTTAGGACACTTTGACCACAAATGAGTTCAAAAGGTCAGATATGGACATCTATATGGCTTATGAAGCACCAGAAGGAGTCTATGAGTATGTATAGAAAGCCCAAGATCGAGGACTATTTGGCCAGAAATATGTTCAGTAGGTCAAAAGGGGCCCTCTGTATAGCTGATTTATCATCAAAAGGAGTCTATAACTTTCTATAGTTTGAAAAAATGTTAGGACACTTTGACCACAAGTAAGTTCAAAAGGTCAGATATGGACATCTAATATGGCTTATGAAGCATCAGAAGGAGTCTATTAGTATGTATAGAAAGCCCATAGATCAAGGACTCTTTGGTCAGAAATATGTTCAGGAGGTCAAAAGGGGCCCTCTGTATAGCTGATTTATCATCAAAAGGAGTCTATAACTTTATATAGTTTGAATTTGTTTTAGGACACTTTGACAAGAAATAAGTTCAAAAGGATAGATATGGATATCTATATGGCTTATGAAGCATCAGAAGGAGTCTATGAGTATGTATAGAAAGCCCAAGATAGAGGTCTCTTTGGCCAGAAATATGTTCCTTGGGTCAAATATGGAATTCTGTATGTCTGACGTAACATCAGAAAGAGTCAACAAGTATATATGGAAAGATCAAGTTTCGAGTACTCACTCCATGGCCAGAAAAAAATTCGGTAGGTCAAATATGGACTTTTGTCAGGATGATATAACATCCGAAGATATCAGTCTGAATGTATAGTGTTAATCTTTTAGGACTCTTTGGCCAGAAATATTTTCAGTAGGTCAAAAGGGGACCTCTGTATAGCTGATTTATCATCAGAAGGAGACTATAACTTTATAAAGTTTGAAAAATTTTGAGGACACTTTGACCACAAATAAGTTCAAAAGGTCAGATATGGACATCTATATGGCTTATGAAGCATCAGAAGGAGTTGGACTATATGAATAGAAAGCCCAAGACTTTGGCCAAAAATATGTTCCTTGGGTCAAATATGGACTTCTTTATGGCTGACGTAACATCAGAAAAAGTCAACGAGTATAAATGGTAAGGTCAAGTTTCGAGTACTCCTTGGACAGAAAAAAATTCAGTGTCAAATTTGGACCTTAGTTAGGATGATATAACATCTTTAAGGACTCTTTGGCCAGAAATATGTTCAGCAGGTCAAAAGCGTACCTATGTATAGCTCATTCTTATAACATTATGTGCTTTGCACAAACGATCTAACGTTGAGCATCATTAAAGAAACATAGGTTATGCACTTCGTGTGTCGTAACTCAATGCCATGTTCATTAGAGAGATAACATGTGTTGTTGCTTTGCACAAACTGTCTAACGTTGCGCATTGAAGAATAACATTTAGTCTGTGCACTACTTGCATTGCATTGCACAACAGAACTACTCGATCCCATGTTCATTACAAAGATAACGTGTGTTGTTGCATTGCATTGCATTGCACACACGATCTAACGTTGTGCATTGAAGAATAACAGAGGCTATGCACTTCTTGCATTGCATTGCATTGCACACCAGAACTAACTCATTCCCATGTTCATTAAAGAGATAACATATGTGTTGTTGCAATTGCATTGCACAAACGATCTAAAGTTGTGCACTGAAGAATAACTTATAGGTTATGCATATTTCGCATTGCATTGCACACCAGAACTAAATCATTCCCATGTTCATTATAGAGATGATATGTGTGTTGATGCATTGCATTGCACTAACGATCTAACGTTGTGCACTGAAGAATAACATATAGGTTATGCACTTTTTGCATTGCATTGTACAACTGAACTACCTCATTCCCATGTTGATTAAAGACATAACGTTTGTTGTTGCATTACATTGCATTGCACTAACGATCTAACGTTGTGCACTGAAGAATAACATATAGGTATGCACTTTTTGCACTGCATTGCATTGCACACCAGAACTAAATCATTCCCATGTTCATAAAAGAGATAACGTTTGTTGGTGCATTGCATTGCATTGCACAAACGATCTAACGTTGTGCACTGAAGAATAACATATAGGTTATGCACTTTTTGCATTGCATTGCACTGCACACCAGAACTAAATCATTCCCATGTTCATTAAAGACATAACACGTGTTGTTGCATTGCATTGTATTGCATTGCATTGATTTGCATTGCTTTGCACTGCATTGCATTGCTTTGCATTGCACTAACGATCTAACGTTGTGCACTGAAGAATATCATATAGGTCATGCACTTTTTGCATTGCATTGCAAACCAGAACTAAATCATTGCAATGTTCATTAAAGACATAACGTGTGTTGTTGCATTGCATTGCATTGTATTGCATTGCATTGCAATGTATTGCAATGCAATGTTTTGCGTTGCATTACATTCATTTGCATTGCTTTGCACTGCATTGCATTGCACTAAAGATCTAACGTTGTGCACTGAAGAATAACATATGTTATGCACTTTTTGCATTGCATTGCACACCAGAACTACCTCATTCCGATGTTGATTAAAAACATAACGTGTGTTGTTGCATTGCATTGCATTGCATTGCATTGCAGTGCATTGCATTTATTTGCATTGCTTTGCACTGCATTGAATTGCATTGAATTGCATTGCATTGCACTAACGATCTAACGTTGTGCACTGAAGAATAACATATAGGTTAAGCACTTTTCTCATTGAATTGCATTGCACACCAGAACTAAATCATTCCCATGTGCATTAAAGACATAACGTGTGTTGTTGCATTGCATTGCATTGTATTGCATTGCATTGATTTGCATTGCTTTGCACTGTATTGCATTGCACTAACGATCTAACGTTGTGCACGTATTGCATTGCACGTATTGCACACCAGAACTAAATCATTCCCATGTTCATTAAAGACATAACGTGTGTTGCTGCATTGCATTGTATTGCATTGCATTGCATTGCATTGCTATGTATTGCAATGCAATGTATTGCATTGCATTACATTGAATTGCACTGCTTTGCATTGCTTTGCACTGCATTGCATTGCACTAACGATCTAACGTTGTGCACTGAAGAATAACATATGTTATGCACGTATTGCATTGCATTGCACACCAGAACTAAATCATTCCCATGTTCATTAAAGACATAACGTGTGTTGTTGCATTGCATTGTATTGCATTGCATTGCTTTGCTTTGCATTGCTTTGCATTGCTTTGCATTGCTTTGCATTGCATTGCATTGCATTGCATTGCATTGCATTGCTTTGCATTGCTTTGCATTGCATTGCTTTGCATTGCATTGCATTGCATTGCATTGCATTGCATTGCATTGCTTTGCATTGCATTGCATTGCATTGCACTGCATTGCACTAACGATCTAACGTTGTGCACTGAAGAATAACATATGGTTATGCTCTTTTCGCATTGCATTGCACACCAGAACAAAATCATTCCCAAGTTCATTATAGAGATGATATGTGTGTTGTTGCATTGCATTGCATTGCATTGCATTGCATTGCATTGCATTGTATTGCATTGCTTTGCACTGCATTGCATTGCATTGCATTGCACTAACGATCTAACTATGTGCAAGAAAGAATAACATATAGGTTATGCACTTTTTGCATTTCATTGCACACCAGACCTAAATCATTCCCATGTTCATTAAAGAGATAACGTTTGTTGGTGCATTGCATTGCATTGCATTGCATTGCATTGATTTGCAATGCCTTGTACTGCATTGCATTGCATTGCATTGCATTGCATTGCATTGCATTGCACTAACGACCTAACTTTGTGCACTGAAGAATAACATATAGGTTATGCACTTTTTGCATTGCATTGCATTGCACACTAGAACTTAACCATTCTCATGTTCATTAAAGAGATGGTATGTGTGTTGTTGCATTGCATTGCACTAATGATCTAACGTTGTCCACTGAAGAATAACATATAGGTTATGCACTTTTCGCATTGCATTGCATACCAGACTTCTAAATCATTCCTATGTTCATTAAAGAGATAACGTGTGTTGTTGCAATTGCATTGCATTGCATTGCACAAACGATCTAACGTTGTGCTCTGAAGAATAACATATAGGTTATGCCCTTTTCGCATTGCATTGCATTGCACACCAGAAATAAATCATTCCCATGTTCTTTAAAGAGATGATATGTGTGTTGTTGCATTGCATTGCACTAGCGATGTAACGTTATGCACTGAAGAATAACATATAGGTTATGCACTTTTTGCATTGCATTGCATTGCACACTAGAACTTAACCATTCCCATGTTCATTAAAGAGATAACATATGTGTTGTTGCATTGCATTGCACAAACGACCTAATGTTGTGCACTGAAGAATAACATATAGGTTATACACTTTTTGCATTGCATTGCACACTAGAACTTAACCATTCCCATGTTCATTAAAGAGATAACGTTTGTTGGTGCATTGCATTGCACTAGCGATGTAACGTTGTGCACTCAAGAATAACATATAGGTTATGCACTTTTTGCATTTCATTGCATTGCACACCAGAACTACCTCATTCTCATGTTGATTAAAGACATAACGTGTGTTGTTGCATTGCATTGATTTGCAATGCCTTGTACTGCATTGCATTGCATTGCATTGCATTACATTGCATTGCATTGCATTGCATTGCATTGCACTAACGATCTAACTTTGTGCACTGAAGTATAACATATAGGTTATGCACTTTTTGCATTGCATTGCACACTAGAACTTAACCATTCCCATGTTCATTAAAGAGATGGTACGTGTGTTGTTGCATTGCATTGCACTAACGATCTAACGTTGTGCACTGAAGAATAACATATAGGTTATGCACTTTTCGCATTGCATTGCATTGCATTCCAGACTACTAAATCATTCCCATGGTCATTAAAGAGATAAACGTGTGTTGTTGCAATTGCATTGCATTGCACTAACGATCTAACGTTGTGCATTGAAGAATAACATATAGGCTATGCACTTCTTGCATTGCATTACACACCAGAAGTAACTCATTCCCAAACTACATTGCGTTTTGCTTTGAGGAAATACAATATGTGCTATTGCATTGCATTTCACACAAGATCAAACTTTGTGCATTGAAGAATAACATATAAGCTATGAGTGCATCACAAACATACAATAACTATCTCAACTATCTACATTCCACTGCATAAAATATCTAACTGATATAGTTAGATATAATAATAATACATTATTATTCAACGCTAATTCTTAGATCGTTTGTGCAATGCAACACTCATGTTATGTTTTCATTGCACATAGTGCAACTACTACTACACAGTAGTTTATTCTATGCATTGTAATGCAAGAGGTAAATGCAATAATTTCCCTTAAAAGAATAAATGAATAAGTTAGTTATTGTGCAATGCCAATGCACATATGTCATGTGTCAAATCAGGCCTACAGAGGTCCCTCTTGTCTTATATAACATCACAAGAAGTCAGTCTTGTATGTTTAGTAAGCCAGACAGTAGTCCATATTTGACTGATTGAACATATTTTTGGAAAAAGAGTCCTCAAAAGGTATTTTGTGTATATTATAAACTTATAGATTCCTTCTGATGTTAAATCAGCCATATAGAGGTGCATATTTGACCTATTGAACTTATTTCTGGTCAAAGGGTCCTCAAAGTTTTTTAAACAAACTTATAGACTCCTTCTGATCACCCATAAAAAAAAGTACATTTTTGACCTACTAAACATATTTCTGCCAAGAGACCATGAAACTTAACTTACTATACGTACATATTGACTTCTCGTGATGTTAACTCAGGCAAGGAGTAGTCGATATTTGACCGATTGAACACATTTTTGGCCAAAGAGGCCTCGAAATGTTTTTTTTTTTCTCTTATAAATTTATAGACTCCTTCTGATGTTAAATCAGCCATACAGAAGTCCATATTTGACCTTCTGAACATATTTCTGGCCAGAGACCTTGAACATTTACCTTACTATTTATATTTCTCCTACCATAAAGAATTCTCGTGATGTTATGTCAGCCAGACTGTAGCCATATTTGACTGATTTAACATGTTTTTGGCCAAAGAATCCTCAAAATGTTTTTTACTCTTAGAAACTCATAGACTCCTTCTGATGTTAAATCAGCCATACAGAAGTCCATATTTGACCCAAGGAATATATTTTTGGCCATAGAGTTCTCGATCTTGACCTTTCTATACATACTCATAGACTCATTCTAATGTTACATAAGCCATATAGATATCCATATCTGACCTTTTGAACTTATTTCTGGTCATCAAAAGTTTTTAAACTATATAAAGTTATAGACTCTTTCTGATGATAAATCAGCTATTCAGAGGACCCCTTTTGACCTACTGAACATATTTCTGGCCAAAGAGTCCTAAATGATTAACACTATACATTCAGATTGATATCTTCGGATGTTATATCTTCCTAACAAAAGTCCATATTTGACATACTGAATTTTCTTCTGGCCAAGGAGTACTCGAAACTTGACCTTTCCATACAGAATTGTTGACTCTTTCTGATGTTACGTCAGACATACAGAATTCCATATTTGACCCAAGGAACATATTTCTTGCCAAAGAGTCCTCGATCTTATGCTTTCTATACATACTCAATAGACTCCTTCTGATGCCTCATAAGCCATATAGATGTCCATATATGACCTTTTGAACTTATTTGTGGTCAAAGTGTCCTAAAAAAAGAATCAAACTATATAAAGTTATAGACTCCTTTTGATGATGTCAGCTATACAGAGGTCCCCTTTTGACCTCCTGAACATGTTTCTTGCCAAAGAGTCCTCGATATTATGCTTTCTATACATACTCATAGACTCCTTCTGATGCCTCATAAGCCATATAGATGTCCATATCTGACCTTTTGAACTTATTTGTGGTCAAAGTATCCTAACATTTTTTCAAACTATAGAAAGTTCTAGACTCCTTTTGATGATAAATCAGCTATACAGAGGTCCCCTTTTGACCTCCTGAACATATTACTGGCCAAAGAGTCCTTGATCTTGGGCTTTCTATACATACTCATAGACTCCTTCTGGTGCTTCATAAGCCATATAGATGTCCATATCTGACCTTTTGAACTTATTTGTGGTCAAGGTGTCCTAACATTTTTTCAAACTATATAAAGTTATAGACTCCTTTTGATGATAAATGAGCTATACAGAGGTCCCCTTTTGACCTCCAGAACATATTTCTGGCCAAAGAGTTCTCGATCTTGGGCTTTCTATACATACTCATAGACTCCTTCTGATGCTTCATAAGCCATATAGATTTCCATATTTGACCTTTTGAACTTATTTGTGGTCAAAGTGTCCTCAAAATTTTTTCAAAGTATATAAAGTGATAGACTCCTTTTGATGATAAATGAGCTATACAGAGGTCCCCTTTTGACCTCCAGAACATATTTCTGGCCAAAGAGTCCTCGATCTTGGGCTTTCTATACATACTCATAGACTCCTTCTGATGCTTCATAAGCCATATAGATGTCCATATCTATCCTTTTGAACTTATTTCTGGTCAAAGTGTCCTCAAAATTTTTCAAACTATATAAAGTTATAGACTCCTTCTGATAAAAAAGAGTCCTCAATCTTGAACTTTGCATTCTCACTCCTAGACTCCTTCTGATGGTTCATAAGCCACATATAGAATTCCATATTTGACCTACTGAACTTATTTCTGGTCAAATGGTCCTCAAAGGGTTTCTTATTATGTTAATTCAGCCATACAGAGGTTCCTATTTGAACTACTGAACACATTTTTGGCCAAAGAGTCTTTGAACATTAACTTTCTCTGCTTATTGACTTCTCTTAATAATACATTAGCCATACAAAAGTCCATATTTGACCTACTAATATATTTCTGGTCAAAGAGTCCCTGATCTTGACCTTTCTGTACATGCTCATTGACAGCTTCTGATGTTTCATCAGCCTGAAAGATGTCCATACTTGACCCATTGAATATATTTCTGACCATAGAGTCCTCGATCTTGAACTTTCTAAACATACTTGTAGACTTGTTAATTAATTATCTGCTATCCAATGTATTTGAACAGTAGTTCAAATTTTATATTTTGAACATATTTCTAGACATGAGACATGAGACTAATTGCTTTTACAATCCTTCTGATGTTTCATCAGCCATACAGTATAGTTCAAATTTGACCTATTGAACATTTCTATAACCAAAGTGTCCTCGATCTTGATCGTTCTATACATAATCATAGGCTTGTTCTGATGTTTCATCATTGAGACAGAAGTCAGTTATTGACCTACTGAACATATTTCTGGCAAAAGAATCATCAAAGTTTAACTTACTGTTCCTTCTCCTAGACTATTTTTGATTTTACATCCACCATACAGTAGTCCATATTTGACCAAGAGAACATATTTCTGGCCAAAAGAGTCGTCAAAAGGTATGTTTATATGCATTCTCATCGACTACTTTTGATGTTAAATCAACCATATTGTTAGTCCAAATTTGACCCATTGAACATATATCTGGCCAAAGAGACCTAGAACTTTAAATATCTATACATAATTACTATCTCCTTCTGATTTTTCATCACCCAGGCTATTATCCATATTTGACAATTGAACATATTTCTGGCTGGAAGAGTCCTTGATCTTTCTATACGTACTCATAGACGCTTTCAGATAGTACTTCAGCCAAAAAATGATCCATAATTGACTACTAAACTCATTTCTGAGCGATGGGTTTATAATCTTGATTTCTCTATACATTGACTCCTTCTGATGTTACAATAGCAAAACATTATTGTATTGTATTGTATCAATATGACCTATTAAACCTATTTCTGACCACTGAGTCTATGAACATTTTTCAATACATACTCAATGACTCCTGATTTTACAACAGCAATATAGTATTTCAAAATTTGATCAATTGAACATATTTCTGGCCAAAGAGACCTTGATCTTATTCTTTCTATACATACTCCTTCTGATGTTTCATCAGCCAGATAATTGTCCACAATTGACCTACTGAACATTTTTCTGCCCGAAGAGTCTATGAACTTGAACTTTCTATACATAATCATTTACTTCTGATGTTTCTTCAGCCATACAGTAGTCCAGATTTGACATGTTGAACATATTTCTGACCAAAGAGATTTTGATCTTGAACTTTCTATTCATAATTATAGACTCTTTCAGAAAGTTACATCGGACAGACAATTGTCCATATTAATTATTAAACATATTTCTGGCCAACAAGTCCATGAACTTGAACATTCTGTACATGCTAATTGACTCCTTTTAGTGTTTCATCAGCCAGACATTAGTCCATAATTGACCTACTGAACATATTGCTGCCCGAAGAGTCTTGAACTTGAACTTTCTATATAGGCTCATTGACTCCTTCTGATGTTTCACAAGCAGACAATAGTCCATAATTGACCCTCTGAACATATTTATAGTAAAAGAGTCCTCTGTCTTGAACTTTCTATAGATTCTCAGTGACTCCATATAGATAATTGACCCACTGAACATATTTCTACCTGAAGAGTCTTTGAACTTGAACTTTCTATTCATAATCTTCTTCCTCAATCTTCATTGACTTCTGATTCATCAGCCAGACAGCAGTCCATATTTGACCCACTAAACATATTTCTGGCAAAAGAGTCCTCGATCTTGAAACTTTTAAACATACTCATAGACTCTTTCTGGTGTTTCATCAGCCATGCAGTAGTTCTGATTTGACATAATGAACATATTTCTGACCGAAGAGTCCTCGATCTTGAACTTTCTATTCATACTTATAGACTCTTTCAGATAGTACATCGGCCAGACAATTGTAGATATTGACTATTGAAGTAAAAGAGTTCTCGATCTTGAACTTTCTATACATTCTCAGTGATGCCTTATTTTGTTTCTTTAGCCATACAGAAGTCCAGATTTGACATGTTGAACATATTTCTGACTTGAAAATTTTGTACATGCTAATTCACTCCTTTTAGTGTTTCATCAGCCAGACAGTAGTCAATAATGGACCTACTGAAAATATTTCTGGTAAAAGAGTCCTCGATTTTGAACTTTCTATACATTCTCAGTGACGCCTTATTTTATTTCTTTAGCCATAAAGTAGTTCAGATTTAACATGTTGAACATATTTCTGACTGAAGAGTCCTTGATCTTGAACTTTCTATTCACACTTATAGACTCCTTCAGATAGTACATCGGCCAGACAACTGTTCATAATGACTCTTTTTTTTTTTTTTTTTTTTTGGCCAACGAGTCTATGTACTTGAACTTTCTATACATGCTCATTGACTCCTTTTAGTGCTTCATCAGCCAGAGAGTACTCCATAATTTACCTACTGAACATATTTCTAGTAAAAGAGTCCTCGATCTTGAACATTCTATACATGCTCATTGACTCCTTATGCTGTTTCTTTCTACACATAGTCGTTTACTCCATCTGATGTTACATCAGCCATAAAGAAGTCCATAATTGACCCAAGGGACATATTTGTGGCCAGTCTTGAACTTTCTATACATACTCATAGTCTCCTTCTGATTCTTCATAAGCCATATTTATGTCCATATTTATGACTTATTATTATTTCTGGTCAAAGGTTCCTCAAAAGTTTTTAAACTATGTAAAATTATAGACTCCATCTGATGATAAATCAGACCAAAAGAGGTCAAATTTTGACTCTTGAGTCAATATGTATAGAGAGTTAATGTTCAATGATTCTTTGGCCAAAAATATATTCAGAGGGTCACATACCTGTTAAAGTGATGTATCATCAGAAGAAGTCTATGAGTATTTAGTAAGTTAACTTGTGAGGACCTTTTTGCCAAAAATATTTTCAATTCGCCATATATGGACATCTATATAGCTAATGAAGAATCAGAAAGAGTCAATGAGTATATATAGAATGGTCAAGTTGAGACTCTTTGACCAGAAAAAATTTCAGTATGTCAAATATGGACTTTTGTCATGATGATATAACATCCGAAGATATCAATCTGAATGAAGGTGTTAATCTTTAAGGACTCTTTGGCCAGTAATATTTTCGGACATCAGAAGGAGTCTATAGATTATGACAGACAAAATCCTTTTGAGAACTCTTTGGTCAAATTTTTTTTCAATCGGTCAAATATGGACTACTGCCTGCCTGGTTTGGCATTGCAAGAAGTCAGTCTATATTGTATAGTGAGTTAATGTTCACGGACTCTGGCCAGAAATATTTTCAGTAGGTCAAAAATAGACTACTGGCTGGTTAATATAACATCACAACAAGTCAATCTGTAGTCAAAAGTCAAAAGTTCAAGCAACTCTCAAACTCTTTGGCCAGAAATATGTTCCAAAGGTCAAAAGGTGACCTTTGTATAGCTGATTTATCATCAGAAAGAGTCTATAACTTTATATAGTTTAAAAACTTTTGATGACCAGAAATAAGTTCAAAAGGTCAGATATGGATATCTATATGGCTTATGTAACATTAGAAGGAGTCTATGAGTATGTATAGAAAGGTCAAGATCGAGAACTCTATGGCCATAAATATATTCCTTGGGTCAAATATGGACTTCTGTATGGCTGATTTAACATCAGAAGGAGTCTATGAGTTTCTAAGAGTAAAAAACATTTTGAGGATTCTTTGGCCAAAAACATGTTAAATCAGTCAAATATGGCTACAGTCTGGCTGACATAACATCACGAGAAGTCTTTATGGTAGGAGAAATATAAATAGTAAGGTAAATGTTCAAGGTCTCTGGCCAGAAATATGTTCAGAAGGTCAAATATGGACTTCTGTATGGCTGATTTAACATCAGAAGGAGTCTAAACATTTATGATAGACAAAATCCTTTAGAGAACTCTTTGGTCAATTTTTTTTCAATCAGTCAAATATGGACTACTGTCTGCCTGATTTTACATTACGAGAAGTCAGTCTATATGTATAGTGAGTTGATGTTCACGGACTCTGGCTAGAAATATGTTCAGTAGGTCAAAAAAAGACTACTGGCTGGTTAATATAACATCACAACAAGTCAATCTGTAGTATAGCAAGATAATGTTCAAGAACTCTTTGGCCAGAAATATGTTCAGAAGGTCAAAAGGTGACCTTGGTATAGCTGATTTATTATCAGAAGGAGTCTATAACTTTATATAGTTTGAAAAATTTTGAGGACACTTTGACCACAAATAAGTTCAAAAGGTCAGATATGGACATCTATATGGCTTATGAAGCACCAGAAGGAGTCTATGAGTATGTATAGAAAACGCAAGATCGAAGACTCTTTGGCCAGAAATCTGTTCAGGAGGTCAAAAGGGGCCCTCTGTATAGCTGATTTATCATCAAAAGGAGTCTATAACTTTCTATAGTTTGAAAAAAATGTAAGGACACTTTGACCACAAATAAGTTCAAAAGGTCAGATATGGACATCTATATGGCTTATGAAGCATCAGAAGGAGTCTATGAGTATGTATAGAAAACGCAAGATCGAAGACTCTTTGGCCAGAAATATGTTCAGTAGTTCAAAAGGGGACCTCTATATAGCTGACATCATCAAAAAGAGTCTATAACAGGAGACCTCCTTTTGACCAAAAGGGGACCTCTATATAGCTGACATCATCAAAAAGAGTCTGTAACTTTATATAGTTTGATTTTTTTTATGACACTTTGACCACAAATAAGTTCAAAAGGTCAGATATGGACATCTATATGGCTTATGAGGCATCAGAAGGAGTCTATGAGTATGTATAGAAAGCATAAGATCGAGGACTCTTTGGCCAGAAATATGTTCAGTAGTTCAAAAGGGGACCTCTATATAGCTGACATCATCAAAAAGAGTCTATAACTTTATATAGTTTGAATTTTTTTATCACACTTTGACCACAAATAAGTTCAAAAGGTCAGATATGGACATCTATATGGCTTATGAAGCATCAGAAGGAGTCTATGAGTATGTATAGAAAGCATAAGATCGAGGACTCTTTGGCCAGAAATATGTTCAGTAGTTCAAAAGGGGCCCTCTGTATAGCTGATTTATCATCAAAAGGAGTCTATAACTTTATATAGTTTGAATTTTTTTTTAGGACACTTTGACCACAAATAAGTTCAAAATGTCAGATATGGATATCTATATGGCTTATGAAGCACCAGAAGGAGTCTATGAGTATGTATAGAAATCCCAATATCGAGGACTCTTTGGCCAGAAATATGTTCAGTAGTTCAAAAGGGGACCTCTGTATAGCTGACTTATCATCAAAAGGAGTCTATAACTTTATATAGTTTGAATTTTTTTTTATGACACTTTGACCACAAATAAGTTCAAAAGGTCAGATATAGACATCTATATGGCTTATGAAGCATCAGAAGGAGTCTATGAGTATGTATAGAAAGCCCCAAGATCAAGGACTCTTTGGCCAGAAACATGTTCAGGAGGTCAAAAGGGGATCTCTGTATAGCTCATTTATCATCAAAAGGAGTCTAGAAATTTCTATAGTTTGAAAAAATGTTAGGACACTTTGACCACAAATAAGTTCAAAAGGTCAGATATGGACATCTATATGGCTTATGAAGCACCAGAAGGAGTCTATGAGTATGTATAGAAAGCCCAAGATCAAGGACTCTTTGGCCAGAAACATGTTCAGGAGGTCAAAAGGTGACCTTGGTATAGCTGATTTATTATCAGAAGGAGTCTATAACTTTATATAGTTTGAAAAATTTTGAGGACACTTTGACCAGAAATAAGTTAAAAAGGTCAGATATGGACATCTATATGGTCTCTTGGCAGAAATATGTTTAGTAGGTCAAAAATGTACTTTTTTTTATGGGTGATGTAACATCAGAAGGAGTCTATAAGTTTGTTTAAAAAACTTTGAGGCCCCTTTGACCAGAAATAAGTTCAATAGGTCAAATATGCACGTCTATATGGCTGATTTAACATCAGAAGGAGTCTATAAGTTTATAATATACACAAAATACCTTTTGTGTATAAAATATGTTCAATCAATATGTTCAATATGTTCAATCAATATGTTTTGTGTAAAAAATATGTTCAATCAGTCAAATATGGACTACTGTCTGGCTTACTAAACATACAAGACTGACTTCTTGTGATGTTATATAAGACAAGAGGGACCTCTGTAGGCCTGATTTGACACATGACATATGTGCATTGGCATTGCACAATAACTAACTTATTCATTTATTCTTTTAAGGGAAATTATTGCATTTACCTCTTGCATTACAATGCATAGAATAAACTACTTCATACCTCATGTGCAATGAAAACATAACATGAGTGTTGCATTGCACAAACGATCTAAGAATTAGCGTTGAATAATAATGTATTATTATTATATCTAACTATATCAGTTAGATATTTTATGCAGTGGAATGTAGATAGTTGAGATAGTTATTGTATGTTTGTGATGCACTCATAGCTTATATGTTATTCTTCAATGCACAAAGTTTGATCTTGTGTGAAATGCAATGCAATAGCACATATTGTATTTCCTCAAAGCAAAACGCAATGTAGTTTGGGAATGAGTTACTTCTGGTGTGTAATGCAATGCAAGAAGTGCATAGCCTATATGTTATTCTTCAATGCACAACGTTAGATCGTTAGTGCAATGCAATGCAATGCAATGCAATGCAATTGCAACAACACACGTTATCTCTTTAATGACCATGGGAATGATTTAGTAGTCTGGGATGCAATGCAATGCAATGCGAAAAGTGCATAACCTATATGTTATTCTTCAGTGCACAACGTTAGATCGTTAGTGCAATGCAATGCAACAACACACGTACCATCTCTTTAATGAACATGGGAATGGTTAAGTTCTAGTGTGCAATGCAATGCAAAAAGTGCATAACCTATATGTTATACTTCAGTGCACAAAGTTAGATCGTTAGTGCAATGCAATGCAATGCAATGCAGTACAAGGCATTGCAAATCAATGCAATGCAATGCAACAACACACATTATGTCTTTAATCAACATGAGAATGAGGTAGTTCTGGTGTGCAATGCAATGAAATGCAAAAAGTGCATAACCTATATGTTATTCTTGAGTGCACAACGTTACATCGCTAGTGCAATGCAATGCACCAACAAACGTTATCTCTTTAATGAACATGGGAATGGTTAAGTTCTAGTGTGCAATGCAATGCAAAAAGTGTATAACCTATATGTTATTCTTCAGTGCACAACATTAGGTCGTTTGTGCAATGCAATGCAACAACACATATGTTATCTCTTTAATGAACATGGGAATGGTTAAGTTCTAGTGTGCAATGCAATGCAATGCAAAAAGTGCATAACCTATGTGTTATTCTTCAGTGCATAACGTTACATCGCTAGTGCAATGCAATGCAACAACACACATATCATCTCTTTAAAGAACATGGGAATGATTTATTTCTGGTGTGCAATGCAATGCGAAAAGGGCATAACCTATGTTATTCTTCAGAGCACAACGTTAGATCGTTTGTGCAATGCAATGCAATGCAATTGCAACAACACACGTTATCTCTTTAATGAACATGGGAATGATTTAGAAGTCTGGTATGCAATGCAATGCGAAAAGTGCATAACCTATATGTTATTCTTCAGTGGACAACGTTAGATCATTAGTGCAATGCAATGCAACAACACACATACCATCTCTTTAATGAACATGAGAATGGTTAAGTTCTAGTGTGCAATGCAATGCAATGCAAAAAGTGCATAACCTATATGTTATTCTTCAGTGCACAAAGTTAGGTCGTTAGTGCAATGCAATGCAATGCAATGCAATGCAATGCAATACAGTACAAGGCATTGCAAATCAATGCAATGCAATGCAATGCAATGCACCAACAAACGTTATCTCTTTAATGAACATGGGAATGATTTAGGTCTGGTGTGCAATGAAATGCAAAAAGTGCATAACCTATATGTTATTCTTTCTTGCACATTGTTAGATCGTTAGTGCAATGCAATGCAATGCAGTGCAAAGCAATACAATGCAATGCAATGCAACAACACACATATCATCTCTATAATGAACTTGGGAATGATTTTGTTCTGGTGTGCAGTGCAATGCGAAAAGAGCATAACCTATGTTATTCTTCAGTGCACAACGTTAGATCGTTAGTGCAATGCAGTGCAATGCAAAGCAATGCAATGCAAAGCAATGCAAAGCAATGCAAAGCAATGCAAAGCAATGCAAAGCAATGCAATGCAATGCAATGCAATGCAATGCAAAGCAAAGCAATGCAAAGCAATGCAAAGCAATGCAAAGCAATGCAAAGCAATGCAAAGCAATGCAAAGCAATGCAATGCAATGCAATGCAATGCAATGCAACAACACACGTTATGTCTTTAATGAACATGGGAATGATTTAGGTCTGGTGTGCAATGAAATGCAAAAAGTGCATAACCTATATGTTATTCTTTCTTGCACATAGTTAGATCGTTAGTGCAATGCAATGCAATGCAGTGCAAAGCAATACAATGCAATGCAACAACACACATATCATCTCTATAATGAACTTAGGAATGATTTTGTTCTGGTGTGCAATGCAATGCGAAAAGAGCATAACCTATATGTTATTCTTCAGTGCACAACGTTAGATCGTTAGTGCAATGCAGTGCAATGCAATGCAATGCAAAGCAATGCAATGCAATGCAATGCAATGCAATGCAATGCAATGCAAAGCAATGCAATGCAATGCAAAGCAATGCAATGCAATGCAATGCAAAGCAAAGCAAAGCAAAGCAAAGCAATGCAAAGCAATGCAAAGCAATGCAAAGCAATGCAATGCAATGCAATGCAATGCAATGCAAAGCAAAGCAATGCAAAGCAATGCAAAGCAATGCAAAGCAATGCAAAGCAATGCAATGCAATACAATGCAATGCAATGCAATGCAATGCAATGCAATCCAATGCAATGCAACAACATACGTTATGTTTTTAATCAACATGGGAATGAGGTAGTTCTGGTGTGCAATACAATGCAAAAAGTGCATAACATATGTTATTCTTCAGTGCACAACGTTAGATCATTAGTGCAATGCAATGCAACAACACACATACCATCTCTTTAATGAACATGAGAATGGTTAAGTTCTAGTGTGCAATGCAATGCAATGTAAAAATTGCATAACCTATATGTTATTCTTCAGTACACAAAGTTAGGTCGTTAGTGCAATGCAATGCAATGCAATGCAATGCAATGCAATACAGTACAAGGCATTGCAAATCAATGCAATGCAATGCAATGCAATGCACCAACAAACGTTATCTCTTTAATGAACATGGGAATGATTTAGGTCTGGTGTGCAATGAAATGCAAAAAGTATGGGAGGCCGTTTGAGACGAAACCCACTGAAACACTCGCGATACACACTGAAACACTCCCGCTACACACTGAAACACTCGCTCTACACACTGAAACACTCGCGCTACACACTGAAACACTCGCTCTACACACTGAAACACTCGCACTACACACTGAAACACTCGCGCTACACACTGAAACACTCGCGCTACACACTGAAACACTCGCGCTACACACTGAAACACTTGCCCATACATGTGAAACACGTGCGCGTACATGTGAAACACTTGCGATACACACTGAAACACTTGCCCATACATGTGAAACAGTATATATCTGTGCATATACATGAAAGACATGCGGCTACATAGAAACTCATTGCATATACCCCTGTAATCGCCCACGTACTGTTGTACCTGCACAAAGACTGCACATTAATTCTCGCGTGTGAGAGAGCGCAAACATTTTCAGTGTGTCCGGAAGTCGTTTCATTGCAACCGGAAGTTTGGTTCATTTGGAAACAGAAGCGCGGTTTATTTGGAATAGCGAGCAGTCATGGCAGATCGTGCGCCTGCTGCCGATGCTATAAATCTGTTGAGAAATCTTCTTTGTTCTCCAGTTTTGATTAACACGATCGCAAATTCTGCAGCATCCAGTTCTCAGATTGATTCAGAAATTGGGGCATTGTTTCGACCCACGCAAAACCTAGAAGCTAGGAACACAACTGTCACACAGCACGTAGGCCTAACTGTACCGAGCACACCTGCATCCGAGAACCAGACGCCCCGTTTCATAGCGAGACGGTACAGCAGCTGGAGGCCCAACTCCAAAGGAAAGAGGTATGTACCGTGTATTTATTACATTAGGTATGTTTTTTTTATATTGTTGTTGTTTTATTTGGCAACTTGACCCAATTAACCATGGCTTTATTAGTAGTTTTATATAAGTGTAGTCACCATTCTTTTTGGCAGGTTACCATTTACATTAACACCGTTTTACTACAAATACCATGGTTAAACTATGATTAATGACTGTACCAAAGTCATGGTTAATTTGTGGTTACCATGATTTAACTATATTAACCATGTTTTTATTAAAGTGGTTTTTGTACTGTTGACATGAACTGTAATGTGGTGCAACCACAAAACTCTAATTTATCATGGGAAATAATAATAATGGACAAGTACAAAAATATTGAACATTTCATTTAGACAATGTAGGTTAAAAGTTAAAACGGTGCATTTTATTTTCCACATAAAGGGGTATTAATATATATTATTTTCCCTAGCACTTTCATTGAGCTAGTTATCATTAATTAAGAGAAAAACACAAGTCATGTGCGTGTGTGTGTGTGTGTGTGTGTGTGTGTGTGTGTGTGATCTCTTAGTTACACAATTACCAACATTCACAGTGGCCATCCTCTTCTTTGTGTCTTGACATTTACTGACAGACAAGAAGGATGGGTTACAGCTACTAATAGCACTTTTATGACATTTAACAATTTATTTGTCCTTTTTTTTCTCAGGCCAAAACCACCATATCATAGGATTTATAATAAAGATATAATTCTACTGACACATCCCAAAGAAAACAATGTGGTTAAGCAGAGGGCGAAGCAGAAGTTGTATGAAAAGGGCCACATAATAAGTGCTTTTGAGTTTGATAAAACGTGGGACTACAGAACAGTCATGAATAAAATGCATGAGGCATTTAAAGGGAAAATTCCATGTGGTGTGGGGTAAGTTGGTTTGTAATCATGCATATGCAGATGTGTACAACGATTTAAGATTTAGCCTCAAGTGTTTAATCAAATTTTATAAAACATTAACAAAGTTTTTGTGTTATTTTTGGCTGTCAGTCTGGAAATGCTCTTGCCTTGTGGCAACAAACTTGTTGCTCCTACATTTAATGAAGGCCAGAAGCTCGACGGCAATCTGATTCAGAAGGTTTTTAAACGAGCTTCTCTTTATTTGAGACCATCAGAGCCTCTTCAAGTAAGTATAAGCCATTAAACTGAATTAATTTAAATCATAAATTATTATTTATTTTACAATTAAGTGTTTTCCCAAAAGGTTAATAGTTTAATTTGTCCTACATTTTGGCATTAACTTCACACAAATGTAACTGTGTACAATAGCACTGATCAAAAGTTTGACTACTGCTAACTTGTTTATGTAGTCTGTGTATGGAGACACCTCAGATTCTGAAGAGAACTGTGAGGAAGAGGAGGTAGATACATGTGGTACAGATGATGAGAGGCCATCACATTCCTCAAAGTCATGCAAAGAACAGACAGGGAATCCCACCTTTGTTTCAGCAAGTGCTAAAACCTCAACAGCGGAGCTACCCGCAACAGAGTCCCATGCCATGGCAATATCCATTTCAACACAACATGTTGAACAACCATCAACACACCATTTTGAACAACCATCAACAAATGCCCAAGCCTCTTCCAGCAGCCAACAAGGAACATCTCAATCAAATAGCCCCACCTCAAGGCGCTGGCAAAATGATTATGGAACTTACATTAACCTCATAAATGACTCATTAGATGAAGATGAAGACGAAGAAATGTACACCGCTATTATTGCCAGTATTGAGGACCAGACGTAAGTGCATTATGCTAAATTAAAGCAATAATTTTACTTTTGATAACATCATCTGGAGGAGTGAGTCTTTTTCAAATCAAGGTCGGTTAGTTAACATGAAGTAGGAGCTTTTTTTAAGTTTGTGACTTTTTACTACAAATTTTTAAGATAGGATTTTGACATAATGTAACCAATGTAAAGAGCCTAAAAATTTAGCTTACGTCTTTAGTATATATTTATCATGGTTTATAAGTTTTGATTTGAGTAAATGCATGTTGTATGTACTGCAACTATAGCGGTTCATGAACATTTGTTTACAGTCTTCTTGATAATAGCCGTCTAATCAGATGAATAGTTGGATTATTGCTGTCCATCTAATCATGTGCTGAAGGATTTCTTTCCTTGTCATTTTAGACGCCCCAAAGAAGATGTCTCCATAAGTGACATCTTAAAAGAACTTGGTGAAAAGATCAAAAGCACAGGCATTTGCAAGTTCAATATCAATCGTGCAGCAGTGCTTGATGGAGCTATTCGAGGCTTTCGAAGAATGTCGTACAACCCAAACCACAAAATGTGCATTAAGTTCTCTGATGACAAGGGCACAACCGAGGAGGCTGTTGATCTTGGCGGCCCCCGACGAGAATTTCTACGGCTTCTCATGGAAGCACTATCACACTCTGAGATGTTTGAGGGACATGAGGGACACTTAAACTTGGCCCTTGATTCCTTTGGTATATATAATTGCATTGAGTCAGTTAAAATGATAGTAATAATGAATATGCTGTATGAATTTTATTTATTTATTTTGGGCCACAGAATTATAACAAAGTGATAGTGTCCTGATTTGACTTTTATTCTGCTTATTTTACAGCTGTGCGGGATGACAGATATTTTTTTGCTGGTCAATCCATTGCTGTCAGTCTGGTTCATGGAGGCCCACCACCATGTTTCCTCTCTGAAACTCTTTTCAGCTGCTTAGTTAAAGGACCAGAGATGAGCAGACCAGTCATTGAGGACATTGCAGACAACGAACTCTATGAAAAACTGAAACAGGTTTGTAAGCACTTTTACTTTTTCTACTTGTGTAATGTACTATATATATATATATTTTTTTGGAACCAGGTTTCTGAATCCAGAACAGTGGAGGAGCTTCACACATCTACTGAGCCTTTGACAGATTACTTGTCTCATGCTGGCTGCCTAAGACCTCTTACAAGTTTGTTGGACAAGAATCCGTTACTGGAGGATGTTCTGATGTTTCAAGTTGTTCACCGTGTCCGTGGTCCCTTTGAAAGGTACATGTTGTCTCAGTGAATACTGTGCTCTCTTAGTCTAGTGGACAAATAGGTTTACATGTGTTTATTGGGTTTACATTAAGTTTATTATTTTAGCTACTCTTTTAGGTTTACCTCTGTAGTAGCGATTGTAATAAAAAAGCAATAAGGGTTTAAGTGACTGTCATGAGAAGATGATGAAGACGAGGGTAGACGGGACCCAATAAGAAGTGGTTTTAATAACAATAAACACAAGAACAGTGCGGCTAATTGTTTAAACAAGGGGTAAACACGCAAACATCAACCGACACTAAAGAATGAAAACAGAGAAACTAAATACACAGACAAAACTAACTAAATGATGATCAGCTGTGGTGGAGGATCAGTGTCTATGGTGACTGATGAGTGGTGGGAAAATCAAACAAAGGACACACGTGACACAAATTTTTGATTGAATAATTTCTGTTCTAAAAACTGATTAGTTATTTAATTTGGCGCCACTTAAACAACACCACCCTCAGCTCAAATAGAACTGTTTAATAATGGAGTGTTGGATTATATTCTCTATCTCAATTTTGTATATTTAGGTTCAGAGATGGATTGAAAACACTTGGAGTCCTCCAGAAGATCCAGCAACATCCAGAAGCGTTTCATGCTGCCCTCTGCTACACTCCAAGGAACCTATCAGCAGACATCATGGATGGGCTGTTTGAAATCAGATGGTCGGAGACAGGAAGCAATAGACGAGCGAATGAAAACCGAGTGGTCGCCTATTGGAGAGATTACCTCCAGGATGCTGAAGGTGGGCATATTTAGTGTTAAAAGCTTTAGAATACTGGGTAATACTTTATAATAAGTATACAGTGATATGGTACTTAATGCACAAATCATTTAACTATTAATTCAAAGTTAATGTATTGTACTCTCTACATTGTTAATATATTAGGCTATTTAAAAATAGTGAATTATTCATTCATTGTCTCTGTAATTAACACTATTATTAATGGTTAATTAGCTTGTACCGAAGGTACTGTTAATTGTTTATCAGGAGTAAATAGTCCTCACTTTAGATTAGTTAGATTGGTCACGGAAAATGGATTCATATGCAGAGTTCCTTAAAATGTTTAAAAACACATTACACACACACACTTAGACTCTCTCACTCACTCACACTAAAGCCCAGTTTAGACTTCTGCATTGAACTCCTGCCATTGCTATGCTGGGCTGTGTGTAGCTGACATGCACCTCTCCAAAAATGTAACAACGCATCAATTATACGCGGACGCAAGCACTGTGATTGGTCTGCTAGAACCCCTCCCTCAGGTTTCACACGCTCCCTCTGCACGTGTAATTGCGCATCAAAACAGACAACAGGGCAGAAGTATAAATCAGCCTTTAGACTCAAACTCACACAACCAGACTCACATACTCTCACTCTCACACACTTAGACTTAGACTCAAACTCTGACTAAAACTCACTCACACACACACTCTCACTGACACACAGACTCACACACTCTCACTGACACACAGACTCACACACTCTCACTTACACACTCACACACACTCTCACTTACACACTGACACACAGACTCACACACACACTCTCACTTACACTCACACACACTCTCACTTACACACTGACACACAGACTCACACACACTCTCACTTACACACTGACACACAGACTCACACACACTCTCACTTACACACTGACACACAGACTCACACACACTCTCACTTACACTCACACACACTCACTTACACACTGACACACACTCTCTCTTACACTCACACACAGACTCACTCACACTCTCACTTACACACACTCACTTACACACTGACACACAGACTCACTCACACACACTCTCACACACTCTCACTTACACACTGACACACTCTCACTTACACACTGACACACAGACACACTCTCACTTACACACTGACACACAGACACACTCTCACTTACACACAGACACACTCTCACACTCTCACTTACACACTGACACACTCTCACTTAAACACTGACACACAGACTCACTCACACACACTCTCACTTACACACTCACACACACTCACTTACACACTCATACTAAAACTCACACACACACACACTCTTACTCACTTACACACACACACACACACTCACTCTCACACACTCACACTTAGACTCACTAAAACTCACACACACTCTCACTCATTCACTTAGGCACTTACTCACACACACACACACTCACACACACTCTCTCACTCACTCTCTCACTCACTCACACACTTTCACTCACACAATCTCACTTAGACTCAAACTCACACCAAAACTCACTTACACACTCTCTCACTCACACACTCTCACTCACACACTCACACTTTGACTCAAACTTACACTAAAACTCACACACACTCACTCACTCTCACACTCACTCACAAACACTCACTGACACACACACACACACACTGACACACAGACTCACACACACTCTCACTGACACACACACACGCTCACTTACACACTGACACACAGACTCACACACACAAACTCGCGCACTCACTCACTAGAGACTATATTAACTATGAATAAACTATTAGTTTGAAAATGATTTGTAAGTACTTTATTACTGTATACTTAATGTAAAATGTTACGAATACAGAAATTGGTGCCTGAAGCTTTGTTTAAAAATTGATACATGTTCAGAGGGGGGATAGTTTTTTTTAGAATGTTTGTTCCCTAGGAATCAAACCTAAAATATAGGCATTGTGAAATGGAATCCCCAATTGAGCTACTGGAAATCCATTTTATGTTTGTCTTGTTAAGTGTTTAGTGTAAGCCACTGCATAGAGTATTAGTTATTAATCTTGTTAGCACTTTTAATGTTTTCTATGCTACATTTCCATCAGAGGAGGAAGGGCCAACAAAGCTGGAGGCCATTTTAACATTTGCAACAGGATCAAATGTGGTGCCACCCATTGGTTTTTCTCCTCAGCCCTCTGTGGAATTCCTTCACAATGAAGGAAAATATCCAGTGGCCAACACCTGCATCAACTGCCTTCGACTTCCCATCCACAAAAGTTACGAGGATTTCAAAAACGACATGGACTTTGGGATCCAAAACACTCAAGGGTTTGGAATGGAATAGAAGCTTGCCTTGAAAGCATTTGTTTCTTTTGCTTGTTTTGTTGAAAAGTGTACCGTTTACTCCAGGTAAAGGAATTTTGTGTTAAGTTATACCTTGTTAGACAGTGCAATTATTTGACTAAACACTTTAAGACAAAAAGCACAACTTTAATTTGCACTACTATGCACCTTAAACTTTGTAAGTGAAACTTTATAAGTATCACACACTTAGACTAAAACTCACACAACCAGACTCACATACTCTCACTCTCACACACTCACTCACTCACTCACTCAAACTCACACACACACACTCTCTCACACTCACTCAAACTCTCTCTCACACACACACACACACACACACACTCTCTCTCACACTCACTCAAACTCACACACACACACACACTCTCTCACACTCACTCAAACTCTCTCACACACACACACACACACACACACTCACTCAAACTCTCACACACACACACACACTCACTCAAACTCACTCAAACTCTCTCTCACACACACACACACACACACACACACACACACACACACACACACACTCTCTCACACTCACTCAAACTCTCACACACACACACACTCACTCAAACTCTCTCTCTCACACACACACACACACACACACACACACACTCTCTCTCACACTCACTCAAACTCACACACACACACACACACACTCTCTCTCTCACACTCACACACACTCTCTCACACTCACTCAAACTCTCACACTTACACAAACTCTCACACACACACACACACACACACACACACACTCTGACACAAACTCTCTCTCACACACACACACACACACACACACACATACTCATACTCTCACACTCACAAACTCTCACACACACACTCTATCACACTCAAACGACATGGACTTTGGGATCCAAAACACTCAAGGGTTTGGAATGGAATAGAAGCTTGCCTTGAAAGCATTTGTTTCTTTTGCTTGTTTTGTTGAAAAGTGTACCGTTTACTCCAGGTAAAGGAATTTTGTGTTAAGTTATACCTTGTTAGACAGTGCAATTATTTGACTAAACACTTTAAGACAAAAAGCACAACTTTAATTTGCACTACTATGCACCTTAAACTTTGTAAGTGAAGATGCACATTTTTTTATGTTTTGTTAAAATAAATGTTACATGTACTGAGGCTCTTGACATCTTTATTGTATGGTACAATAAGCAATTCAGTTAATGAACATAATGAACATGACATTTTCCTTGTGTATTTTGAATATTTTCTGTTTTTTATCACTATTCAATACAATACATAAGAGATAACACTTGACTTTGTTTAAGGTACTTGCAAAACCAAATTTACAATTACTGTCTCGTTTCAAGAAAATTTAAAAGAGCCAAGAAAATGTCAATTCCGTGATTACCATCATCTTGTAAAGGGTCAAACGTCTGGTGGATTTCATTGAGGGTAGTGTTGTTCACATGAAAAGTGGTTTCAGGGATTGAAACTTGGTTGCTGAGCACATCTTCTGCCAAGGGTCCAGTATCAACATTAATTGAAGAGTCATTTGTGTCAAATACACTGTTCACTGCCATGTTATTCTGTCCAACACGACAAATCACTCCTCTGTGCCACAATTGCAAAGGCGTCATGTGTCTTTCTGTAGATAAAGCGTGGTTATTCCACTGGTTTGTGAATTCCCTCACTGCTCTTTGGATTCGTGGCAGGTAAACGTAATGTAAGACAAACAGGTGCAATTCAGACAGTGAATCAAGAATAAACTGATTTTCCATGAAACCGAACAATTCTGAAAAATGGTATGACACTACACGGTTAAGTTCACCCCAAAGCCTTTCTATTCTTTGATTGTGAACACTGCGTCCTGCTATGATACTCCTCCTGTTCAGTCCTCTTCTGCTCAGCATGAATCTAGCCACCTCAATGTTTTCCATTCCACGATCGCATCGGACTCTAGAAGGCAATCCGAAGTTGCGCACTCCTCCTTGAAACAGGGACAAAACGCTGGAAGCCCTGTTGTTATTTAAGCAGTCAAGGTATATGATTGTACGGCTAAACCCGTCTACGCATCCATGGAACACCATCCTCCATCTAACCAATTTATGGTTTCCGTCTATGTGCCTGTCAAAAGAGAAAATGGCAATGGTGGATTATTGAGCTGCTCACCTTTTAAAATCCAATTATACTGTAAGCCAGTAGTTTTAAGGAAAAGTTCACATTAAAAAATGAAAATTACAAAAAAAAAATGTGTGTGTTTTTTAAAGTCAGCTTCAATTAGGTACAACACCAGAATGATTCTCGTTCGCAAAATTACCGCCAGGTTGGGACAATGTGTTAAAGGCTAGAATAGTGATACACTACCGGTCAAACGTTTGTGGACGGTATACGTTTTTTTAAAATGTTTTTAAAAGAAGTCTCTTCTGCTCACCGAGGCTTCATTTAATTGATCCAAAATACAGTAAAAACAGTAATATTGTGAAATATTATCACAATGTAGATCAGCTGTTGTCTATGTGAATATACAGTAAAGTGTAATTTGTTCCTGTGATCAAAGCTGAATTTTCAGTATCATTACTCCAGTCTTCAGTGTCACATGATCCTTCACAAATCACTCTAATATGATGATCAAGTAACATTCACGTACCATTTCATTGTTGAAAACGGTTGTGTACAATTTTTTTTAAAGATTATTTGAAGAATAGAAAGTTCAAAAGAACAGCATTTATCTGGAAGAGAAAGCTTTTGCAACATTATCAATATCGGTAAAATGTTTGGGGCCAGTATGATTTTTTTTTTTGGAACGAAATTAATACTTTTATTCAGCAAGGATGTATTTAATTGATCAAAAGTATAGAAATTCATAATGTTGCAAAAGCTTTCTCTTTCAGATAAATGCTGTTCTTTTGAACTTTCTATTCTTCAGATAATCCTGAAAAATAAAATGATCAGTTTCTTCAAAAATACAGTCTGTTCTCATCACTGATAATAATCATAAATGTTTCTTGATCATCAAATCATCATATTAGAACGATTTCTGAAGGATCATGTGACACTGAAGACTGGAGTAATGATGCTGAAAATTCAGCTTTGATCACAGGAATAAATTACACTTTAGGCTACTGTGTATTCACATAGACAACAGCTGATTTACATTGTGATAATATTTCACAATATTACTGTTTTTGCTGTATTTTAGACCAATTAAATGAACCCTTGGTGAGCAGAAGAGACTTCTTTTAAAAACTTTATTTTTATTTTTATTACCGTTCAAAAAAGTTTGACCGTGTGAAAAACGTGCGTGTATATAATTTAGTTTGAGATAGGCTATGGCACAGTGGATTTAAGTGGCATGTTCGAGCTTTGGCGCGTTTACCTCCCGACTTATGAAATTCTATATTATAGTGCTACTTAGCATATTTAGCGTAATAAACGTATACAAATATCATTCTGGCGTAATATCTATTGTAACTGCAGTTTGTGTAGTTATTTACCTTATTTTACATTTGCTTCTACAGACAGTCGGAAACGTTTAATAATCCATACTGTAATCTGTATAGTTACAATAACATACAGTAGGCTATGATAATATTAATTGACCACATACCATAATTCATTAGGACCTCCGACACTGTAAATTCTGCGACGAATGGCTTGCCTACGTCGAAAGCATCGTCCAACAGGGTCAATTTCCTGCAGAATTTGACGGACCCTCCACCGCTGAATGCGTAATGCCCTTGAGCGAAGACTTCCCCGGACATACGTTTCACCAGCATTTGGAGTGTTCTCTAGAATTTGCCTAATGATTAAAGTCAGATTCTCATCTGACATTGAGCTGTATTCATTCGATGGAATAGAAAGACGTTGCCTGTGACGAAATAAAGTTCGCCGGTCTATTCCAAACAGTGAAGATATTCCCTGCCAGTTATAACCCAGATCCAAGCCGTGGTTAATCTGATCCGCTGTCAAATCATACCGTGGGCGACCAGCAGTGCCACTGTGAACTGTTGGCGGAACGATACAATTTTCGGTGTCTTGTAGTATTTGGCTGTCAAACTGCTGTAGAATTAAATTGATATTATTATATAATGATTCCAGAACAATAATGCATTCTTCAGACCCCTGCCCTCCCGCACGAGTAACTACACTCGTAATTGAACGAACTGTCCGTGCATGGTGCTCTAGTTCAGTAAAGTATGGGATTGCAGGGTCAGTTTGTAAACATTCTATGCACCGAAGGACACGCGAAAGAAAATTAAAAATTTCCTCAGAGTTGGCAATAACACACGAGTGATCACATACGAAAAAGCCTATTGTAAAGAATAACAACAAATACCTCATTTTTTAAACAAGTTTGGAAGGAGCCATATACGTGGAGAATATGAGAATATTTGAGCTCTAACTTCCGGTTGCAATGAAACGACTTCCGGACACACTGAAAATGTTTGCGCTCTCTCACACGCGAGAATTAATGTGCAGTCTTTGTGCAGGTACAACAGTACGTGGGCGATTACAGGGGTATATGCAATGAGTTTCTATGTAGCCGCATGTCTTTCATGTATATGCACAGATATATACTGTTTCACATGTACGCGCACGTGTTTCACATGTATGGGCAAGTGTTTCAGTGTGTAGCGCGAGTGTTTCAGTGTGTAGCGCGAGTGTTTCAGTGTGTAGCGCGAGTGTTTCAGTGTGTAGAGCGAGTGTTTCAGTGTGTAGCGCGAGTGTTTCAGTGTGTAGAGCGAGTGTTTCAGTGTGTAGCGCGAGTGTTTCAGTGTGTATCGCGAGTGTTTCAGTGGGTTTCGTCTCAAACGGCCTCCCATAAAAAAGTGCATAACCTATATGTTATTCTTTCTTGCACATAGTTAGATCGTTAGTGCAATGCAATGCAATGCAGTGCAAAGCAATACAATGCAATGCAATGCAACAACACACATATCATCTCTATAATGAACTTGGGAATGATTTTGTTCTGGTGTGCAATGCAATGCGAAAAGAGCATAACCTATATGTTATTCTTCAGTGCACAACGTTAGATCGTTAGTGCAATGCAGTGCAATGCAATGCAATGCAATGCAAAGCAATGCAATGCAAATAAATGCAATGCAATGCAATGCAATGCAATGCAATGCAATGCAGTGCAAAGAAATGCAAATAAATGCAATGCAATGCAATGCAATGCAATGCAATGCAATGCAATGCAATCCAATGCAATGCAATGCAGCAACACACGTTATGTCTTTACTGAACATGGGAATGATTTAGTTCTGGTGTGCAATACGTGCAATGCAATACGTGCACAACGTTATATCGTTAGTGCAATGCAATGCAGTGCAAAGCACTGCAAATCAATGCAATGCAATACAATGCAATGCAATGCAACAACACACGTTATGTCTTTAATGAACATGGGAATGATTTAGTTCTGGTGTGCAATGCAATTCAATGAGAAAAGTGCTTAACCTATATGTTATTCTTCAGTGCACAACGTTAGATCGTTAGTGCAATGCAATTTAATGCAATGCAATTCAATGCAGTGCAAAGCAAATAAATGCAATGCAATGCAATGCAACAACACACGTTATGTTTTTAATCAACATCGGAATGAGGTAGTTCTGGTGTGCAATGCAATGCAAAAAGTGCATAACATATGTTATTCTTCAGTGCACAACGTTAGATCGTTAGTGCAATGCAATGCAGTGCAAAGCAATGCAAATCAATGCAATGCAATACAATGCAAATGCAACAACACACGTTATGTCTTTAATGAACATGGGAATGATTTAGTTCTGGTGTGCAATGCAATGCAATGCGAAAAGTGCATAACCTATTTGTTATTCTTCAGTGCACAACGTTAGATCTTTAGTGCAATGCAATGCAGTGCAAAGCAATGCAAATCAATGTAATGCAACGCAAAACATTGCATTGCATTGCAATACAATGCAATGCAATGCAATGCAATGCAATGCAATGCAATGCAAAGTAATGCAAAGCAATGCAAATCAATGCAATGCAATACAATGCATTGCAACAACACACGTTATGTCTTTAATGAACATGGGAATGATTTAGTTCTGGTGTGCAATGCAATGCAAAAAGTGCATAACATATATGTTATTCTTCAGTGCACAACGTTAGACCGTTAGTGCAATGCAATGCAATGTAATGCAATGCAGTGCAAAGCAATGCAAATCAATATAGTGCAATACAATGCAATGAAAAAACACTCGTTATGTCTTTAATCAACATGGGAATGAGGTAGTTCTGGTGTGCAATGCAATGCGAAAAGTGCATAACCTATATGTTATTCTTCAGTGCACAACGTTAGACCGTTAGTGCAATGCAATGCAATGCAATGCAATGCAATGCAATGCAATGCAATGCAATGCAATGTAATGCAATGCAATGCAATGCAGTGCAAAGCAATGCAAATAAATGCAATGCAATGCAATGCAATGCAACAACACACGTTATGTTTTTATTCAACATGGGAATGAGGTAGTTCTGGTGTGCAATGCAATGCAAAAAGTACATAACATATGTTATTCTTCAGTGCACAACGTTAGATCGTTAGCAAAAAGTGCACCAACAAACGTTGTCTCTTTAATTAACATGGGAATGATTTAGGTCTGGTGTGCAATGCAATGAAATGCAAAAAGTGCATAACCTATATGTTATTCTTTAGTGAACAAAGTTAGATCGTTAGTGCAATGCAATTCAATGCAATGCAATGCAATGCAATGCAATGCAACAACACACATATCATCTCTATAATGAACTTGGGAATGATTTTGTTCTGGTGTGCAATGCAATGCGAAAAGAGCATAACTTATATGTTATTCTTCAGTGCACAACGTTAGATCTTTAGTGCAATGCAATGCAGTGCAAAGCAATGCAATACAATGCAATGCAACAACACATGTTATGTCTTTAATGAACATTGCAATGATTTAGTTCTGGTATGCAATGCAATGCAATGCAAAAAGTGCATGACCTATATGTTATTCTTCAGTGCACAACGTTAGATCGTTAGTGCAATGCAAAGCAATGCAATGCAGTGCAAAGCAATGCAAATCAATGCAATGCAGTGCAACGCAATGCAAATCAATGCAATGCAATACAATGCAATGCAACAACACGTGTTATGTCTTTAATGAACATGGGAATGATTTAGTTCTGGTGTGCAGTGCAATGCAATGCAAAAAGTGCATAACCTATATGTTATTCTTCAGTGCACAACGTTAGATTATTTGTGCAATGCAATGCAATGCACCAACAAACGTTATCTCTTTTATGAACATGGGAATGATTTAGTTCTGGTGTGCAATGCAATGCAATGCAGTGCAAAAAGTGCATACCTATATGTTATTCTTCAGTGCACAACGTTAGATCGTTAGTGCAATGCAATGCAATGCAATGCATCAACACACATATCATCTCTATAATGAACATGGGAATGATTTAGTTCTGGTGTGCAATGCAATGCGAAATATGCATAACCTATAAGTTATTCTTCAGTGCACAACTTTAGATCGTTTGTGCAATGCAATTGCAACAACACATATGTTATCTCTTTAATGAACATGGGAATGAGTTAGTTCTGGTGTGCAATGCAATGCAATGCAAGAAGTGCATAGCCTCTGTTATTCTTCAATGCACAACGTTAGATCGTGTGTGCAATACAATGCAATGCAACAACACACGTTATCTTTGTAATGAACATGGGATCGAGTTGTTCTGTTGTGCAATGCTATGCAAGTAGTGCACAGACTATATGTTATTCTTCAATGCGCAACGTTAGACAGTTTGTGCAAAGCAACAACACATATGTTATCTCTCTAATGAACATGGCATTGAGTTACGACACACGAAGTGCATAACCTATGTTTCTTTAATGATGCTCAACGTTAGATCGTTTGTGCAAAGCACATAATGTTATAAGAATGAGCTATACATAGGTACGCTTTTGACCTGCTGAACATATTTCTGGCCAAAGAGTCCTTAAAGATGTTATATCATCCTGACAAAGGTCCAAATTTGACACTGAATTTTTTTCTGTCCAAGGAGTACTCGAAACTTGACCTTTTATACTCGTTTACTTTTTCTGATGTTACGTCAGCCATAAAGAAGTCCATATTTGACCCAAGGAACATATTTTTGGCCAAAGTCTTGGGCTTTCTATTCATATACTCCAACTCCTTCTGATGCTTCATAAGCCATATAGATGTCCATATCTGACCTTTTGAACTTATTTGTGGTCAAAGTGTCATAAAAAAATTAAAACTCTATAAAGTTATAGACTCCTTTTGATGATGTCAGCTATACAGAGGTCCCCTTTTGACCTACTGAACATATATCTGGCCAAAGAGTCTTCGATATTGGGATTTCTATACATACTCATAGACTCCTTCTGGTGCTTCATAAGCCATATAGATGTCCATATCTGACATTTTGAACTTATTTGTGGTCAAAGTGTCCTCAAAATATTTCAAACTATATAAAGTTATAGACTCCTTCTGATAAAAAAGAGTCCTCAATCTTGAACTTTGCATTCTCACTCCTAGACTCCTTCTGATGGTTCATAAGCCACATATAGAATTCCATATTTGACCTACTGAACTTATTTCTGGTCAAATGGTCCTCAAAGGGTTTCTTATTATGTTAATTCAGCCATACAGAGGTTCCTATTTGAACTACTGAACACATTTTTGGCCAAAGAGTCTTTGAACATTAACTTTCTCTGCTTATTGACTTCTCTTAATAATACATTAGCCATACAAAAGTCCATATTTGACCTACTTATATATTTCTGGTCAAAGAGTCCCTGATCTTGACCTTTCTGTACATGCTCATTGACAGCTTCTGATGTTTCATCAGCCTGAAAGATGTCCATACTTGACCCATTGAATATATTTCTGACCATAGAGTCCTCGATCTTGAACTTTCTAAACATACTTGTAGACTTGTTAATTAATTATCTGCTATCCAATGTATTTGAACAGTAGTTCAAATTTTATATTTTGAACATATTTCTAGACATGAGACATGAGACTAATTGCTTTTACAATCCTTCTGATGTTTCATCAGCCATACAGTATAGTTCAAATTTGACCTATTGAACATTTCTATAACCAAAGTGTCCTCGATCTTGATCGTTCTATACATAATCATAGGCTTGTTCTGATGTTTCATCATTGAGACAGAAGTCAGTTATTGACCTACTGAACATATTTCTGGCAAAAGAATCATCAAAGTTTAACTTACTGTTACTTCTCCTAGACTATTTTTGATTTTACATCCACCATACAGTAGTCCATATTTGACCAAGAGAACATATTTCTGGCCAAAAGAGTCGTCAAAAGGTATGTTTATATGCATTCTCATCGACTACTTTTGATGTTAAATCAACCATATTGTTAGTCCAAATTTGACCCATTGAACATATATCTGGCCAAAGAGACCTAGAACTTTAAATATCTATACATAATTACTATCTCCTTCTGATTTTTCATCACCCAGGCTATTATCCATATTTGACAATTGAACATATTTCTGGCTGGAAGAGTCCTTGATCTTTCTATACGTACTCATAGACGCTTTCAGATAGTACTTCAGCCAAAAAATGATCCATAATTGACTACTAAACTCATTTCTGAGCGATGGGTTTATAATCTTGATTTCTCTATACATTGACTCCTTCTGATGTTACAATAGCAAAACATTATTGTATTGTATTGTATCAATATGACCTATTAAACCTATTTCTGACCAATGAGTCTATGAACATTTTTCAATACATAATGACTCCTGATTTTACAACAGCAATATAGTATTTCAAAATTTGATCAATTGAACATATTTCTGGCCAAAGAGACCTTGATCTTATTCTTTCTATACATACTCCTTCTGATGTTTCATCAGCCAGATAATTGTCCACAATTGACCTACTGAACATTTTTCTGCCCGAAGAGTCTATGAACTTGAACTTTCTATACATAATCATTTACTTCTGATGTTTCTTCAGCCATACAGTAGTCCAGATTTGACATGTTGAACATATTTCTGACCAAAGAGATTTTGATCTTGAACTTTCTATTCATAATTATAGACTCTTTCAGAAAGTTACATCGGACAGACAATTGTCCATATTAATTATTAAACATATTTCTGGCCAACAAGTCCATGAACTTGAACATTCTGTACATGCTAATTGACTCCTTTTAGTGTTTCATCAGCCAGACATTAGTCCATAATTGACCTACTGAACATATTGCTGCCCGAAGAGTCTTGAACTTGAACTTTCTATATAGGCTCATTGACTCCTTCTGATGTTTCACAAGCAGACAATAGTCCATAATTGACCCTCTGAACATATTTATAGTAAAAGAGTCCTCTGTCTTGAACTTCTATAGATTCTCAGTGACTCCATATAGATAATTGACCCACTGAACATATTTCTACCTGCAGAGTCTTTGAACTTGAACTTTCTATTCATAATCTTCTTCCTCAATCTTCATTGACTTCTGATTCATCAGCCAGACAGCAGTCCATATTTGACCCACTAAACATATTTCTGGCAAAAGAGTCCTCGATCTTGAAACTTTTAAACATACTCATAGACTCTTTCTGGTGTTTCATCAGCCATGCAGTAGTTCTGATTTGACATAATGAACATATTTCTGACCGAAGAGTCCTCGATCTTGAACTTTCTATTCATACTTATAGACTCTTTCAGATAGTACATCGGCCAGACAATTGTAGATATTGACTATTGAAGTAAAAGAGTTCTCGATCTTGAACTTTCTATACATTCTCAGTGATGCCTTATTTTGTTTCTTTAGCCATACAGAAGTCCAGATTTGACATGTTGAACATATTTCTGACTTGAACATTTTGTACATGCTAATTGACTCCTTTTAGTGTTTCATCAGCCAGACAGTCAATAATGGACCTACTGAAAATATTTCTGGTAAAAGAGTCCTCGATTTTGAACTTTCTATACATTCTCAGTGACGCCTTATTTTGTTTCTTTAGCCATAAAGTAGTTCATATTTAACATGTTGAACATATTTCTGACTGAAGAGTCCTTGATCTTGAACTTTCTATTCACACTTATAGACTCCTTCAGATAGTAGGGTAGAGTGGGGGAAAACGCCCCCCTTAAGGAAAATGTGACATTACAGTGAAACAAAACATAAATGTGACTAGAATTGCCATCCCGGTTTTGAGTGACTATGGCAGGAGTTATTCACCAAATATTAAAATTGCTCAGCCTTCATAATTAATTAGCATTTTGACTGAAAATATTTTTGTACAAAGGGGGCGTTTTGCCCCAGCGGTGGGGTAAAACGCCCCCCAAGGTGGGGTAAAATGCCCCCTTTCTTACAAACCAGTTTGCTTGATAGATCAACAGCAAAATTAACAGACAATAGTTTTTAATCTCTAAAAGTAAAAGGCAAGTAATGTATAAACATGTATATATATATTAATATTTATTTCAGCAATGTCCAAAATAGCCAAATTTAACTACCTTCCATCAGTGAGCTAACTTTGCTAGCAAGCTAGCTAGTTAATGTTCACTTGAGGTAATTTTTTCATGTTTTGTTCAAATATTTTGATTTTACCACCTAGTTATACTGCATTAAGTGTAAAACAAAGGATTTGATAGACAGAAATATTTTATTATAGTAATTATGATAGAGAGAAACTATGCTCCCAGGGGGGCGTTTTACCCCTCAGCGTAGGGGGCGTTTTACCCCACAAGCTATGACTTTTTTTAAAAATGTTTAATTTTTTTTATATAATTTTATTCCTTATAAATAACATATGATCTCAAACTACAGACTTCACTATTCATCTATCATACATAACTGCGATATCCTGCAGAACAATATTCTCTTAAACACTTATTTACTAATATCTGAAAATTATAGCATTTACCATGTAATCCTCTTCTCTTAAAATATGTCGCTGGTGTCAGCTTCTCCATAGAGATTTGTATATCCCCGTTATCAACGTAGTGCATAGTAACAGTAAAAACCTATATTGACTACTTTTAGTGGCTATTTTGGGAAAAACATGTGGGGGGCGTTTTACCCCAGGGGGGCGTTTTCCCCCACTCTACCCTACATCGGCCAGACAACTGTCCATAATGACTCTTTTTTTTTTTTTTTTTTTTTGGCCAACGAGTCTATGTACTTGAACTTTCTATACATGCTCATTGACTCCTTATTTTGTTTCTTTAGCCATAAAGTAGTTCATATTTAACATGTTGAACATATTTCTGACTGAAGAGTCCTTGATCTTGAACTTTCTATTCACACTTATAGACTCCTTCAGATAGTACATCGGCCAGACAACTGTCCATAATGACTCTTTTTTTTTTTTTTTTTTTTTGGCCAACGAGTCTATGTACTTGAACTTTCTATACATGCTCATTGACTCCTTTTAGTGCTTCATCAGCCAGAGAGTACTCCATAATTTACCTACTGAACATATTTCTAGTAAAAGAGTCCTCGATCTTGAACATTCTATACATGCTCATTGACTCCTTATGCTGTTTCTTTCTACACATAGTCGTTTACTCCATCTGATGTTACATCAGCCATAAAGAAGTCCATAATTGACCCAAGGGACATATTTGTGGCCAGTCTTGAACTCATACTCATACATACTCATAGTCTCCTTCTGATTCTTCATAAGCCATATTTATGTCCATATTTATGACTTATTATTATTTCTGGTCAAAGGTTCCTCAAAAGTTTTTAAACTATGTAAAATTATAGACTCCATCTGATGATAAATCAGACCAAAAGAGGTCAAATTTTGACTCTTGAGTCAATATGTATAGAGAGTTAATGTTCAATGATTCTTTGGCCAAAAATATATTCAGAGGGTCACATACCTGTTAAAGTGATGTATCATCAGAAGAAGTCTATGAGTATTTAGTAAGTTAACTTGTGAGGACCTTTTTGCCAAAAATATTTTCAATTCGCCAGATATGGACATCTATATAGCTAATGAAGAATCAGAAAGAGTCAATGAGTATATACTCATTGACTCTTTCTGATTCTTCATTAGCTATATAGATGTCCATATCTGGCGAATTGAAAATATTTTTGGCATATATAGAATGGCATATATTTTTGGCATATATAGAATGGTCAAGTTGAGACTCTTTGACCAGAAAAAATTTCAGTATGTCAAATATGGACTTTTGTCATGATGATATAACATCCGAAGATATCAATCTGAATGTATAGTGTTAATCTTTGGCCAGTAATATTTTCGGACATCAGAAGGAGTCTATAGATTATGACAGACAAAATCCTTTTGAGAACTCTTTGGTCAAATTTTTTTTCAATCGGTCAAATATGGACTACTGCCTGCCTGGTTTGGCATTGCAAGAAGTCAGTCTATATTGTATAGTGAGTTAATGTTCACGGACTCTGGCCAGAAATATTTTCAGTAGGTCAAAAATAGACTACTGGCTGGTTAATATAACATCACAACAAGTCAATCTGTAGTCAAAAGTCAAAAGTTCAAGCAAGATAAGAAATTAAAGCAAGTTCAAGAACTCTTTGGCCAGAAATATGTTCAAAAGGTCAAAAAGTGACCTTTGTATAGCTGATTTATCATCAGAAAGAGTCTATAACTTTGTATAGTTTAAAAACTTTTGATGACCAGAAATAAGTTCAAAAGGTCAGATATGGATATCTATATGGCTTATGTAACATTAGAAGGAGTCTATGAGTATGTATAGAAAGCCCAAGATCAAGGACTCTTTGGCCAGAAATATGTTCAGTAGTTCAAAAGGGGCCCTCTGTATAGCTGACTTATCATCAAAAGGAGTCTAAAACTTTATATAGTTTGAATTTTTTTTAGGACACTTTGACCACAAATAAGTTAAAAAGGTCAGATATGGACATCTATATGGCTTATGAAGCACCAGAAGGAGTCTATGAGTATGTACAGAAAGCCCAAGATCGAGGACTCTTTGGCAAGAAACATGTTCAGGAGGTCAAAAGGGGACCTCTGTATAGCTGACTTATCATCAAAAGGAGTCTATAACTTTATATAGCTTGAATTTTTTTTAGGACACTTTGACCACAAATAAGTTCAAAAGGTCAGATATGGACATCTATATGGCTTATGAGGCATCAGAAGGAGTCTATGAGTATGTATAGAAAGCAAAAGATCGAGGACTCTTTGGCCAGAAATATGCTCAGTAGTTCAAAAGGGGCCCTCTGTATAGCTGATTTATCATCAAAAGGAGTCTATAACTTTCTATAGTTTGAAAAAATGTTAGGACACTTTGACCACAAATAAGTTAAAAAGGTCAGATATGGACATCTATATGGCTTATGAAGCATCAGAAGGAGTCTAAGAGTATGTATAGAAAGCCCAAGATCAAGGACTCTTTGGTCAGAAATATGTTCAGTAGTTCAAAAGGGGACATCTGTATAGCTGACTTATCATCAAAAGGAGTCTATAACTTTATATAGCTTGAATTTTTTTTATGACACTTTGACCACAAATAAGTTAAAAAGGTCAGATATGGACATCTATATGGCTTATGAAGCACCAGAAGGAGTCTATGAGTATGTATAGAAAGCATAAGATCGAGGACTCTTTGGCCAGAAACATGTTCAGGAGGTCAAAAGGGGACCTCTGTATAGCTGACCTATCATCAAAAGGAGTCTATAACTTTATATAGTTTGAATTTTTTTTAGGACACTTTGACCACAAATAAGTTCAAAAGGTCAGATATGGACATCTATATGGCTTATGAGGCATCAGAAGGAGTCTATGAGTATGTATAGAAAGCAAAAGATCGAGGACTCTTTGGCCAGAAATATGTTTAGTAGTTCAAAAGGGGCCCTCTGTATAGCTGATTTATCATCAAAAGGAGTCTATAACTTTCTATAGTTTGAAAAAATGTTAGGACACTTTGACCACAAATAAGTTCAAAATGGCAGACATGGACATCTATATGGCTTATGAAGCACCAGAAGGAGTCTATGAGTATGTATATAAATCCCAAGATCGAGGACTCTTTGGCCAGAAACATGTTCAGGAGGTCAAAAGGGGACCTCTGTATAGCTGACTTACCATCAAAAGGAGTCTATAACTTTATATAGTTTGAATTTTTTTTAGGACACTTTGACCACAAATAAGTTCAAAAGGTCAGATATGGACATCTATATGGCTTATGAAGCATCAGAAGGAGTCTATGAGTATGTACAGAAAGCCCAAGATCAAGGACTCTTTGGCCAGAAATATGTTCAGTAGTTCAAAAGGGGACCTCTGTATAGCTGACTTACCATCAAAAGGAGTCTATAACTTTATATAGTTTGAATTTTTTTTAGGACACTTTGACCACAAATAAGTTCAAAAGGTCAGATATGGACATCTATATGGCTTATGAAGCATCAGAAGGAGTCTATGAGTATGTACAGAAAGCCCAAGATCAAGGACTCTTTGGCCAGAAATATGTTCAGTAGTTCAAAAGGGGACCTCTGTATAGCTGACTTACCATCAAAAGGAGTCTATAACTTTATATAGTTTGAATTTTTTTTAGGACACTTTGACCACAAATAAGTTCAAAAGGTCAGATATGGACATCTATATGGCTTATGAAGGAGAGTCTGGCTTATCAGAAGGAGTCTATGAGTATGTATAGAAAGCCCAAGATCAAGGACTCTTTGGCCAGAAGTATGTTCAGGAGGTCAAAAGGGGACCTCTGTATAGCTGACTTATCATCAAAAGGAGTCTATAACTTTATATAGTTAAAAAATTTTTTAGGACACTTTGACCACAAATAAGTTCAAAATGTCAGATATGGAAATCTATATGGCTTATGAAGCATCAGAAGGAGTCTATGAGTATGTATAGAAAGCCCAAGATCAAGGACTCTTTGGCCAGAAATATGTTCAGGAGGTCAAAAGGGGACCTCTGTATAGCTGACTTATCATCAAAAGGAGTCTATAACTTTATATAGTTAAAAAATTTTTTAGGACACTTTGACCACAAATAAGTTCAAAATGTCAGATATGGAAATCTATATGGCTTATGAAGCATCAGAAGGAGTCTATGAGTATGTATAGAAAGCCCAAGATCAAGGACTCTTTGGCCAGAAATATGTTCAGGAGATCAAAAGGGGACCTCTGTATAGCTGATTTATCATCAAAAGGAGTCTATAACTTTATATAGTTTGAAAAAATGTTAGAACACTTTGACCACAAATAAGTTCAAAAGGTCAGATATGGACATCTATATGGCTTATGAAGCATCAGAAGGAGTCTGAGTATATATAGAAAGCCCAAGATCGAGGACTCTTTGGCCAGAAATATGTTCAGGAGGTCAAAAGGGGACCTCTGTATAGCTTATTTATCATCAAAAGGAGTTTATAACTTTCTATAGTTTGAAAACTTTTGAGGCTTATGAAGCATCAGAAGGAGTCTATGAGTATGTATAGAAAGCCAAAGATCAAGGACTCTTTGGCCAGAATTATGTTTAGGAGGTCAGAAGTGGACCTCTGTATAGCTGATTTATCATCAAAAGGAGTCTATAACTTTCTACAGTTTGAAAAAATGTTAGGACACTTTGACCACAAATAAGTTCAAAAGGTCAGATATGGACTTATGAAGCATCAGAAGGAGTTGGACTATATGAATAGATCATGCATCATATGCAAGATCGAGGACTCTTTGGCCAAAAATATGTTCCTTGGGTCAAATATGGACTTCTGTATGGCTGACGTAACATAAGAAAAAGTCAACGAGTATAAATGGAAAGGTCAAGTTTCGAGTACTCCTTGGCCAGAAAAGAATTCAGTATGTCAAATTTGGACCTTTGTCAGGATGATATAACTTTTTTAAGGACTCTTTGGCCAGAAATATGTTCAGTAGGTCAAAAGCGTACCTATGTATAGCTCATTGTTATAACATTATGTGCTTTGCACAAAAGATCTAACGTTGAGCATCATTAAATAAACATAGGTTATGCACTTCGTGCATTGCATTGCATTGCACACCAGAACTAACTCAATGCCATGTTCAATAGAGAGATAACATATGTGTTGTTGCTTTGCACAAACTGTCTAACGTTATGCATTGAAGAATAACATTATTGTCTGTGCTCTACTTGTTTTGCATTGCACAACAGAACTAACTCGATCCCATGTTCATTACAAAGATAACATGTGTGTTGTTGCATTGCACACACGATCTAATGTTGTGCATTGAAGAATAACATAGATTATGCACTTCTTGCATTGCATTGCACACCTTCTATTCCGGATTCACACCAGAACTAACTCATTCCCATGTTCATTAAAGAGATAACATAAGTGTTGTTGCAATTGCATTGCAAAAACGATCTAACGTTGTGCACTGAAGAATAACTTATAGGTTATGCATATTTCGCATTGCATTGCACATGTAGTTCAGAATGTAGTCATTCCCATGTTCATTATAGAGATGATATGTGTTTTGATGCATTTCACTGCATTGCATTGCATTGAATTGCACTAACGATCTAACTTTGTGCACTGAAGAATAACATGTTATGCACTTTTTGCATTGCATTGCACACCATAAAAACCTCATTCCCATGTTTATTAAAGACATAACGAGTGTTATTGCATTGCATTGCATTGCACTAACGATCTAACGTTGTGCACTGAAGAATAACATATAGGTTATGCACTTTTTGCATTGCATTGCATTGCATTGCATTGCATTGCTTGCACACCAGAACTAAATCATTTCCATGTTCATTAAAGACATAACGTGTTTTGTTGCATTGCAATGTATTGCAATGCAATGTTTTGCATTGCATTACATTGATTTGCATTGCTTTGCACTGCATTGCACTAACGATCTAACGTTGTGCACTGAAGAATAACATATAGGTTATGCTCTTTTCGCATTGCATTGCACACCAGAACAAAATCATTCCCAAGTTCATTATAGAGATGATATGTGTGTTGTTGCATTGCATTGCATTGCATTGAATTGCATTGCACTAACGATCTAAAGTTGTGCACTCAAGAATAACATATGTTATGCACTTTTGCATTATTATTGCACACCATAAAAACCTCATTCCCATGTTTATTAAAGACATAACGAGTGTTATTGCATTGCATTGCACACCAGAACTAAATATTCCCAAGTTCATTATAGTTATGATATGTGTGTTGTTGCATTGCATTGCATTGCATTGAATTGCATTGCACTAACGATCTAACGTTGTGCACTGAAGAATTAACATGTTATGCACTTTTTGCATTGCATTGCACACCAGAACTACCTCATTCCCATGTTGATTAAAGACATAACGTGTGTTGTTGCATTGCATTTATTTGCATTGCATTGCACTGCATTGCACTGAATTGCACTGCATTGCACTGCTTTGCACTGCATTGCATTGTATTGCATTACATTGCATTGCATTGCATTGCATTGCATTGCACTAACGATTTAACGTTGTGCACTGAAGAATAACATATAGGTTATGCACTTTTCGCATTGCATTGCACACCAGAACTACCCATGTTGATTAAAGACATAACGAGTGTTTTTGCATTGCATTGTATTGCACTATATTGATTTGCATTGCTTTGCACTGCATTGCATTGCATTGCATTACACTAACGCTCGTTGTGCACTGAAGAATAACATAAAGGTTATGGACTTTTTGCATTGCATTGCATTGCACACCAGAACTAAATCATTCCCAAGTTCATTATAGAGATGATATGTGTGTTGTTGCATTGCATTGCATTGCATTGAATTGCATTGCATTGAATTGCATTGCACTAACGATCTAACGTTGTGCACTGAAGAATTAACATATGTCATGCACTTTTTGCATTCCATTGCATACCAGAACTACCTCATTCCCATGTTGATTAAAGACATAACGTGTGTTGTTGCATTGCATTGCATTGTATTTATTTGCATTGCATTGCATTGCATTGCACTGCATTGCACTGCATTGCACTGCATTGCATTGCATTGCATTGCACTGCATTGCATTGCATTTATTTGCATTGCATTGCACTGTATTGCATTGCATTGCATTGCACTAACGATCTAACGTTGTGCACGTATTGCATTGCATTGCACACCAGAACTAAATCATTCCCATGTTCATTAAAGACATAACGTGTGTTGTTGCATTGCATTGCATTGCATTTGTTTGCATTGCATTGCATTGCATTGCATTTGTTTGCATTGCATTGCACTGCACTGCACTGCACTGCACTGCATTGCATTGCATTGCTTTTATTTGCATTGCATTGAACTGCATTGCATTGCATTTATTTGCACTGCATTGCATTGCTTTTATTTTAATTGCACTGCATTGTATTGCATTGCATTGCATTGCACTAACGATCTAACGTTGTGCACTGAAGAATAACATGTAGGTTATGCTCTTTTCGCATTGCATTGCACACCAGAACAAAATCATTCCCAAGTTCATTATATAGATGATATGTGTGTTGTTGCATTGCATTGCATTGCATTGCATTGCATTGCATTGCATTGATTTGCATTGCTTTGCACTGCATTGCATTGCATTGCACTAACGATCTAACGTTGTGCACGTATTGCATTGCATTGCACACCAGAACTAAATCATTCCCATGTTCATTATTGCATTGCATTGCATTGCATTGCATTGCATTGCACTAACGATCTAACGTTGTGCACTGAAGAATAACATATAGGTTATGCTCTTTTCGCATTGCATTGCACACCAGAACAAAATCATTCCCAAGTTCATTATAGAGATGATATGTGTGTTGTTGCACTGCATTGCATTGCACTAACGATCTAACGTTGTGCACTGAAGAATAACATATAGGTTATGCTCTTTTCGCATTGCATTGCACACCAGAACAAAATCATTCCGAAGTTCATTATAGAGATGATATGTGTGTTGTTGCATTGCATTGCATTGCATTGCATTGCATTGAATTGAATTGCATTGCATTGCATTGCACTAACGATTTAACGTTGTGCACTGAAGAATAACATATGTTATGCACTTTTTGCATTGCATTGCATTGCACACCAGAACTACCTCATTCCCATGTTGATTAAAGACATAACCTGTGTTGTTGCATTGCATTGTATTGCATTGCATTGCATTGCTTTTATTTGCATTGCTTTGCACTGCATTGCATTGCATTACACTAACAATCTAACGTTGTGTACTGAAGAATAACATATAGGTTATGCACTTTTCGCATTGCATTGCACACCAGAACTACCCATGTTGATTAAAGACATAACGAGTGTTTTTGCATTGCATTGTATTTCACTATTGATTTGCATTGCTTTGCACTGCATTGCATTGCATTGCATTACACTAACGCTCTAACGTTGTGCACTGAAGAATAACATAAAGGTTATGCACTTTTTGCATTGCATTGCATTGCACACCAGAACTAAATCATTCCCAAGTTCATTATAGAGATGATATGTGTGTTGTTGCATTGCATTGAATTGCATTGCACTAACGATCTAACGTTGTGCACTGAAGAATTAACATATGTCATGCACTTTTTGCATTCCATTGCAAACCAGAACTACCTCATTCCCATGTTGATTAAAGACATAACGTGTGTTGTTGCATTGCATTGCATTGCATTGCATTGTATTTATTTGCATTGCATTGCACTGCATTGCATTGCTTTTATTTGCATTGCATTGCATTTATTTGCATTGCATTGCATTTATTTGCATTGCATTGCACTGCATTGGATTAGCTTTTATTTGCATTGCATTGCACTGCATTGCATTGCTTTTATTTGCATTGCATTGCACTGCATTGCTTTGCATTGCACTAACGATCTAACGTTGTGCACTGAAGAATAACACAGGTTATGCACTTTTTGCATTGCATTGCACACCAGAACTAAATCATTCCCATGTTCATTAAAGACAAATCGTGTGTTGTTGCATTGCATTGTATTGCATTGATTTGCATTGATTTGCACTGCATTGCATTGCACTAACGATCTAACGTTGTGCACTGAAGAATAACATATAGGTTATGCACTTTTTGCATTTCATTGCATTGCACACCAGAACTAAATCATCCCCATGTTCATTAAAGAGATAACGTTTGTTGGTGCATTGCATTGCATTGATTTGCACTGCATTGCATTGCACTAACGATCTAACGTTGTGCAGTTTAGAGTAACATATGGTTATGCACTTTTTGCATTTCATTACATTGCACACCAGAACTAAATCATTCCCATGTTCATTAAAGACATAACGTGTGTTGTTGCATTGCATTGTATTGCATTGCATTGCATTGCATTGCATTGCACTAACGATCTAACATTGTGCACTGAAGAATAACATATAGGTTATGCACTTTTCGCATTGGATTGCATTGCACACCAGAACAAAATCATTCCAATGTTCATTATGATGATATGTGTGTTGCATTGCATTGCAACATTGCATTACACTAACGATCTAATGTTGTGCACTGAACAATAACATATATGTTATGCACTTTTTGCATTGCATTGCACACCGGAACTACCTCATTCCCATGTTGATTTATCATAACGTGTGTTGTTGCATTGCATTGTATTGCATTGCATTGCATTGCATTGCATTGCATTGCATTGCATTGCATTGATTTGCTTTGCATGGCATTGCAATGCACTTAGCGATCTAACGTTGTGCACTGAAGAATAACATATCGGTTATGCACTTTTTGCATTGCATTGCATTGCACACCAGAACTAAATCATTCCCATGTTCACTAAAGAGATAACGTGTGTTGGTGCATTGCACTGCATTGCACTAACGATCTAACGTTGTGCACTGAAGAATAACATATAGGTTATGCACTTTTTGCATTGCAATGCATTGCACACTAGAACTACCTCATTCCCATGTTGATTAAAGACATAACGTATGTTGTTGCATTGTTGCATTGCATTTGTGCATTGCATTGCACTAACGATCTAATGTTATGTTGTGCACTGAAGAATAACATATGCACTTTTCGCATTGCATTGCACACCAGAACAAAATCATTCCCATGTTCATTATAGAGATGATATGTGTGTTGTTGCATTGCATTGCATTGCATTGCATTGCATTGCATTGCATTGCATTTCATTACATTACATTACATTACATTGCATTGAATCGCACTGCACTAACGATCTAACGTTGTGCACTGAAGAATAACATATGGACTTTTCGCATTGCATTGCATTGCATTGCACACCAGAACTAACTCAATCCCATGTTCATTAAAGACATGACATGAGTGTTGGGTCATTGCATTGCATTGCACTAACGATCTAACGTTGTGCACTGAAGAATAACATATAGGTTATGTACTTTTCGCATTGCATTGCAATTCACACCAGAACAAAATCAATCCCAAATATGTGTGTTGTTGCATTGCATTGCATTGCATAGCGATCTAACGTTGTGCACTGAAGAATAACATATAGGTTATGCACTTTTTGCTTTGCATTGCATTGCACACCAGAACTAAATCATTCCCATGTTCATTAAAGAGATAACGTGTGTTGGTGCATTGTATTGCATTGCATTGCATTGCATTGCACTAACAATCTAACGTTGTGCACTGAAGAATAACATATAGTCTGTGCACTACTTGCATTGCAGTGCACAACAGAACTAACTCAATCCCATGTTCATTAAAGAGATAACGTGTGTTGTTGCATTGCATTGGATTACATTGCATTGCACACACGATCTAACGTTGTGTATTGAAGAATAACATAGGCTATGCACTTCTTGCATTGCATTGCACTAACGATCTAACTTTGTGCACTGAAGAATAACATATAAGTTATGCACTTTTCGCATTGCATTGCACACCAGAACTAACTCAATCCCATGTTCATTCAAGACATATGTGTGTTGTTGCATTGCATTGTATTGCACTAACGATCTAACAATGCAATGCAATGCAATGGAATGCAACAACACACACATCATCTCTTTAATGAACATGGGATTCATGGGATAGTTCTGGTGTGCAATGCAATGCAAATTTGCCTAGTAAAAACAGAGTTTGTGTTGTTGAATCATATTTTTTTCTAGTACCTCTTAAATATAGAGCTCATGACAAATAAAAGTTCCAGATGGACAAACATTAACTGCAAAACCCAGTGTGAATAACAATATCTTAAATAAACTAGAGAGTGGATACACAGATATGGCCTATTTATGAATGAAATTCATGCATTTATTTGTCATTTAAACTTATGCAAACAGGGAAAGAGAGTAGAAAACACTTATTGTCCTGTCGCCCCCTCTAGTGGACAGCATTAAGTATTACGGCCTTCATTGCTCAGAGAACGCAAGTCAATGGATTTTTTGGGGAAAGTAAGTCTTTTTTATATTTTTATATTTTTATTAATGTTTATTACAAACTCTCGTGGAGACAACAGCAAAGAAAAAGGCAAGGTATCAACAAAATGCAGTTTTGACAATGAAAAAGATTAAAAAAATGAAAAAAAATAAAAAAAAATAAGGCATTGTTCTCAAATAAATAATATGTGTTACAGGACCAAAAACATTTCAGCAGCATAACAAATAGCTTCTACAGTTTGTTTAGAATTTTTTACAAGGTTCAAGGAGGATAATAACATACGAAATTCATTTTTAAAACAGTTTACATTTGGCAATTGTTTTTTCCATTTATTTTTGTGAATGTTCAAACCCATAATGATGATAAGGTTAATCAAAAGTGAAATGTCCCTCGTCAGTTTAGAATTATAAATAAGAATATCTTTGATTGTAAATTGTTCAAGTTCACTAATTTTATGGAAAAGCTGGTTGAACAAAGACTTTTTGTTTGATACAAATTACTCTATTATTCCACAAGGTGGCACAATGAGGGGTAAAGTTATGGGTAAATACCATCTTCCAATGATGCAAACTTGTTTATGAAACTCAGATAATTAAAAAAGAAAGTTGGAAATTTCAAAGTCACATTTCAAAAGAAAGTTTAACCCACCGAACCTCTTGAAAATACTTTTTGAAATTTGAAACCATATTGAATCCGGCTTCAATAGAAACTCTTTCAACCACTTTATTTTAAATAAAGTTTGTTCCTAACATTGCCTCAAAATCCAATGTTTTGATCCCCCCCTTTAACCAACATAGTAGGTCTTATTTCTCCATATAAATTTATATATAGTTAATTTTCCTCGCGTTTTTTGGAGCAATGTAAAGAGATTGACATGGATAAATCAGTTTGGATACCCTCAGCCTTGGACAATAAGTAACGCCCAAAAATGGAAAGATCTCTACTAAGCCAGTGGTTTAAGGATAATTGATATTTGAATAAGGAAAATTTGAATAAGGAAAATTGATATTTGATCAATTTTTTCTTTCATATTAATTTCCTCTCTTTGTTTTTCATCTTTAACCATAACTCCAAGATATTTAACTTATTTTTTTAACAGGGATTTCTGTATCTATACAGTCATATAACGCAAGTAGTTCACACTTTCACATTTAAACGAAGACCTGAAGCTTTGGAAAAAATTGAAATTATTTGCAATGAATTGCTAACCATAGATTTATCCCATTAAAGAATTCGCGCAAATCTTTTGCGATTTTTTCTAAATATCGATAAAAAACTATTGCGAAATGACGGCGTTTCCATTAACCGATGTTATGCGACTGAAACGTCATTTTTTCCTCTCGCGATAAGTCATTCCAACGGACGATCATGGCAACGGACGTTGGTAAGTTTATATATATATATAACAGCCACGTACCCACTAGACATTATTATTATTATTAATGGAAGGAAACGTAGGTGTGTTATCCAAGCATTAATGGCAAGACCCTTATACTGTGAGCGGCACATATGAGGTGTTTCTGGGTGGGTCTCCCTCATTTCTGCTTCGAGGTCTTGATTGTGGCATTTCTTTGAGGTTTAGAATCCAGTATTTCTATCATTATTTTGTCTTTTATGAATTTAATAAAGAACTCTGTCTCGTATTCTGTCCAAACACACCGCGTCATCTACGTCAGGTGACCTGTAAATGTGCAAAAACTGTTTCCATTGCAGGTTTGGGAAATATTTATTTTTCGAATTGCTTGAAAAACCAGCGGGAAAACTTTTTTGCAATAAATGGGAGTTTTGGCGAAATTGACGTGTTTCCATTGGGCGTATTTTCAATTCGCAATTTCAATTTGCGCAATTTGAAGGGTAATGGAAACGCGGCTAGTGTCGTCTGCAAACTGACTAAGGCGAAATTCGTAATCAAAAAAATGTATAGGCTACCCTGAAAATTTGGATGATTTAATATCAGATATACTATAGTAGCTGTGAACATAAAATGAACAACTTTGGACTAATTGGACATCCTTGTCTTATTCCGCAAGTTATATTTATTCTTGGTGTTAGTCCTGCGTTTAAGGAGACATAACTGCAAATATCAGTATAGAACATATTGATTACTGAACAAATTTTTTTTGTCGAATCCAAAATTTTCTAAAGTAGAAAATAAAAAAATCGAGTTCTATAGAATCGAAAGCTTTGTAAAATAAAATCAGGCTTTCCGATTCCAGAATAGACCGATAGTCCAGCATGTCCAATATTAATCTCACATTATTACACACTTCTACCTTTTATAAACGCAGACTGAGTTTCATCTACTATTTTATCAATTACTGTTTTCAACCTCTCTGCATATATTAACGCTAATAACTTATAGCCTTTAATATAACTTAATAATAGGCCTCCAATTGTCTAAATTTGTTTTATCTTTTTTTTGTTTTTGGGAGTAGGGTTATTATACCAGTTTTCATTGTTGGAGTAAGACATTCGATAAATGCATTCAATAACAATTCTTTGATATCTTCCCCCAAAAACGTAAAAAATTCCGAGGTAAACCCATCAATTCCAGGTGACTTCCCATGTTTCAGTTTTTTTCAGGGCATTTTCTATTTCTTGCAGATTTATTTTGCCGTCTAACCTTTTTTTTGTCATTCTCCCCAATCCTTTTAATATTGCTCTTAATCAGAGTAAAAGGGATTCACAGTCCTCTTTGTGGAAATTTTAGCTATAAGTCAGAGAGTAAAAGAGTTGAACTTCCTCCTGTATTTGGCTATAGGCTCTTCTATGACTGTCATTTTCTGTTAATTTGCAGATTCTTTTTTCAGACTACCTAGCCTTTTCTAAGCCATAGAAATATGTTGTGGTGTTCTCACCTTCTTCGATCCATCTAGCCCTGGATCGTACAAAGGCTCCACTTGCTTTTTCTTGCTGTTTTTGGAGGGAATTCAACTCCGTTAGTTCTTCCTCAGAAGCATTAGTTTTACCACATGTTAATCCTTTTCAGTATTTCTTTCTGTTTAGTTTACTTGTTTTTGACATGCTTTTTCCAGTTTCAATTGCCAACCTCTTTGTTTCAAATTTAATTCCCACTTCCCTTTATTTGACATATCCATTCCTTTTAGACAGAGGGATTTTATTTGTTTGCAAAAACCATCATTTGATAAAAGTATATTATTTAGTTTCCATATATTACCCGAAGAGCGGGAAAGTAAGTCAGACCAGTTAGAAAAGATATAAGCGAGTCAGACCAGTCTAAAGGTCTGAGCTGAGTTTGGTGAAGCATTAAGGCGGAGGCAATTTCTCATAATAATAATAATAATAATAATAATAATGTTTAAATATATGCTGGCTTTCTAAAGCCAACATAATAAAGAAAACTCAGAGAAACATCGACCAATTCAGTATGTAATAAAATTGTATTAGTTTTATAGCCTAATAAAACTAATAACATTTTAAAGGTAGGCCTATGCCGTGCTCTTCAACCGACATGATTTTAATTAATCCCAAACCTGCTAATTTTGTCAGTATTAATGTACGTTCACTAGCTTCTACACATGCATACATTCATATACATTTTGTGTCTATTAAAAATTCTAAATTATTTCATAGCCTATACATATGTCAGACACGTCTACCTGCCTTTTGATGTAAATAAAAGACGAGAGTGGTAAATGTTACGGACATATGATCCGTACTGTACATATGGTACAGTTCAGCCTATTATTGCCTTATTTTTATTTCCACTTTCCTTTTACACAAAGAAACGGAACTATTTGCACTGTATTTATCAATGGGAAATACATCATGCTAAAATAATCTGTCATATACTGTGGTTCACATTATTGGGTTCGCTTGCAAGTCTCAGCAGCGCGAATTACGTGACCAGCAACATATTTCTGCTTCAAATATTGTAGTTAGTTAACAGTGAGTGGTGGTTTCGGACATTTTATATTTTATTACAGTGCATTTGTCAGTGCCGCACTCGTACTGACTCTTATTCTGCCTGACAGAAAGAAAAGCTCGTCGCTTACTGAAGGCGGAGCGTTTCGACCAATCAGATGAAAGGGGCGTTTCAGCGCCGCCCACGTGTGCAAATGAAATATCTAACCCATAAACCGATTTGTAAACCACAAACGAAAAATGAAAAATCAAGCCAAAACCTCATTTTTCATTTTTTAAACTAAAAAACGAATAAACGAGCTGGTTTTCATTTCTCGTTATTCCATTCCAAACAGGAAATCAAATGATCAAAAAGTTTTTATTTTTTATGTTTTATTGAACACCAAAAAAGTAACAAAAAACAGAATATACATCTATAAATGGCATTGACAAATACAGATAAATGAGTAGGCACATGTCAGTCAAATAAATGGATAATGACAAAAGAACATTACATATATTTGAAGGAAAAAAAGAACAAGAAGGGGTCTCTTCATTCCTCTTCTAAGAGATCAAGGTCTCTTATTATTCTAGCCAATTTCTGGGCCTTTTTACTTTTCATACATTGCAACGATGGAAAGAAATTACAAAAAAAGTCTCTTTTAAATACAGAAAAATAAGGTTTCGTCTTCGCATTTATGAATAAAGAATTTGCCCAGAATCAACATTACATTAATAAAATAATTCATTTTTTTTTCTCATCCAACAACATTCCAAACGTAATATGCTTCCTAGCAAAAGTTGGCAGTGAATGAATCTTTGTCTCCAACCAGTAAGACATATTTTCCCAAAAGGTATTTGAAAAAACACAAGAAAAAAAAAAAGGTGATCGTTGTCTCTATGTCAACTTGACAAAAAGTACAGGCATTTTCTTCAAAATTAAACCGTTGTCTTAAAAATTCACTTGACCATTGAATATTTTAAAATGGGTTTCCTTAGCTTTAGGAGCCACTGGAAAGCTAATATACTGTGTTCGCAATTCTTTAACAAATGTCATAAGCTTGCAAAACACAGTTATTATACAGAAATGTCGGATATAATATAGAACGAATAAGAGCGAATAAGTTTGTTGGGAAGCATTGCCCTGAGGTCATTGAAGAGAAGGGAGTTCACAAGATCCATCTGGCATGTTGACAGAAGCGTTTTGTACAAAATTTATAAAACTTTTTGGAATGGCATTTAAGACACGCTCAAATTGTTGGCGTTCACATTGTAAATTGTATTTAGTACAGAAGTCTCTAAAAGTTAACAAGCTCCCATCTTCATCCATTACAGTAAATGAAGAACTGACCAAATACCCTTTTCAAGCCAATCAAGAACACATAGAGACTTGTATCTAGATACAATAAATCTATTGTTCCATATAGGGAATCTGTGTGGAGAAAAGTTGTGGTTATATAACAAAATCTGCTGGTGAAAGGAAGATAATTTGATTGGCAGTCTGGAAACAGTAAAATCAAATCTCAGTAGAAAATCAATTCCACCCAATTTTCTAAATATACCTCTGGGAATGCAAAACCAGAAATTAGTTTCATTTGTTATACATTTTTTAAGCCATTTGACCTTCAACATACCATTTATACAATATAAGTCAAAGGCTTGTAATCCACCATTTTCATAATCTTGTATAAGATTTGCCCTCTTTATATAGTGCACACGTTTACTCCATATATAATTGAAATGAATTTGATTAATGCTCTTAATAGCTCTATTAGAAATGGAGAGACAAGATGCAGGATAGATACACACTTTCCATTTTAGTTAAATAAATTCTACCAAAGATAGACAAATTAGATTAGATTAGATTCAACTTTATTGTCATTACACAAGTACAGGTACAAGGCAACGAAATGCAGTTTAGGTCTAACCAGAAGTGCAATAGCAGCAAGTGCAGGATATACAGTGGTTCCATAAGTGCAGAACATGGATATGTACTGAATAAATATAGAGTTGAATACTATTATAAACAAAAATTTACAGATAGATTGTCCTATGAATATAATATACAGATAACTATTACTGTGAACAGAGTTTACAGCTAGATATGTACTGAATATAATAATATACAGATGGCTATTACTATAAACAGAATTTAACAAATAGATATATGTATAAGTTAGGCTAATGAGCAGTATAACAATGGATTTAAAGTAGTGCAAATAAAGTTTGGACAGAAGCTATCCGAGTGAAAGTGCAGTGGAAAGTAATTGCATATTACAGTTAAGGTACGATATTGCAATGTATATATAACAGTCGGTACTGTGAATAAACAGTCGGCAGTGCAAATGAGCATATTCCAGTCAAGGTAGTAGTGCAAGATGCATATGTAAACAGTTGTTACTGTAATAACAGTCAGCAGTGCAAATGAACATTATAGTATTGCAAATAACAAAATGGAGGCAGGTGTGAGGAGGGAGAGGAGAGTCAATCAGTATATGAGGGGAGTGGGATCAATGAGGGTTAGAGTTTAATAAAGAGACAGCTCTGGGGAAAAAACTGTTCTTTAGTCTGCTGGTCCTGGTCCGGAGGCACCTGAAACGCCTGCCGGAGGGCAGGAGAGAAAACAGTCTGTGGGCTGGGTGAGAGGAGTCCTTAAGGATGCTGCGAGCTCGATGCAGACAGCGTTTCCTCTGGATGTGCTCGATGGCAGGTAGTGGAGTCCCAGTGATGCGCTGGGCGGTTTTCACCACCCGCTGCAGTGCCTTGCGCTCTGCAACAGAACAGCTCCCATACCACACTGTAGCACAGTTGGTCAGGATGCTTTCTATTGCACAGCGATAGAATCGGGATGCAAATCCCTTTGCATCCATGCATCAAGCCTGCCTTTGCATTCATTCCACCTATTCCAGACATTTTGCTTTTCCATCATGACCTCATCCTTAGAAATGTTTATGCCTAAATATCTGACATTCGACTTGACTGGAATATTATGTGAAATTTTAAGAGGGCATTCATGTATGGTAATAATTTCTGAGAATTTAGAAAAATAGTTAACTATCTCAATTGCTTTAGGAACCTGGTCAAGACCTTTTAAAAATAATGTTGTATCGTCAGCCAATTGACTAAGTATAATTTCCTGTCCAAACACATTTAATTTTTCAATATTTGAGTTTTTAATTAGGAGAGCCAACATCTCTGTAGCCAGAATAAATAATGAGGGTGAGATGGGGCATCCTTGTTTAACTCCTCTCTTAATATCAAATCTGGGTGAAGTACCTGTTGGTAGGGCCACTGAACTATTGGTATTTGTGTAGAATAACTGAATAACATTACAAACATGTTCACCAAACCCATACATTTTCAAACATTTAAAAATAAATGAATGTTCTAACATATCAAAGGCTTTATAGAAATCTAAAAATAAAATAACCCCATCATCCTCTGTTTCTTGATTATACTCCAGCAAGTCCAAAACCAGTCGAATATTGTTATGTATAGATCGGCCTCTAATGAATCCAGTTTGTGTCTCCCCAATCATTTTTGATAAACCAAGTTTTAAGCGATTATTATATATATGTCGGTTAGTAATTTATAGTCATTGTTTAGTAAAGGTATAGGTCGTAAATTGTCTTGTCTCATTGAATTAGGCAAAACCACGGTTTTAGTGATTTCCTGAAAAGCTGCAAAAATAAATTCCCTTAATAAGTCCCAAAAATGGCGCTAAAAATTAGACGTAATACCATCTGGGCCAGGTGATTTATCCAATGACAAACACATAACAGCAGAATCAAGCTCTTCGATTGTTAATTCTGCATCACATATCATTTTGAACTGTTCATCTATATGAGGAACACATTCTCCGTATTTTTAATGATTAAAATTGCCATTATTTTATATGAAAAAGTTAATAATTTTATTTTATTGACAAAATATTTTATTTTGTCTTTTGTATATTTTTTTTATTAGATCAGATAACATTTTAATCTGTCAAATGATCATGTGATAATGTCTACTCGGGGCATGTTGTCTCATTTCACTTTATTCATTCAGGGTAAATCAAGAGAAAAGTATACGCTGTAATGAAAAAAAACTAGACGTGTGAAATTAAGGGGAAAATAAATACTCTGAACCTTAAGTAGATTTACACAAACTGAGAAAGTCTAAAAGCGTAAGGTTGTGCCCCGCTCTCCCCTATCTGTAAACACTTTTTTTTTTTTTAAATGTATGTCTCAAAAAAAAATAAAAATAAAATAAAAAAAATAATGTACAATTTAACATTTGCTTCTTTAATTAAAAAAAGACAAGGACAAGCGTTAATGTCGAGCCCTGGTATGTTTTCCTTGACTGGTTTTCCCTGCAGAATTACGTTGTTGAAAACGAAAAGCGAGTGTTTCTGCATTAAACAACTATCTCAACTGTTAAATAACAGATGTAAGATTAAAATACTATCAGATCTGTCTTATTTTAAATAAACACACACACACACAAAAAAAAAACAGATGAAAAATTAACATGAGTAAGAAATGTTCATTTGCTCCATCTAGTGGCAATCGTCATGAAATGCCATGTTATACTATTTTTGTCCACAAGAGGTCAGCAGAGCAAAGCAATGCAATGAGTTATTTTGTATTTAAATTAAAGAATGTGGAAAATGTGCTTTTTTTTTTGTTAAAATGTAATATTTTTTTATCTTGTTTGAGAACAATGACTCAAGGACTTGTCATTCTGATGGCAGAGTTCACTGACATAAATACTGACTTTTGAGAGGTGAACTAAGGGTTTTTAGGCTTTTGCAGATAATCCATTGTGTTCTGCGGTTTGTATGAATTGTTTGGAGAATTGCACTTACTGGTTTGCAAATGTTTTTTTTTTCTCACTTTATTTAAATTTTCCATTTAAACAAAATATAACATACACTTACAAAACATATATATAACCTTCATATATATATATATACACACACACACACACACATATACAGTATATATATATATATATATATATATATATATATATATATATATATATATATATATATATATATATATATTGTTAATAAAAGGATCCACACAACAAATAACAAAAGAATACAATTTATACTAGAAAAAAAGAACAATAATAATATTAATAATAATAATAACAACAAGATAGTAAGACAAGCAAATAGTAAAAAAAAAAACTATGGTCATCCAAAACTATAAATAAATGAATAAAATAATAAATAAGCTTGGGGGGCGGAATATAATAACCTCACCCAAGAAATAAAGTTATCACCAAAACCAAATTCCTCTAGTGTGTAAAAGAGGTATTTCCACTCCACCCAGTCAAAAGCCTTCTCTACATCTTCTCTGCATTCTCTGTGACAGTAAATAAAGTCAGTCTGGTTAGCAATAAAAAGTGAAGCTGGTAATGCTGTTTGTGGAGTTGTTTAGTCAGATCTTCAGAGAGTTCATGTCTTTTATCTTCAGTTCAAGGCGTGTCTGAATAAAGTTGTACTTTGTGTTCTTATTACTCTTTCGAAAGATGATTGAAAGAATGTTTCAGGAACATCACACTAACCATTCAATAACATTCCAGCAACATTCAGGAAACTGGACATTTTTATGTTCTTGGAATGTCACGTTTCAACAAGAACGTTTCAGGAACATTATACCTTTTAAAACACGTTCCTCTAACGTCAAGAAAGCTGGACATTTTTACTCTTTTACTTTCTTTTTCAACGTAATTCTCCTCAGGGAAAGGGAAAACAACACACAAAAAAGCACATTTTCCACATTCTTTCATTTAAACACAAAAACCACAAAATAACTCATTGCATTGCATTGCAATGCTCTGCCGACCTCTTGTGGACAAAAATAGTATAATATGCATTTTATGACTATTGCCACTAGATGGAGCAAATGAACATTTCTCACTCATGCTAATTTTTCATTCTTTCATTAAAAAAGAGGGAGAATTGATGCTAAATTTATTGATTAAAGATTAAAGTGCACACGATTTAAACAATAAGAATAATGATAAACATTGTAATATTCTGTTAAAAAAATATGATCAATTTTGAATTCATGGTGACTTTAAGTGAATGTCGTCACTTCCTCAGTTCCCGTCACTATGGTTACGGTAAACAGACACGGCAGAACAGCAGTGGGTGGAGCTGAACTAATGTTCATTCGCATCATTTATAATCTAACAAACAAACAAACAAACAAACAAACAAACAAACAAACAGCCTCCACTTTCGTCTTGTTATGAAAGCGACGGAGGCAGGTGAGAAAACTGATTTTTATTTTCTCTCACTAAGTATAAATCATTCGAGCTATTAATAACGCGGTGTATATTGGGAAATAGTTTGATAAATTATGTTTTTTCCCCTGTTTTGCAGAGGAAGACATGAACGAGTCATCCAGTTAGAACTATGAAGAATTATTATAAGGTTATTATAACTATTAAAGGTTATTTTTTTTTAACCTTTATAAAGGGCATTTTTTCCCTAATTTTATTAAATGCATGCTCCATCTTTCATTTCAAATTCTTAAATTTGATCAATACATTCAGTTAGAATAATAAGACACTAGGCTGTTACCAATCAAATAAAATAATTTACATTGAAAAATTACTGTATTAAATGAGATTATGGGAGTGTAAATATTTTTTGAATAAACAAATAAGGAATGTTGAAAAGAATAATACTTTGAAACTAAACCGCCAGTAGGAGGCGGCAGGCGACCGTGTTAATGAGCGAGTCATTGAGTCATTCATTCAAACAAATTCATTCAATGGCCCATTGAATCTTTGAGTCAACCGATTCGTTCAAAACGCTGAATCATTCAGCGTTTGAAACATGGCTGAGTGTTCATGTGAGATGCGCGTGATCTGTGCTATCAATCGCCACTTACATTAAATGAAATAAAACCAGAATCATCCTCGCGTTTTCGGTGATTCCCTAGTAATTTTTTTAATTTTTAATTTTATGTTAAAAATTATTTTAATCATGGCATTTGTCCGGTTGGGCGAGTACACTTCTCTTTCACGTGTCCCTTCAAAAAAACACACACAAAAAAAACCACACGTGTCCCGGGCAAGTTAATGTCGAGCCCTGATATGTTTTCCTTGACTGGTTTTCCCTTAGGAGAGTTACGTGGTTGAAAACGAAAGTAAAAAAGGGGGAAGCACGTTCATTGCGTTTTACAGTGATGACTTTATTAAACTCAACACATTATAATGATTTATCTGTCATCCACCCTCGATTAATTATAATGTTTTTTTTTTATTACTTGGCTCGCCCGGTTATGATGATCCGCAGCGCTATCGGCAAACTATACGGTTTGCATTGCACTGCTTTGGGTGTCTCTGCCGACCTCTTGTGGACAAAAATAGTATAACATGGCATTTCATGACAATTGCCACTAGATGGAGCAAATGAACATTTCTTACTCATGTTAATTTTTCATCTCTGTTTTTTGTGTTTATTTAAAATAAGACAAATCTGATATTATTTTAATCTTACATCTGTTATTTAACAGTTGAGATAGTTGTTTAATGCAGAAACACTCGCCGGGTTTAAACTAGCAAAACCGGTTTAAAGTGCACACAAATTAATTAGCATGTTGTCACAATGAGTTTTAATGAATGTTACTATTAGAACTATATATTCTATTCTATACTTTTATCAATTCTATTGAGAAACCACGAGAAAAAGGTGAATAAAGACTGAAATTATTCATTATTATTATGTTTTGAACTATGCTGTATAGCTGTGTTTTGCAGTGTGTGTGTTGTCAAAATGTATTTTTAATTATTAAAATTGCCATTATTTTATATGAAAAAGTTAATTTTATTTTATTGACAAAATATATTTTTTTGGTCTTTTTGTATATATTTTTTATTAGATTAGATAACATTTTAATCTGTCATATGATCATGTGATATTGTACTCCACCTATGGGGCATGTTGTCTCATTTCACTTCATTCATTCAGGGTAAATCAAGAGAAAAGTATACGCTGTATTAATGAAAGTTCCGTGTATCTTTTGATCATTTCATTTCCTGTTTGGAATGGATGAAAGGGGCGTTTCAGCGCCGCCCACATGTGCAAATTAATCAAGCCAAAAATCAAATTTTTCGTTTTTTAAAATAAACTAAAAAACGAATAAACGAGCTGGTTTTCATTTCTCGTTATTACGAGAAATGAAAACCAGCTCGTTATTCGTTTTTTATCTGATTGGTCGAAACGCTCCGCCTTCAGTAAGCGACGAGCTTTTCTTTCTGTCAGGCAGAATAAGAGTCGGTACGAGTGCGGCACTGACAAATGCACTGTAATAAAATAATTTCTGAAACCACCACTCACTGTTAACTAACTACAATATTTGAAGCAGAAATATGTTGCTGGTCACGTATAATTCGCGCTGCTGAGACTTGCAAGCGAACCCAATAATGTGAACCACAGTATATGACAGATTATTTTAGCATGATGTATTTCCCATTGATAAATACAGTGCAAATAGGTCTCTTTGGATAAAAGTGAAGTGGAAATAAAAATCAATAATAGGCTGAACTGTACCATGATAATATGTCCTTAACATTCACCACTCTCGTCTTTTATTTACATCAAAAGGCAGGTGTGTGTGACGTATAAATCATTTTGAAAATTTGAACAGAAATAAAGTTTATTTTAATGAATGTAAGCATGTGTAGCCTACTCAGTTCACATGAAAAGAAAGAGACAGAAAAGAGAGAAGCTAGAATCAGTGAACGTACATTAATACTGACAAAATTAGCAGGTTTGGGATTAATTAAAATCATGTCGGTTGAAGAGCACGGCATACCTTTAAAATGTTATTAGTTTTATTATAAAACTAACACAATTTTATTACATACTGAATTGGTCGATGTTTCTCTGAGTTTTCTTTAGTTGGCTTAAGAAAGCATTTAAACATTATTATTATGCATTATTATTATGAGAAATTGACTCCGCCTAGAACTTTAATGCTTCACCAAACTCAGCTCAGACTGGTCTGACTCGCTTATATCTTTTCTAACTGGTCAGACTTACTTTCCCAAAAAATCCATTGACTTGCGTTCTCTGAGCAATGAAGGCCGTAATACTCAATGCTGTCCACTAGAGGGGGCGACAGGACAATAAGTGTTTTCTACTCGTTTTCCCTGTTTGCATCAGTTTAAATGACAAATGCATGAATTTCATTCATAAATAGGCCATATCTGTGTATGAGAACAAGATTTACACTTCAAGCTTTACAACTAATTAAAACTTTAACCCTACTTCAAAGTTTGCCACTCTGTCATTTCTTTTAAGATATTGTTATTCCACTGTTTTTTGCATTTAATGTTTGTCCATCTGGAACTTGTATTTGTCATGAGCTCTATATTTAAGATGTACTAGAAAAAAATATGATTCAACAACACAAACTCTGTTTTTACTCGGCAAATTTGTTTTCCTTTCAAGTAGGCTATAGCCAACAGGTTATCCTGCTTTTTGCCATGGCTTGCCACACTGCCCAGAATAAACTATATTTTCTCCACACAGCTTCCAGTTCTGTTTAGGCTATTGTAGTTTGTAATGCTTGTTATGTTCCTTAATTTAGATAGAATCTGGTTGTCTGTCTGTAAACATAAACATATTACCTTTTTTAAACTATTTAAAAATCTGCTATATTTCACAAAGGAAGCCCATTTGTTGGCGTTGGCGTTACACGAGAATGACATTCTGAATATGAGCCTATTGTTAGCTGGTTTAAAAATGCGGATTGATCATTGCAGAGTTATTCCTTATTGCAATTCAGTACAAGAAGTGCATAGCCTATATGTTATTCTTCAATGCACAACGTTAGATCGTTTATGCAATGCAATGCAACAACACACATGTCATCTCTTTAATGAACATGGGAATGAGTTAGTACTGGTGTGCAATGCAATGCAAAAAGTTCATTAAAGAGATAACATGTTGCAATGCATTGCACAAACGATCTAACGTTGTGCATTGAAGAATAGCATATAGGCTATGCACTTTTTGCATTGCATTGCACACCAGAACTAACTCCTTCAAATGTTTATTAACATGTTGCATTGCACTGCACAAACGATCTAACGTTGTGCATTGAAGAATAATATATATATGCACTTGCATTGCATTGCACACCAGAACTAACTCATTCCCAAACTCATTGCGTTGTGCTTTGAGGCAATACAATATGTGCTGTTGCATTGCATTTCACAGACGATCAAACTTTGTGCATTGAAGAATAACATATAAGCTATGAGTGCATTGCAAACATACAGCAACTATCTCATTCCGATGTGCATTGAAGAGATACGTTTTTTGGAGTTACATTCCACTGCATAAAAGATCTAACTGATGAAGTTAGATATAATAATACATTATTATTCAACGCTAATTCTTAGATCGTTTGTGCAATGCAACACTAATGTTATCTTTTCATTGCACATGAGGTATGAAGTAGTTTATTCTATGCATTATTGAAGAGGTAAATTCAATAATTTCCCTTCAAAGCAAAAATGAATAAGTTAGTTATTCAGTGCAATGCGATAGCACATATGTTATGAGTAAGATCAGGCATACTCTTTGACCTACGGAACATATTTTCTGTCCAAAGAGTTCTTACTATACATACAGACTGACTTCTTGTGATGTTGTATTAGCTGACATATCTGACCTTTTGAACTTATTTGTGGTCAAAGTGTCCTCAAAATTTTTCAAACTATATAAAGTTATAGACTCCTTTTAATGATCAAAAGGGGCCCTCTGTATAGCTGATTTATCATCAAAAGGAGTCTATAACTTTCTATAGTTTGAAAAAAATTTAGGACACTTTGACCACAAATAAGTTCAAAATGTCAGATATGGACATCTATATGGCTTATGAAACATCAGAAGGAGTCTATGATGAGTATGTATAGAAAACGCAAGATCGAGGACTCTTTGGCCAGAAATATGTTCAAGAGGTCAAAAGGGGACCTCTGTATAGCTGACTTATCATCAAAAGGAGTCTATAACTTTATATAGTTTGAAAAAAATGTGACACTTTGACCACAAATAAGTTCAAACGGTCAGATATGGACATCTATATGGCTTATGAAGCATCAGAAGGAGTATGTATAGAAAACGCAAGATCGAGGACTCTTTGGCCAGAAATATGTTCTGGAGGTCAAAAGGGGCCCTCTGTATAGCTGATTTATCCTAAAAAGGAGTCTATAACTTTATATAGTTTGAAATTTTTTTAGGACACTTTGACCACAAATAAGTTCAAAATGTCAGATATGGACATCTATATGGCTTATGAAGCATCAGAAGGAGTCTATGAGTATGTATAGAAAACGCAAGATCGAGGACTCTTTGGCCAGAAATATGTTCAGGAGGTCAAAAAGGGACCTCTGTATAGCTGATTTATCATCAAAAGGAGTCTATAACTTTATATAGTTTGAAAAAATGTTAGGACACTTTGACCACAAATAAGTTCAAAAGGTCAGATATGGACATCTATATGGCTTACGAAGCATCAGAAGGAGTATGTACAGAAAACGGAAGATCGAGGACTCTTTGGCCAGAAATATGTTCAGGAGGTCAAAAAGGGGACCTCTGTATAGCTGATTTATCATCAAAAGGAGTCTATAACTTTCTATAATTTGAAAAATTTTGAGGACACTTTGACCACAAATAAGTTCAAAATATCAGATATGGACATCTATGCGGCTTATGAAGCATCAAAAGGAGTATGTATAGAAAACGCAAGATTGAGGACTCTTTGGCCAGAAATATGTTCTGGAGGTCAAACGGGGCCCTCTGTATAGCTGATTTATCATCAAAAGGAGTCTATAACTTCCTATAGTTTGAAAAATTTTGAGGACACTTTGACCGCAAATAAGTTCAAAAAGTCAGATATGGACATCTATATGGCTTATGAAGCATCAGAAGGTATAGAAATGTTCTGGAGGTCAAAAGGGGACCTCTGTATAGCTGATTTATCATCAAAAGGAGTCTATCCTTGCTTGGCGTATAGAACAACATCAGGAATCAGAAAGAGCAATTACTAGTATTGAAGATGAAAATGGAAATATGACTGTAGATCCGATGGAAATTAATAAAGCGTTTAGAAAATTCTACGAAAAGCTATATTGCTCTGAATATAAGGCCACGACTGATGCCCACTCCGCGTTTTTTGATAATCTTAACATTCCTAAAATATTTGAGGAACTTAAAATTAAATTAGATGGTGAGATTATGGCTGATGAAATTATGGAGGCTATAAATACATATTCATTAAAAGGTGGTAAAACAGCAGGACCTGATGGCCTGCCCATCGACCTATATAAATATTTCAGTGATAAAATGGTTAAGCCACTCCATGATATGTATATAGAATGTTATAATAGTGTCTGTCTTCCTAATTCTATGAGAGAGGCTTTGATCATTCTTTTACCAAAACCAGGAAAATCGAATACAAAGTGTGGAAATATGCGACCTATTAGTCTAATAAACACAGATACCAAAATAATATGTAAAATCTTGGCAAAAAGGCTAGAGACTGTGCTTCCGGGCATTGTGGGTGATGATCAAAATGGGTTCATTAAGAACAGACAGGGATTTCATAACGTAAGACGTGTTTTAAATATATTGCATAGCCAAAAAGAGGAAAAGGATACTGCTCTTCTCTCGCTCGACGCGGAGAAGGCTTTCGATAGGATCGAGTGGGCTTATCTCTTTGACGTTATCATAAAATTCGGATTTGGAAACTCCTTTTTACATTGGATCAAATTACTACATTCCAACCCAGTGGCTGAAGTTTTAACCAATGAGATGACTTCTGAGCCATTTAATATTACAAGAGGTTGCCCTCAAGGCTCACCATTGTCTCCACTTTTATTCATTTTGGCTATAGAACCGCTAGCAATAGCCGTAAGAACTAACAAACACATACAAGGGATTATAATGGGTGGCAAGGAACATAAAATTGCTTTATTCGCTGACGATGTAGTGTTATTCCTAAAACAATTAAACACCTCTCTACCAGCACTTTTAAATCTGATCAATCAATTCGGAAATAGTGAACACATCAAAATCATCGTTATTGTTGCTTAATAAAGATAGCTGTCCAAATACATCACATTTATTTACCTTGAAAATATCACCCAGCTTTACATATCTGGGTATCAAAATTGTTCCCCAATTAGAAAATATAATTTCTACAAATTATAATGCTATAATGGAATCAACATCTAAAGATCTAGAGAGATGGGTATCTTTACCAATTTCATTGATAGGAAGGATAAATATATTGAAGATGAATATTTTGCCTAAATTCATGTATTTATTCCAAAATATCCCCTTGGCGCCACCAGCTGGAGTGTTCTCGAAGATTAACTCATTATTCAGGAAATTTATTTGGAACAAGAAATGCCCTCGAGTTCGTCTTTCTCTTCTTTCTCTTCCATTTGACACGGGAGGGCTAAAATGTCCCAACCTGTACTGGTACTATTTAGCTGCACAATTAAGAACAATAATGTTTTATTTTTCCTCTGGAAATAAACCATCTTGGGTGGATATGGAGTCATGTGGTTTTGCGTAGCCTTTAAACTTGCATATATATTACTCAGATAAGGTTAAACAACTGAAAACAGTTACCAGGCACCCCATAGTTTGTAATATGATTAGAGTATGGTACGAAGTTAGAGAGTACATGAAAATAGCTGACTCTTTATCCCAGTATAGCCCCATTTGGGGCAACACATTATTCAAACCAGGCACGAAGGACTCAGGATTCCGACTGTGGGTTGAAAAAGGATTAAGCAAAATTAGTGATCTTTTTGAGGAGGGAACGTTGATGTCGTTTGAGCAGATATCTGCTAAGTATACTATTCGAAGAAAACATTTCTTTAAATACTTACAGATAAGGAGTTTTGTTCTTTCTATGCAGAACCAATCATTAAATGTGCCAGTACTTTCTTCTTTGGAGGAATTAATTAATAAGAAATGCAATAATAAAGGATTAATATCAGTTTTTTACAACTGGCTTGTATCAGGATCTACTGAATCAACAACCCCGAAACTTGAATTATGGAAGATGGGATTGAATGAGGATATATCTGAGGATGAATGGAGACAAGCCTGTAAAAACTCTCAGCGTTAGCTTAAAACTACTTCAATATAACTGGTTGATGCAGACTTACATTACTCCTGTCAAGCTAAATAGGTTTAATACAAATATTCCTGATACATTCTTTAAATGTAGAGAGGCTTTGAGGTTCATTTGTGCATTGTGTTTGGGAATGCAACATTATTAGAGACTTTTGGGTGGAAGTGATTAATATTACAAAGATCATTTTACCCTTGAATATTCCTCTAGATGCAAAAATGATTTTGCTACATTTATATCCAAAGAACCTTAAACTAAATCTTCAACAGCGTAAATTTATAGATTATGCTATACTACAAGCTAAAAGAATGATAGCTCTTAGCTGGAAAAGGCCTGATCCACCAACTATTGGAACTTGGATTAATGCCATGGCACAGTGTATGGCCATGGAAAAAATAACATATTTTATTAAAAACAAAATGGATGTGTATGAAGAAATATGTAAACCGTTTAATTACTACATTAACAACAATAATATTGGTCATTTACTACAGGAGGTGTAACTATGTATAGTGTTTGTTTGTTTCGTTTTAGTTTAATTTGTTTTTGGGTGCCTTGCAATATGTGTTTTGCATTTAGATTGTTTCTTGTGTGAGACTTTTTTGCATTTCTATATGGGAGAAGAGAGTGAAGTTCTCTTGTTGGGGTGGGAAATAACTGTGACGAAATGGAAATGTGTTTCTCTGTTTTCTGTCTTATAATCAAAAACAATAAACACATTGTTAAAAAAAAAGGAGTCTATCACTTTATATAAAAATGTATGACACTTTGACCACAAATAAGTTCAAAAGGTCAGATATGGACATCTATATGGCTTATGAAGCATCAGAAGGAGTCTATGAGTATGTATAGAAAGCCCAAGAACGAGGACTCTTTGGACAGAAATATGTTCTGGAGGTCAAAAGGGGACCTCTGTATAGCTGATTTATCCTAAAAAGGAGTCTATAACTTTATATAGTTTGAAATTTTTTTAGGACACTTTGACCACAAATAAGTTCAAAATGTCAGATATGGACATCTATATGGCTTATGAAGCATCAGAAGGTATATGTATAGAAAACGCAAGATCGAGGACTCTTTGGCCAGAAATATGTTCTGTAGTTCAAAAGGGGACCTCTGTATAGCTGACTTATCATCAAAAGGAGTCTAGAACTTTATATAGTTTGATTTTTTTTAATTTTTTTTTTACTGTGACCACAAATAAGTTTTTTCCCGTTTTAATTGACATTATTTTATTACAGTGCATTTGTCAGTGCCGCACTCGTACTGACTCTTATTCTGCCTGACAGAAAGAAAAGCTCGTCGCTTACTGAAGGCGGAGCGTTTCGACCAATCAGATGAAAGGGGCGTTTTTGCGCCGCCCACTGTGCAAATGAAATATCTAACCCATAAACCGATTTGTAAACCACAAACGAAAAATGAAAAATCAAGCCAAAACCTCATTTTTCATTTTTTAAACTAAACTAAAAAACGAATAAACGAGCTGGTTTTCATTTCTCGTTATTCCATTCCAAACAGGAAATCAAATGATCAAAAAGTTTTTATTTTTATTTTTTATGTTTTATTGAACACCAAAAACGTAACAAAAACAGAATATACATCTATAATGGCATTGACAAATACAGATAAATGAGTAGGCACATGTCAGTCAAATAAATGGATAATGACAAAAGAACATTACATATATTTGAAGGAAAAAAAGAAAAAAAGAACAAGAAGGGGTCTCTTCATTCCTCTTCTAAGAGATCAAGGTCTCTTATTATTCTAGCCAATTTCTGGGCCTTTTTACTTTTCATACATTGCAACGATGGAAAGAAATTACAAATAAAGTCTCTTTTAAATACAGAAAAATAAGGTTTCGTCTTCGCATTTATGAATAAAGAATTTGCCCAGAATCAACATTACATTAATAAAAAAATTCATTTTTTTTTCTCATCCAACAACATTCCAAACATAATATGCTTCCTAGCAAAAGTTGGCAGTGAATGAATCTTTGTCTCCAACCAGTAAGACATATTTTCCCAAAAGGTATTTGAAAAAACACAAGAACAAAAAAGGTGATCGTTGTCTCTATGTCAACTTGACAAAAAGTACAGGCATTTTCTTCAAAATTAAACCGTTGTCTTAAAAATTCACTTGACCATTGTCAATATTTTAAAATGGGTTTCCATAGCTTTAGGAGCCACTGGAAAGCTAATATACTGTGTTCGCAATTCTTTAACAAATGTCATAAGCTTGCAAAACACAGTTATTATACAGAAATGTCGGATATAATATAGAACGAATAAGAGCGAATAAGTTTGTTGGGAAGCATTGCCCTGAGGTCATTGAAGAGAAGGGAGTTCACAAGATCCATCTGGCATGTTGACAGAAGCGTTTTGTACAAAATTTATAAAACTTTTTGGAATGGCATTTAAGACACGCTCAAATTGTTGGCGTTCACATTGTAAATTGTATTTAGTACAGAAGTCTCTAAAAGTTAACAAGCTCCCATCTTCATCCATTACAGTAAATGAAGAACTGACCAAATACCCTTTTCAAGCCAATCAAGAACACATAGAGACTTGTATCTAGATACAATAAATCTATTGTTCCATATAGGGAATCTGTGTGGAGAAAAGTTGTGGTTATATAACAAAATCTGCTGGTGAAAGGAAGATAATTTGATTGGCAGTCTGGAAACAGTAAAATCAAATCTCAGTAGAAAATCAATTCCACCCAATTTTCTAAATATACCTCTGGGAATGCAAAACCAGAAATTAGTTTCATTTGTTATACATTTTTTAAGCCATTTGACCTTCAACATACCATTTATACAATAGAAGTCAAAGGCTTGTAATCCACCATTTTCATAATCTTGTATAAGATTTGCCCTTTTTATAGTGCACACGTTTACTCCATATATAATTGAAATGAATTTGATTAATGCTCTTAATAGCTCTATTAGAAATGGAGAGACAAGATGCAGGATAGATACACACTTTCCATTTTAGTTAAATAAATTCTACCAAAGATAGACAAATCCCTTTGCATCCATGCATCAAGCCTGCCTTTGCATTCATTCCACCTATTCCAGACATTTTGCTTTTCCATCATGACCTCATCCTTAGAAATGTTTATGCCTAAATATCTGACATTCGACTTGACTGGAATATTATGTGAAATTTTAAGAGGGCATTCATGTATGGTAATAATTTCTGAGAATTTAGAAAAATAGTTAACTATCTCAATTGCTTTAGGAACCTGGTCAAGACCTTTTAAAAATAATGTTGTATCGTCAGCCAATTGACTAAGTATAATTTCCTGACTGCAAACACATTTAATTTTTCAATATTTGAGTTTTTAATTAGGAGAGCCAACATCTCTGTAGCCAGAATAAATAATGAGGGTGAGATGGGGCATCCTTGTTTAACTCCTCTCTTAATATCAAATCTGGGTGAAGTACCTGTTGGTAGGGCCACTGAACTATTGGTATTTGTGTAGAATAACTGAATAACATTACAAAAATGTTCACCAAACCCATACATTTTCAAACATTTAAAAATAAATGAATGTTCTAACATATCAAAGGCTTTATAGAAATCTAAAAATAAAATAACCCCATCATCCTCTGTTTCTTGATTATACTCCAGCAAGTCCAAAACCAGTCGAATATTGTTATGTATAGATCGGCCTCTAATGAATCCAGTTTGTGTCTCCCCAATCATTTTTGATAAACCAAGTTTTAAGCGATTATTATATATATGTCGGTTAGTAATTTATAGTCATTGTTTAGTAAAGGTATAGGTCGTAAATTGTCTTGTCTCATTGAATTAGGCAAAACCACGGTTTTAGTGATTTCCTGAAAAGCTGCAAAAAAAAAATTCCCTTAATAAGTCCCAAAAATGGCGCTAAAAATTAGACGTAATACCATCTGGGCCAGGTGATTTATCCAATGACAAACACATAACAGCAGAATCAAGCTCTTCGATTGTTAATTCTGCATCACATATCATTTTGAACTGTTCATCTATATGAGGAACAAATTCTCCGTATTTTTAATGATTAAAATTGCCATTATTTTATATGAAAAAGTTAATAATTTTGTTTTATTGACAAAATATTTTATTTTGTCTTTTGTATATTTTTTGATTAGATCAGATAACATTTTAATCTGTCATATGATCATGTGATAATGTCTACTCGGGGCATGTTGTCTCATTTCACTTCATTCATTCAGGGTAAATCAAGAGAAAAGTATACGCTGTAATGAAACAAAACCACTACTAGACGTGTGAAATTAAGGGGAAAATAAATACTCTGAACCTTAAGTAGATTTACACAAACTGAGAAAGTCTAAAAGCGTAAGGTTGTGCCCCGCTCTCCCCTATCTGTAAACACTTTTTTTTTTTTTAAATGTATGTCTCAAAAAAAAAAAAAAAAAAAAAAAAAAATTGATGTACAATTTAACATTTGCTTCTTTAATTAAAAAAAGACAAGGACAAGCGTTAATGTCGAGCCCTGGTATGTTTTCCTTGACTGGTTTTCCCTGCAGAATTACGTTGTTGAAAACGAAAAGCGAGTGTTTCTGCATTAAACAACTATCTCAACTGTTAAATAACAGATGTAAGATTAAAATAATATCAGATCTGTCTTATTTTAAATAAACACACACACACACAAAAAAAAAAACAGATGAAAAATTAACATGAGTAAGAAATGTTCATTTGCTCCATCTAGTGGCAATCGTCATGAAATGCCATGTTATACTATTTTTGTCCACAAGAGGTCGGCAGAGCAAAGCAATGCAATGAGTTATTTTGTATTTAAATTAAAGAATGTGGAAAATGTGCTTTTTATTGTTAAAATGTAATATTGTTTTATCTTGTTTGAGAACAATGACTCAAGGACTTGTCATTCTGATGGCAGAGTTCACTGACATAAATACTGACTTTTGAGAGGTGAACTAAGGGTTTTTAGGCTTTTGCAGATAATCCATTGTGTTCTGCGGTTTGTATGAATTGTTTGGAGAATTGCACTTACTGGTTTGGAAATGTTTTTTTTTTTCCTCACGTTATTTAAATTTTCCATTTAAACAAAATAGAACATACACTTACAAAACATATATATAACCTTCATATATATATATATATACACACACACACATATACAGTATATATATATATATATATATATATATATTGTTAATAAAAGGATCCACACAACAAATAACAAAAGAATACAATTTATACTAGAAAAAAAGAACAATAATAATATTAATAATAATAATAACAACAAGATAGTAAGACAAGCAAATAGTAAAAAAAAAAAACTATGGTCATCCAAAACTATAAATAAATGAATAAAATAATAATAATTTAAAAAAAGAATAATTTCACAGGTACAAAAAGGTGCTAAACATCCTGAGCACATCCGACATATCCCTAAAGCAGGGTACCAATCTATATACCGGGGGAGGGAAATAATTACTACCAGAGGAGATGTGTAGTCAGGTGAATGAAGGCCTTTCATTTCCCTACATATCCTAGGAAAGATCCCCAAATTCTATTGAAATTATCCGAGGATCTCTTCATTGTGTGTCTGATTTTTTCTAGCTTAATAAAATGGAAAATATCTTGAATCCATAAAGAATGAGTCGATTTCGAGATTGAGGGTGCATGTCTTGAACGAAGCTACGAACCTGCAAATACCTAAAAAAGTGGTGTGTACATTTTTCTGCTAGTTGCTGGAAAGATGCAAAGACATTATCTATATATAGATCGTTAAATGTTATAATGCCCAGTGCTGACCACTGTGAAAAAGTGCTATCATCAATGATGGTGGGAAAGCAACATTTGCTGCTACAGGTGCGAAGATAGAATAGGTTTGTTATCCAAAGTGGTGTCTGAATTGCCTCCAGATTCTCAGCGTAGTTTTAACAATGACATTTTTAGCACAGGGAGACGAAGAGCATTTAATGGGGGCATGTCAGTGGAGTGGGCATGCATGAAGTAGCCTCCATATTAAACCACCCAGATCCTGATCCTGATTTAACCAGTATTGCATGACTCTGAGATTTGAAGCCCAATAATAACATTGTAAATTAGGTAGAGCCATTCCCCCAAGTATTTTGGGTCTATGAAGGAATGTCTTAAGAATTGTGGGTATCTTTTTATTCCAGATAAATCCTAGGATCAGGGAATCAATTTTACGAAAAAAAAGTGTTCAGGCAGGAAAATGGGTATACACTGAAAATAACAGGAGAATTTGGGAAGAATATTCATTTTAACTGCTTCCCCTATCCTTGGCTGGAAGAATTAATTCAAAGACCAGCGCTCAAAATCTTTCTCCATCTGGAGTAACAAATTAGCAAAGTTAAATAAGTAAATCTATGGTGTGCAATCATAAATGGAAAATTATTGTCCCTAGCTGCAGAATTCAGTGGAGAAATTTCACTCTTGCTCAGATTTAATTTGTAACCAGAAATTATGCCGAATGATTTCAAAATATTAAGAGCTGCCGGTATCGATCTAGCTAAATCAGAAATATAAAGGAGGAGATCATCCGCATACAAAGACACTTTTTGCTCTGTACCCATTCTTTTTATACCTTTTATAGTTGAATCAACCCTCAGTGCAATAGCAAGGGGTTCGATAGCGATGGCGAAGAGGAGTGGACTCAAGGGACATCCCTGACGAGTGGACTGCGGTGGAGGGAAAATAGTCAGAACGGGCATTGTTGGTTCTGACAGACGCTTGGGGGGCGGAATATAATAACCTCACCCAAGAAATAAAGTTATCACCAAAACCAAATTTCTCTAGTGTGTAAAAGAGGTATTTCCACTCCACCCAGTCAAAAGCCTTCTCTACATCTTCTCTGCATTCTCTGTGACAGTAAATAAAGTCAGTCTGGTTAGCAATAAAAAGTGAAGCTGGTAATGCTGTTTGTGGAGTTGTTTAGTCAGATCTTCAGAGAGTTCATGTCTTTTATCTTCAGTTCAAGGCTGTGTCTGAATAAAGTTGTAGTTTGTGTTCTTATTACTCTTTCGAAAGATGATTGAAAGAATGTTTCAGGAACATCACACTAACCATTCAATAACATTCCAGCAACATTCAGGAAACTGGACATTTTTATGTTCTTGGAATGTCACGTTTCAACAAGAACATTTCAGGAACATTATACCTTTTAAAACACGTTCCTCTAACGTCAAGAAAGCTGGACATTTTTACTCTTTTACTTTCTTTTTCAACGTAATTCTCCTCAGGGAAAGGGAAAACAACACACAAAAAAGCACATTTTCCACATTCTTTCATTTAAACACAAAAACCACAAAATAACTCATTGCATTGCATTGGGTGTCTCTGCCGACCTCTTGTGGACAAAAATAGTATAACATGCATTTTATGACTATTGCCACTAGATGGAGCAAATGAACATTTCTCACTCATGCTAATTTTTCATTCTTTCATTAAAAAAGAGGGAGAATTGATGCTAAATTTATTGATTAAAGATTAAAGTGCACACGAATTAAACAATAAGAATAATGATAAACATTGTAATATTCTGTTAAAAAAATATGATCAATTTTGAATTCATGGTGACTTTAAGTGAATGTCGTCACTTCCTCAGTTCCCGTCACTATGGTTACGGTAAACAGACACGGCAGAACAGCAGTGGGTGGAGCTGAACTAATGTTCATTCGCATCATTTATAATCTAACAAACAAACAAACAAACAGCCTCCACTTTCGTCTTGTTATGAAAGCGACGGAGGCAGGTGAGAAAACTGATTTTTATTTTCTCTCACTAAGTATAAATCATTCGAGCTATTAATAACGTGGTGTATATTGGGAAATAGTTTGATAAATTATATGTTTTTTCCCCTGTTTTGCAGAGGAAGACATGAACGAGTCATCCAGTTAGAACTATGAAGAATTATTATAAGGTTATTATAACTATTAAAGGTTATATTTTTTTAACCTTTATAAAGGGCATTTTTTCCCTAATTTTATTAAATGCATGCTCCATCTTTCATTTCAAATTCTTAAATTTGATCAATACATTCAATTAGAATAATAAGACACTAGGCTGTTACCAATCAAATAAAATAATTTACATTGAAAAATTACTGTATTAAATGAGATTATGGGAGTGTAAATATTTTTTGAATAAACTAATAAGGAATGTTGAAAAGAATAATACTTTGAAACTAAACCGCCAGTAGGAGGCGGCAGGCGACCGTGTTAATGAGCGAGTCATTGAGTCATTCATTCAAACGATTCATTCAATGGGCCATTGAATCTTTGAGTCAACCGATTCGTTCAAAACGCTGAATCATTCAGCGTTTGAAACATGGCTGAGTGTTCATGTGAGATGGGCGTGATCTGTGCTATCAATCGCCACTTACATTAAATGAAATAAAACCAGAATCATCTGGTTTCGGTGATTCCCTAGTAATTTTTTTTATTTTTTATTTTATGTTAAAAATGATTTTAATCATGGCATTTGTCCGGTTGGGCGAGTACACTTCTCTTTCACGTGTCCCTTCAAAAAAACAAAAAAAAACAAAAAAAAAAACACACGTGTCCCGGGAAAGTTAATGTGGAGCCCTGATATGTTTTCCTTGACTGGTTTTCCCTGAGGAGAGTTACGTGGTTGAAAACGAAAGTAAAAAAGGGGGACGCACGTTCATTGCGTTTTACAGTGATGACTTTATTAAACTCAACACATTATAATGATTTATCTGTCATCCACCCTCGATTAATTAGAATGTTTTTTTTTATTACTTGGCTCGCCCGACCCGCGGGTTATGATGATCCGCAGCGCTATCGGCATACGGTTTGCATTGCACTGCTTTGGGTGTCTCTGCCGACCTCTTGTGGACAAAAATAGTATAACATGGCATTTCATGACTATTGCCACTAGATGGAGCAAATGAACATTTCTTACTCATGTTAATTTTTCATCTCTGTTTTTTGTGTTTATTTAAAATAAGACAAATCTGATATTATTTTAATCTTACATCTGTTATTTAACAGTTGAGATAGTTGTTTAATGCAGAAACACTCGCCGGGTTTAAACTAGCAAAACCGGTTTAAAGTGCACACAAATTAATTAGCATGTTGTCACAATGAGTTATAATGAATGTTACTATTAGAACTATATATTCTATACTTTTATCAATTCGAGAAACCATGAGAAAAAGGTGAATAAAGACTGAAATTATTCATTATTATTATTGAACTATGCTGTATAGCTGTGTTTTGCAGTGTGTGTGTTGTCAAAATGTATTTTTAATTATTAAAATTGCCATTATTTTATATGAAAAAGTTAATTTTATTTTATTAACAAAATATTTTTTTTGGTCTTTTTGTATATTTTTTTTATTAGATTAGATAACATTTTAATCTGTCATATGATCATGTGATAATGTACTCCACCTATGGGGCATGTTGTCTCATTTCACTTCATTCATTCAGGGTAAATCAAGAGAAAAGTATACGCTGTATTACAGTTTTTTACGATTGCTATGACAGATTTTTCAATACATTTAACAATTTTCCAAAACTCTTAACACAGTTAGCACTACATCCGCCTGCGTAAGCTATACTATTAACACATTTCTTGTTGCTTTAACACAAAATGCATACAATTAACACACATTTAAAATGCTTGAACTTCTTTTACACACAAGCTCAAACAAGAACAAAACAATGGATTTTTACTGCCAAATTTACCAATGCTTTAACACTGTATGTCAGAACAGATAACACCATGTTCTAAACCTAACCTTACAGGCTAAAGTCAAGGTAAACCGCTGTTTATATTGTGAACTGAAACACAAATATATCCCCTGTATTTTATTCTATTCTTACTGAGAAACAGCTGATTGAATTATGCAAATAATTAGAAGATCTTTTTTTTTTTTTTTTTTATTCTTCTGGTGCTTTTTCTGTTCGTATATTTTGTATTTTCACATTATTCCATTGCTAGTGAGAAACAGCTGATTGAAGTTATGCAAATATGGGACAATGTGGCATTCCACCATTCCCGTGCAGTCACAGCCTGGTTTGACGCCCATCAGAGGATGATGTCCATTTTCCTTGCCCCTTACTCCCCTTTCCTCAACCCCATTGAGGAGTTTTCTCAGCCTGGAGATGAAAGGTTTTTGACCATAGTCCACAGGACCAAATGTCCCTCCTGTATGCAAAAGATGCTGTATACAAGACATCACAGCTGAACACTGCCAGGGGTGGATAAGGCATTTTACTGTAAAAGATTCTTCCCAAGATGCCTTGCCAGGGAAGATATCAGGTGTGATGTGGATGAGAACATGTGGACAAATGCAGAAGACCGGGCAGATTAGAAGATGGCCTTTTCTGTTTGTATATTTTGTATTTTCACATACAGTAATACTGTAAATGGCAGCTATAAATGTCCTGTTGCAAATAAAGCCGTTACAGCAGTAATTCTGTCTCTGTCTTCTTTTTTCATAAACCATACATTCTATAAAGCTACAAGAAGGGTCATTTATTTTGTTGTATTGAATTTCTGCTGCAAAAAAAACAACAACAAAAAGGCATTTACATTACAAACAAAACAAAAATGTAGAGAGACTTCAAAAGAAACTGCAGTGCAAAACACAATCTATGATCAATACAATGTCTATAGATAAAATAGATATAGTATAATATATCTATAGAATAATATGTCTGTGTTGTATAAGGGCAGACCTGACACATATAAAAATAATGCAGTTTCTGTAATTCCATCTGATGTTAGTGTTTTTTATGACATTGTGCTATGATTGACTAAATGTTCCTGTTGGAAGAGAACATGTGTTAATGTTTTGGTAGACATGGTGTACTGTGTTAGTGTATTATTGTATTTTGAAAATTAGTTTTGCAGTTTAGTTTACAATGTGTGATTTTGAGCATGAAATTAACCGTTTTGCCAATTGTGTGTTTTAGGTGTGTTGGTGCGTTAAGAGTTTAGGAAACTTGTTAAATGTATTGAAAAATCTGTCATAGCGATTGTAAAAAACTGTAATGAAAGTTCCGTGTATCTTTTGATCATTTCATTTCCTGTTTGGAATGGAATAACGAGAAATGAAAACCAGCTCGTTTATTCGTTTTTTAGTTTATTTTAAAAAACGAAAATTTTTATTTTTGGCTTGATTAATTTGTACACGTGGGCGGCGCTGAAACGCCCCTTTCATCTGATTGGTCGAAACGCTCCGCCTTCAGTAAGCGACGAGCTTTTCTTTCTGTCAGGCAGAATAAGAGTCGGTACGAGTGCGGCACTGACAAATGCACTGTAATAAAATAATTTCTGAAACCACCACTCACTGTTAACTAACTACAATATTTGAAGCAGAAATATGTTGCTGGTCACGTAATTCGCGCTGCTGAGACTTGCAAGCGAACCCAATAATGTGAACCACAGTATATGACAGATTATTTTAGCATGATGTATTTCCCATTGATAAATACAGTGCAAATAGTTCCGTCTCTTTGGATAAAAGTGAAGTGGAAATAAAAATCAATAATAGGCTGCTGAACTGTACCATGATAATTATGTCCGTAACATTCACCACTCTCGTCTTTTATTTACATCAAAAGGCAGGTGTGTGTGACGTATAAATCATTTTGAAAATTGAACAGAAATAAAGTTTATATTAATGAATGTAAGCATGTGTAGCCTACCCAGTTCACATGAAAAGAAAGAGACAGAAAAGAGAGAAGCTAGAATCAGTGAACGTACATTAATACTGACAAAATTAGCAGGTTTGGGATTAATTAAAATCATGTCGGTTGAAGAGCACGGCATACCTTTAAAATGTTATTAGTTTTATTATAAAACTAACACAATTTTATTACATACTGAATTGGTCGATGTTTCTCTGAGTTTTCTTTATTATGTTGCCTTAAGGAAGCATTTAAACATTATTATTATGCATTATTATTATGAGAAATTGACTCCGCCTGGAACTTTAATGCTTCACCAAACTCAGGTCAGACTGGTCTGACTCGCTTATATCTTTTCTAACTGGTCAGACTTACTTTCCCAAAAAATCCATTGACTTGCGTTCTCTGAGCAATGAAGGCCGTAATACTCAATGCTGTCCACTAGAGGGGGCGACAGGACAATAAGTGTTTTCTACTCTTTTTCCCTGTTTGCATCAGTTTAAATGCATGAATTTCATTCATAAATAGGCCATATCTGTGTATGAGAACAAGATTTACACTTCAAGCTTTACAACTAATTAAAACTTTAACCCTACTTCAAAGTTTGCCACTCTGTCATTTCTTTTAAGATATTGTTATTCCACTGTTTTTTGCATTTAATGTTTGTCCATCTGGAACTTGTATTTGTCATGAGCTCTATATTTAAGATGTACTAGAAAAAAATATGATTCAACAACACAAACTCTGTTTTTACTCGGCAAATTTGTTTTCCTTTCAAGTAGGCTATAGCCAACAGGTTATCCTGCTTTTTGCCATGGCTTGCCACACTGCCCAGAATAAACTATATTTTCTCCACACAAGATGTGGACGAGCGCATATCTTACACAGCTTCCAGTTCTGTTTAGGCTATTGTAGTTTGTAATGCTTGTTATGTTCCTTAATTTAGATAGAATCTGGTTGTCTGTCTGTAAACATAAACATATTACCTTTTTTAAACTATTTAAAAATCTGCTATATTTCACAAAGGAAGCCCATTTGTTGGTGTTGGCGTTATACGAGAATGACATTCTGAATATGAGCCTATAACAATAGGCTCATATTCAGAATGTCATTCTCGTATAACGCCAGCTGGTTTAAAAATGCGGATTGATCATTGCAGAGTTATTCCTTATTGCAATGCAATACAAGAAGTGCATAGCCTATATGTTATTCTTCAATGCACAACGTTAGATCGTTTGTGCAATGCAATGCAACAACACACATGTCATCTCTTTAATGAACATGGGAATGAGTTAGTACTGGTGTGCAATGCAATGCAAAAAGTTAATTAAAGAGATAACATGTTGCAATGCATTGCACAAACGATCTAACGTTGTGCATTGAAGAATAGCATATAGGCTATGCACATTTTGCATTGCATTGCACAGCAGAACTAACTCCTTCAAATGTTCATTAAAGAGATAACATTTTGCATTGCACAATCGATCTAACGTTGTGCAATGAAGAGTAACATAGGCCATGCACTTTTTGCATTGCACACCAGAACAAACTCCTTCCCATGTTCATTACAGTTTTTTTCAGTCGCTAACAAGCGTTTGTCCAATCAGTGTTCACATTTTCAAAACTCTAAACACAATTAGCACAGCATCGGTCTTTTGTGGCCATACCATTCACACATTTCTTGTCGTTTTCACACAATATGCAGTCAGTGAACACATTTCCATAATGCTTACATTTTCTTAACAGACAAGCTATACCTCCCAACAAAATGATGGATTGTTTTTGTAGTATTTACAAATGTTAACACACAACATCCCACAATAGCAAAAACAATATTCCAAACCTTAGATAGGCTACAGTATGGACTGCATTTATTTATTTACCATTTACATTAACTTTTACCATTTTTGTAAATTTCATGATTTTAGAAAAATGTGATTTTGATTGCTAGCAAAATGTGTTGCTTTTGAACAATGTCATGAAGAAACAAGCTTTTCGAGTCCATATGCATCTTCCTGGAGTAATGATGCTGAAAATTCAGCTTTTCATCACAGGAATAAATTACATTTTACACAATTTATTACATGACATACATATTTTTAAACAGAAATCAGTTATTTCAAATTGTACTACAGTTTTTCTCGATTGTTTACACACATTTTCTGAAAGCATGCCTCATATTCTCAGAACTCTACACACAAATCCAAAAACACACACACACAATGGGCAAAACCCCTCAATTCTCCTGCAAAATGAAACTTTACATTCAAAACAATGTTATTTCTTCTCAAAATGGTATTTTGTTTTCAAATGACACACACAAACCATCATATGAATAGACATTTATAAGAACCAGTTGAACACTGATGTGCTCAATGTAAAACACTATGATGAATGGAAAACACTTCTTCTCCATTCATCATAATGATTTAGGCCTTTTTTTGTTCAGTGTTACACTTACTACAGACAGTACATATATAAGTGTGTTGTAAAATATCTGAGAATATTGTTTTTATACTCAGAACACACAAATACACGGTAACAAATATATTTCATTTTTCCCACAAAAACAACGCACATCCCAACCAACACAAAGTTGTACATACAGTGGTCTACATACAAAACAACAGAAGAATTTACTGTATACAGTTACAGTAAAAAAAGAAAAATCCAATGTTGGCATCCATTGCTCCATTGAAGAGCTCACCTGTTGCCCTTTTATGCTAAAGCTCTGATTGCTCATTGTAAAACTGTGTGACGGGTGTTTGCCCATGTGATGAGTCAGTGTGCATATTTGAATGGCAGTGTGTTCCTTGTGAAAACAAGAGATTTTCTGCATGAAAATTGTGCCAAAAGCAGAGAATTGTGTGTAGTGTTTTGAAAAAAGTGTGTTTTAGAACTGCAATTTGAGTGTAAAGCAGGAATTGTGCTTGTAGTTTAGCAGAATTGGTTCAGGGGGTTGGTGAATGAGTTACATGTTGTGGTCATTGTGTCTCAAGTACCAGAATTTGTGTGTAAACAATTGAGAAAAACTGTAATATTTCACAATATGAAAGTTTATAAAAACCTCTGCTTCTGCAATGATATCAGTTCAAAAACAATATATCAGTGAGAGTCAAGGAGCTACAACGACAATATGTCCAGGTATAGTGTACTGTATATTCAATTCAATGTCCAATTCTATAAGCTTTGCACTTTGCAAGTAGGTAACCTACACAGTAATAGGTTACAGTATAGTATACAGTAATGACATGATTTACATAAACTTTGTTTTGAGAGTTATGGAATTGGAGGCCAGCCATGCCCCTCATGAATTCATATACATAGATGAGGCAGGATTCAATCTGGCCAAATGGCGTCAACCTGGACAAAATGTAATGTGAAGGTGGAAGGTTTATGACCATCAGCCACATGACCAGATGTCCCTCCTTGAAGCCATGGATGCTGGCTCCAAGGGTGGATCCGACATACCAAGCAGTTTTATCCCAGGTGCATCACCTTGGATGATATCAGATGTGATCTTGATGAAAACATGTGGCTTAACCCTAAAGATCGCAGAGATTAGATACAGTAATTTTGTGGGGGGTTTTGTGGGTGTGTTTTTTTGTTCAGAATGATCTTGTGTGTTTCATGGATATTTTGTTCACTGTAAGCAATACTGTAAAACTTTTTCTGTTCTATCAAACCGTGTTTCTACTGTACCTCCTGTAGTAAACAGTAAAGGAATAAAAAATTATTTGCTTTTTACTGGAATGCTTATGAATGTGAACAGTACTGTACATGTGGACAGTTCCCAACCAAGAAATTTAGTGTAAAAACGGTGGATTGCATATTTTGCATGCAAATACCTGTAAAACTGAAACATAAAAGTCTATGCAGTTTTAGTAATGTCAACAATAGCCAGGATTTTGAAACCTGGTGTACTTTGATTGACTGCATGTACCTTGTGAAGTGAAAACAAGTGTTATTCTTTGACAGAAAAATTTCATTTTGAGTCAGATTTCCAGTGTTTTGGTAAAGTTAGTGTGTGCAGAGAAACATGTTTTCTGTTTTGAAATGAAGAGTTAGTATATATTTAACTAAATGTGTTTTTGAGAAGACAATTAACCATTTGGCCAATTGTGTTTTGTAGGTGTGAGTCTGTGTTAAGAGTTTAGAAAAAGTATCTGAAGTATGGGTAAGCGCTTGTTAGCGATTGAAAAAAACTGTAAAGAGATAACATGTTACATTGCATTCCACAAACAATCTTGTGCATTGAAGAATAACATATAGGCTATGCACTTTTTATTATTATTATTACAGTTTTTTTCAATTGCTTACACACTAAAATTAGAACTTTCCCACAATTAGCAAAACTTTACACTCAAGGAGCAAAACACCGGCCTAGATTTGCACAACTGTAAGCACATTGTCAACTTCACACTTTTTGCAAAACATTACACACAGTGATTTGCAAAACACTAAACACACTTGTATGCATTTGACACAGAAATTTATCATGATGTCATTTCCTTGCAATTTCAAAGCAAAGGCTTTCAAATGAGCACACCCATGAACCAATTGGTTAAACACAGGCACCAGGTGTGCACACACACTGGTGCTTAATTGTAGACACACCAATCAGGTTAAAGCACTATAAAAAGGCAACAGGTAAGTTCACCTGTCTTCAACAAAAATGGATGGTGTCAGAGGAAGAGGGAGAGTGCGGATGAGAGGGGGAATCCAGAGAGTACCAGGTGGAGGAAGAGGCCAAGGAAGAGGAAGAGGAAGAGGAAGAGGGAGAGGGAGAGGGAGAGGAAGAGGAAGAGGGAGAGGAAGACCTGGAGGAGGGGTAGGACATGCACAAAGAAGAAGACAACCAAATCTGTGTAATGAAATTCGTGCTACAATTGTGGACCATGTAATAAACCACGGACTAACACTGAGGGAGGCTGGATTGAGAGTACAGCCTAACCTAAGCAGGTACACAGTGGCATCAATAGTTCGGACATTTCGTCAAGAGCACAGGTGAGAAACTTCTCTTCAGTCAACAGAAAATCCATTGCTTACTGCATGTACTATATCAACAGTACTGTATATGTACTCTATATTTTGGTACTGTATATATTCCTGTGTATCATTTTACAGTAAGCTGTGTATTTTGTTTGGCCAACATAGGATTGAACGTCGTGAACACCAAGGAGGAAGGGGCCCCATATTCACACAGGAGCAAGAGAGAGAGATCATAAACCTCGTTTTGGCCAATAATGCAATCAGACTTCGAGAAATTCAAGCCCATATTGTCAATGATCACCTAATTTTCAATAATGTCCAACAGGTCTCTCTGTCAACAATAGCCCGTATCCTTAAAAAACACCAAGTTGTGATGAAACAACTGTATAAAGTGCCATTTGAAAGAAATTCAGACAGGGTGAAAGTCCTGCGGCGTGAATATGTGGTGGTACGTTTTGTTCACTGACTGTAGTATTGTGTACTGCACACATAACCTTTTTACTGTACATGTAATTTTACTGTATAGCAGACCTACAGTATACTGATCTACACAATGTGATCTTTTGCTGTATTTCAGAGAGTTTTGCAAATGGATGCGGAGGAAGTCCCACATGAGTTTATTTACATTGATGAGGCTGGATTTAACCTGACAACAGTACGAAGAAGGGGAAGAAACATCATCGGCCACAGGGCTATTGTCAATGTACCAGGGCAACGTGGGGGTAACATTACCCTTTGTGCTGCCATTACACAGAATGGGGTCCTCCACCGCCATGCCAACTTGGGTCCTTACAACACTGAACTCATTCTTACATTTTTAGACAGATTACACAATATCATCACAGCAGCAAACCAAAGGGACCAGATGCAATACATTGTCATCTGGGACAATGTAGCTTTCCATCGTTCTGCTCTGGTCCAAAACTGGTTTCAACAACACCCACAATTCACAGTTCAATACCTACCACCATACTCCCCCTTCCTGAACCCCATCGAGGAGTTCTTCTCAACATGGCGGTGGAAGGTTTATGATCTCCGGCCCTATGTCCAGATGCCCCTCATTCAAGCTATGGAGGAAGCATGTGATCAAATTGAACCAGCATCCATACAAGGGTGGATTCGTCACTCAAAAAGATTCTTCCCACGTTGCCTTGCAAATGAAAATATAGCCTGTGATGTTGACGAAGCCCTGTGGCCAGATCCAGCTAGGCGGAGAGATGTTTAGTTTTTTTTTTTTTTTTTTTTTTTTTTTCGGTACTGAACTGGATATGTAATTTGTTACAGTATTACTGTAAGCTTAGAGTACAATGGTATGTTCAGTAATAATATATGAAAACTGGAAAATGTTTTATGAATATTTGTTCAGTATTGACTGACTTGAGTACATGAAAATAAATTATTTTCATCAGTCTGCACAATTGGTGTCATGTGGTGTTGGTGAATTTATTTTTACACTTTCTGTGTAAATGCTAAAAGTGTTTTAGGTTGAGCACAGGAGTGTTAAACTGATTCAAACAGAGTCAGACCATATGATGGTTGTGTTTATGTTATGACAACAAAATAAGGTTTTTATAAGACATTGTATAGTTTTGACAAAAGTGTTTCATTTTGCAAATGATCTGAGGTGTTGTGCTACTTTGGTGTAGTGTTGTGCTAATTGTGTGAAGGGTTTTGAAAAACCGGGCCCTGTTTTCAAAATTGTGCTTAAGCAATTGAAAAAAACTGTATTATTATTATTATTATTAATAACATATAGGCTATGCACTTTTTGCTTTACATTGCACACCAGAACTAACTCCTTCAAATGTTTATTAAAGAGATAACATGTTGCAATGCATTGCACAAACGATCTAACGTTGTGCATTGAAGAATAACATATAGGCTATGCACTTCTTGCATTGCACACCAGAACTAACTCATTCCCATGTTCATTAAAGAGATAACATATGTGTTGTTGCATTGCATTGCACAATCTAACGTTGTGCATTGAAGAATAATATATATATGCACTTGCATTGCATTGCACACCAGAACTAACTCATTCCCAAACTCATTGCGTTGGGCTTTGAGGCAATACAATATGTGCTGTTGCATTGCATTTCACAGACGATCAAACTTTGTGCATTGAAGAATAACATATAAGCTATGAGTGCATTGCAAACATACAGCAACTATCTCATTCCGATGTGCATTGAAGAGATACGTTTTTTGGAGTTACATTCCACTGCATAAAAGATCTAACTGATGAAGTTAGATATAATAATACATTATTATTCAACGCTAATTCTTAGATCGTTTGTGCAATGCAACACTAATGTTATCTTTTCATTGCACATGAGGTATGAAGTAGTTTATTCTATGCATTGTGACGCAAGAGGTAAATTCAATAATTTCCCTTCAAAGCAAAAATGAATAAGTTAGTTATTCAGTGCAATGCGATAGCACATATGTTATGAGTCAAATCAGGCATACTCTTTGACCTACGGAACATATTTTCTGTCCAAAGAGTTCTTACTATACATACAGACTGACTTCTTGTGATGTTGTATTAGCTGACATATCTGACATTTTGAACTTATTTGTGGTCAAAGTGTCCTCAAAATTTTTCAAACTATATAAAGTTATAGACTCCTTTTGATGATCAAAAGGGGCCCTCTGTATAGCTGATTTATCATCAAAAGGAGTCTATAACTTTCTATAGTTTGAAAAAAATTTAGGACACTTTGACCACAAATAAGTTCAAAATGTCAGATATGGACATCTATATGGCTTATGAAGCATCAGAAGGAGTCTATGAGTATGTATAGAAAACGCAAGATTGAGGACTCTTTGGCCAGAAATATGTTCAGGAGGTCAAAAGGGGACCTCTGTATAGCTGATTTATCATCAAAAGGAGTCTATAACTTTCTATAGTTTGACATTTTTTTAGGACACTTTGACCACAAATAAGTTCAAAATGTCAGATATGGAAATCTATATGGCTTACGAAGCATCAGAAGGAGTATGTATAGAAAACGCAAGATCGAGGACTCTTTGGCCAGAAATAGGTTCTGGAGGTCAAAAGGGGACCTCTGTATAGCTGACTTATCATCAAAAGGAGTCTATCACTTTCTATAGTTTGAAAAAAATGTAGGACACTTTGACCACAAATAAGTTCAAAATGTCAGATATGGACATCTATATGGCTTATGAAACATCAGAAGGAGTCTATGATGAGTATGTATAGAAAACGCAAGATTGAGGACTCTTTGGCCAGAAATATGTTCAGTAGGTCAAAAAGGGCCCTTTGTATAGCTGATTTATCATCAAAAGGAGTCTATAACTTTCTATAGTTTGAAAAATTGAGGACACTTTGACCACAAATAAGTTCAAAAAGTCAGATATGGACATCTATATGGCTTATGAAGCATCAGAAGGAGTATGTATAGAAAACGCAAGATTGAGGACTCTTTGGCCATCAGGAGTCGTCTATGAGTATGTATAGAAAGCCCAAGATTGAGGACTCTTTGGCCAGAAATATGTTCAGGAGGTCAAAAAGGGCCCTTTGTATAGCTGATTTATCATCAAAAGGAGTCTATAACTTTATATAGTTTGAAAAAATTTTAGGACACTTTGACCACAAATAAGTTCAAAAGGTCAGATATGGACATCTATATGGCTTATGAAGCATCAGAAGGAGTCTATGAGTATGTATAGAAAATGCAAGATCGAGGACTATTTGGCCAGAAATATGTTCAGTAGGTCAAAAGGGGCCCTCTGTATAGCTGACTTATCATCAAAAGGAGTCTATAACTTTCTATAGTTTGAAATTTTTTTAGGACACTTTGACCACAAATAAGTTCAAAATGTCAGATATGGAAATCTATATGGCTTATGAAGCACCAGAAGGAGTCTATGAGTATGTATACAAAGCCCAAGATCGAGGACTCTTTGGCCAGAAATATGTTCAGTAGGTCAAAAGGGGCCCTCTGTATAGCTGACTTATCATCAAAAGGAGTCTATAACTTTCTATAGTTTGAAATTTTTTTAGGACACTTTGACCACAAATAAGTTCAAAATGTCAGATATGGAAATCTATATGGCTTATGAAGCACCAGAAGGAGTCTATGAGTATGTATAGAAAGCCCAAGATCGAGGACTCTTTGGACAGAAATATGTTCTGGAGGTCAAAAGGGGCCCTCTGTATAGCTGATTTATCATCAAAAGGAGTCTATAACTTTATATAGTTTGAAAAAAATGTATGACACTTTGACCACAAATAAGTTCAAAAAGTCAGATATGGACATCTATATGGCTTATGAAGCATCAGAAGGAGTCTATGAGTATGTATAGAAAACGCAAGATTGAGGACTCTTTGGCCAGAAATATGTTCAGTAGTAAGGATAGTCAGTAGTCAGGAGTTCATAAAGGATATACAGAGCAGTGAAGAAAGAGTAAGTAAAGATGAACGGGATGAAGGAAAAAAGACAGAAAGAGCAAAAATGATGATGGGACTACAACTTATTGATGATAAAGATGAACAGAATGAGATGGAAAACAAAGAAGAAGATGATGATGGAGTAAAGGACAGTACAAACCAAGAGGAGGTAAGAGACACAAAAGGAAAAACTTTTGGTGGGAAAGAAAGTGCGAAGAAAAACATTTTGAGTGGGGGAAGTAGACTGAAAACAACAGCAAAAATTAATATTGAGAAGGTGATGGAAAAACAAAGAATAAGAAGAGAATCTAAGGAAAAAAGAAAAAAAATGCAGAAATGACAGGTTTAAGAGAGGAAGAGGGGAGAGAGACTGGACAAAAGTGAAGTGTTTGATTAATGAACTGGACTGATGGAAAGTTTTTTTGGGTGTTTTTGTTGTTTGTTGGTTATTCTCTCTTTTTTTTGTGATGATGAGTCAATTTTGTATTGTATCAGTTAATGCTAGAGGGTTATCAAATATTACTAAGTTTGAAAATTTGATTCATTTGACTAAGATATGCAACATACTATGTTTACAAGAAACATGTTGGAATGATGAAATAATTAACGGTTTGGAAAAAATGTGGGATGGAGAAATTTTATTTAATAATGACCCACAACAAAAAAGAGGTGTTGCTATATTAATAAAAAGAGAAGTGATTAACAAAACGAATGTATTATATAAGGACAATGAGGGTAGGGTTTTGGTTATTCAATTAAAAAGTACAGAAAAAGAAATAATAATATGTAACATTCATGCTCCAAATGAGGGACGAGAAAGAGTTGATTTTTTTAAGGAATTGAGTGATTTAATGAGTGTGTGGCAAAATGTGTTTTTGATTGGAGATTTTAATACTGTTTTAGAAAGAATTGATGTTGATGATAAAATGATTTATAAAGCTGATAGTGGGAGAAATGAGTTGGAAAGAATGATGACACAACACAACCTGATTGAAGTATGGAGAAATAGAAATAAATCTAAAAGGGAATATTCACGAAGACAAGTTGTGAACTCTGTATTACAGTTTTTTACAATCGCTATGACAGTTTTTTCAATACATTTAACAAGTTTCCTAAACTCTTAACACAGTTAGCACTACATCCGCCTGTGTAAGCTATACTATTAACACATTTCTTGTTGCTTTAACACAAAATGCATACAATTAACACAAATTTAAAATGCTTGAACTTCTTTTACACACAAGCTCAAACAAGACCAAAACAATGGATTTCTACTGCCAAATTTACCAGTGCTTTAACACTGTATGTCAGAACAGATAACACCATGTTCTAAACCTAACCTTACAGGCTAAAGTCAAGGTAAACCGCTGTTTATATTGTGAACTGAAACACAAATATATCCCCTGTATTTTATTCTATTCTTACTGAGAAACAGCTGATTGAATTATGCAAATAATTAGAAGATCTTTTTATTTATTTATTTATTTTTATTCTTCTGGTGCTTTTTCTGTTCGTATATTTTGTATTTTCACATTATTCCATTGCTAGTGAGAAACAGCTGATTGAAGTTATGCAAATATGGGACAATGTGGCATTCCACCATTCCCGTCTAGTCACAGCCTGGTTTGACGCCCATCAGAGGATGATGTCCATTTTCCTTGCCCCTTACTTCCCTTTGAGGAGTATTCTCAGCCTGGAGATGAAAGGTTTTTGACCATAGTCCACAGGACCAAATGTCCCTCCTGTATGCAAAAGATGCTGCATACAAGACATCACAGCTGAACACTACCAGGGGTGGATAAGGCATGTTACTGTAAAAGATTCTTCCCAAGATGCCTTGCCAGGGAAGATATCAGGTGTGATGTGGATGAGAACGTGGACAAATGCAGAAGACCGGGCAGATTAGAAGATGGCCTTTTCTGTATGTATTTTTTGTATTTTCACATACAGTAATACTGTAAATGGCAGCTATATTGCATATTTTTGTTATCTTTGTTATCTGTCCTTTTGCAAATAAAGCCGTTACTGCAGTAATTCTGTCTCTGTCATCTTTTTTTCATAAACCATACATTCCATAAAGCTACTCTAAGAAAGGTCATTTATTTTGTTGTATTGAATTTCTGCTGCAAAAAAAAAAACAACAAAATGCATTTACATTACAAACAAAACAAAAATGTAGAGAGACTTCAAAAGAAACTGCAGTGCAAAACACAATCTATGATCAATACAATATCTATAGATATAATAGATAGTATAATATATCTATAGAATAATATGTCTGTTGTATAAGGGCAGACCTGACACATATAAAATAATGCAGTTTCTGTAATTCCATCTGATGTTAGTGATTTTTATGACATTGTGCTATGATTGACTAAATGTTCCTGGTGTAAGAGAACATGTGTTAATGTTTTGGTAGACATGGTGTATAGTGTTAGTGTATTATTGTATTTTGAAAATTAGTTTTGTAGTTTAGTTTATAATGTGTGATTTTGAGCATGAAATTAACCGTTTTGCCAATTGTGTGTTTTAGGTGTGTTGGTGCGTTAAGAGTTTAGGAAACTTGTTAAATGTATTGAAAAATCTGTCATAGCGATTGTAAAAAACTGTAAAGCAAAGTAGATTGGATTTTTTATTAAGTAATAAGGAACTTGAACAATATATAATCAAAAATATATTATAAATTATATAGCGGGAGTGATCATGATTTCTTATATGTAATAATGGATTGGAGTGGAGTAGAGAGAGGAAGTGGAATATGGTTATTTAATACAGAACTATTGAAAAATGATTGTTATAAAATGGAAGTGGAAAATATAATAATAAATAGTATAAATAATTTACTGTATGAGGAAGCAATATGTGTGTGGTGGGATAATCTTAAAACACAAATAAAGTTGTTTACAATAAAATATGCTAGGAATGTGCAAAGAGCAAAAAGAGCTAAGGAAAGAGAAGTTAAAAGAGAATGGGATAAAGAGATGAAAAAGGCTGAGGAAGGAAAGGCAGAAGTGGAGAAAATTATAATATTAGAAGAAAAACTTAAAAAAATAGAAGAAGAAAAATGTATGGGTGCCATAATAAGAAGTAGGGCTAAAAATGTAGTAGAGGGTGAGAGAAGTACAAAGTTTTTTTTATGAATTAGAAAAAACAAGGCAACAGGCAGAACTTATTAGTAGTGTGATTAAAAATGTTAGTGTTAAAGAGTGTTAAAGAAAAGAATGAAATTCTAAAGGAGGTTAAAGAATTTTATTTAAACTTAGTTCAGGAAAAGGGAGTTATAGAAGAAGATAAAGAATTTTTATTGAATCAAATAAAATTAAAATTGAAGGATGATGACAGAAAAATGTGTGATAGTAAAATAACAGAAGAGGAAATAAATGAAGCTATTACTCAGTTAAGTAAAGGTAAAAGTCCTGGATTAGATGGATTATCAAGTGAATTTTATAAGGCCTTTAAAAGCATTTTAACCCCGATATTATTTGAAATTTATAGTGTAATTTTTAAGAAGTAACAGTTGTGTGAAAGTATGAAAAAGGGAATGATTAAAATTATTTATAAAAATAAAGGAGATAAAGAAGAGTTGAAGAATTATAGACCACTGAGTATGTTAAACACAGACTATAAAATTTTAGCGAAGGTTTTAGCTAATAGGATGAAGAAGGTTATTCCTAACATTATTACTACAAATCAAGCCTATAGTGTTTTAAATAGAGATATATCAGACACAGTATGTAATATAAGAGATATTGTCTGGTATATCAAAGAAAAAGGAGAGAAAGGATACTTAATAAGTGTGGATTTAGAAAAAGCATTTGACAGAGTGGAGCACAGTTATTTATTTGACTTAATAGAAAGATTTGGATTTGGAAAGAATTTTATTAGATGGATGAAATGTCTTTATAATGGGATTTTTAGTTGTGTTAAAGTGAATGGGTATTTAACAGATTTTATAAACATAACTAGATCAATTAGACAAGGATGTCCATTATCAGCATTATTGTATACAATTGTGGCTGAACCTTTAGGGTTAGCAATAAATGCAGATAGTGAAATTAATGGATTTTTAATAGAAAATGATTATGTAGAGCAAAAGGTTTTTCAATATGCTGATGATACTACTTTGTTTTTAAAAGATTTTAATAGTGTTAAAAAGGCAATGAATATATTTGAGAAATATTGTAGAGGAACAGGAGCAAAAGTTAATGAAGAAAAAACTGAATATATGAGGATGGGGCAAGTAAAAGATCTAACAGGAATATTTAAATTTAAAGAACAGTCAAATAATATGAAGATTTTAGGAATTAGAATTGGTATAGATGAAATAAAAATACGAGATTTAATATGGGAGGAGGTGCTTGGGGGTATGATCAAAAGACTTAATTTTTGGAAACAAAGTTCTTTTTCTAAAGGGTAAAGTATTAGTATTAAATTCATTATTTTTATCAAAGATGTGGTATATTCTGGCTGTAGTAAGTCTCCCGTTATGGGTATACAAGAAAATAAAAGATAATATTTTAAGTTTTCTATGGGATGGTAAACCTTCTAAAATTGCATATAATACCATAATAGGAAAAGTGGAGGAAGGAGGATTGGGACTTATTGATCCTCTTTTAAGAATGAAAAGTATGAGGATAAAAATAATGAAAAGGTTTTTAAACAATTCTGGATTTGCTTGGAGAAAAATAATGTTGTTTTTTATGAATAAGTGTGGACAAATAGGCAGTGATATACTATGGATGAAATTGAAAGTTAATATGATTGCAAATATGCCTGAATTTTATAAAGAAGTTTTAAAGACATGGAATGATTTTAGAAGGCATGTTTATTTTAAACCAAAGGACAGACAACAGATGTTAAATCAACCGCTGTTTTTAAATGAGAAGGTAATTTGTAATGGTCAAATGATATTTTATAAAAATTGGTTTGAAGCTGGATTAAAGCAAGTAAAAGATATTCTATATGAAGTGAAACCAGTTTTTTTGCCTCTACAAGCTATTATAGATACAATTGAGGAGAAAGAAGAGATAAAGGATAGGAAAGCAATCAAAATCAATTATGAGAAAATAAAAACAGCAATTCCAGTAGAATGGATAGAGAAAATTGAGAGAAATGAAAGTGAAAATAAAAATGATAAAATTGAGGTTTTTTTAAGGATAAAAGAAGAGAATGTCAACTTTGATGCATGTGTTTTAAAAACTTTTTATTCGCTTTTTTGTAATGATGCATTTGTTGAGCCCAGAGCAAATGAATACTGGGGGAAATTGTTTAATATTATTGATGTGAGAGAAATATGGAAAAATGTCAGGATGAATTTTAGAAGTCCTGTGTTAGAAAAGTTTGATTTTCTATTAAGACACAATTGTATATTACAGTTTTTTTGGATTGCTTACACACTAAAATTAAAAGTAGTACACTATTAGCAAAACCTTACACTCAAGAAGCAAAACATCAGCCCATATTTGCACAACTATAAGCACATTGTCAACCTCACACTTGTTGCAAAACTCTACACACAGTGATTTGCAAAACACTAAGCACACTGTAACATACATTACACACAAAAATCTATCATGAAGTCACTTCCTTGCAATACCAAAGCACTGACTGTCAAATTACCGCACCGTCCAACCAATTGGTTCAACACAGTCATCAGGTGTGCAAACACTTGTTTGCTTAATTGTAGACACACCAATCAGGTGTATAAGCACTATAAAAAGCAGCAGTCATTCAAGACGTTTCTTTCCAAGGTGTCTTGCTAATGACAACATTGCCTGCGATGTTGATGAAATTCTCTGGCCAGATCCAGCTAGGGGAAGAGACAATGTCTAGGTTTTTTTTTTTTTTTTTTTTACAGTAAACCTACAGTACAATATGTAAAGTGACATTTTGTTACAGTATTATGAATCTCCAGGTCAACATTTTGGGCGTGTTGAGAAATAAATGAGTTTCTTCAGTCTGCAACATTGGTCTTGTGTAGTGTTTGGTGAATTTACATTATATTTGTACTTTGTTGATGGTACCCATACACAAAAGAAATATATTTACAGTAAAATATATTTTCAGAGTATATTTTGGAATATATGCAAATATTTGAAATTGGCCCAATAAATATATTTCACACTTTCTGTAACATCATATATTTTTTGTTATATTTCAGAATATTTTTCAATGTATTTTTTCTGTATGGGTCCCCAAAAGTGTCAAAAATATATGTGGCATATATTCCAAATACATTGAAATATATTCTGAAATATAACAAAAATATATGATGTTAAGTGTGAAATATATTTATTGGGCCAATTTCAAATATTTGCATATATTCCAAAATATACTCTGAAAATATATTTCAAATAAATTTCTTTTGTGTATCTAATCATAGGGAAGTAGAAGTGCTAAAAGTGTTTTAGGTTTATCACAGCAGAGTGTAACTCGTGCGAACAGAGTATAGTAATGTGAAACGTGTGTGTTTCATATGGTAACAAAGTGTGGTTTTTAAACAGAAGTGTATAGTTTTTACAAGAGTGTTTAATTATGCAAAGGATCTGTAGTGTTTTGCTAATTGGGTGTGTGGTTGTGCTAACTGTGTGTAGTGTTTTGAAAACACGGGCCCTGTTTTGAAAATCGTGCTTAAGCAATCCAAAAAAACTGTAAATGAAATGAGATTGTTTAAAATTGGGATAGCAAAAGATGCGATATGCAAAGTATGTTTTGGGGAAAATGAAGGAATGCTGCATATGTTTTTTAAATGTAAGAAATTAGATTGTTTTATGAGGAAGTTAAAAAAGATGGTGGGGACGTTTATAGTTGATCAAAGTATAATACAAGATGGATGGGAAACTTTATTCCTATTTGGTTTTAATGGAAAAGCAAGTAATAAGTATGCTCTTAATTTATGGTTATCTGTTGCAAGACATGTAATATGGTCTAGACGGAACTTAATGAAAAAAGAGAAAAAAGATTTGTCAGTATGTGTATTATTTAAGCATAAGTTAACTAATACTATAAAGATCCTGTATGAATATTTTAATATGACAGGACAACTGAGAATTTTTAATAAATGCATTGTTGATGATAATCCTTTTATTATTAAGACATATACAAGTTTTGATCTAACACTGCCTAATTGCTTTTAAAGGTTTTTTATTGGTTTGGATTTTTTGTGTTTTTTGTTTTACAGTTTTTGTTGGTTTGTTTATGTGTATTTGGAAGTAGGAATAATAATGGTTTGACTGTATTAATGTAAAAATATGTAATTGTACATTTTTGTAATAAAAAAAAAAAAAAAAAAAAAAAAATCTCGTCTGATCTCGGAAGCTAAGCAGAGTCGGGCCTGGTTAGTACTTGGATGGGAGACCGCCTGGGAATACCAGGTGCTGTAAGCGTTTTAGTTTACTTCACTAATGTTTTAACCTTTTAAATAGCCCGTTTTTGGCAGCAGATTTCGCTTACGGCCATACCACTTTGAGAACGCCCGATCTCGTCTGATCTCGGAAGCTAAGCAGAGTCGGGCCTGGTTAGTACTTGGATGGGAGACCGCCTGGGAATACCAGGTGCTGTAAGCATTTTTGTTTAAAAAAAAAAAAAAAAAAAAAAAAAAGAGTCTAAGAGTTTGTTCAAAATGACAAAAATTGTCTCTGAGTTTCTTCAAAAAGCCCAGTCTTGGCAGCAGAGTTTCTTCAGAAAATCTGAAAAATCTATGAATTTCTTCAAAAAGCCCGTTTTTGGCAGCAGATTTAGCTTACGGCCATACCACTTTGAGAACGCCCGATCTCGTCTGATCTCGGAAGCTAAGCAGAGTCGGGCCTGGTTAGTACTTGGATGGGAGACCGCCTGGGAATACCAGGTGCTGTAAGCATTTTTGTTTAAAAAAAAAAAAATAAAAGAAAAAGAAAAGAGTCTGAGTTTGTTCAAAATGACAAAAATTGTCTCTGAGTTTCTTCAAAAAGCCCAGTCTTGGCAGCAGAGTTTCTTCAGAAAATCGGAAAAATCTATGAATTTCTTCAAAAAGCCCGTTTTTGGCAGCAGATTTCGCTTACGGCCATACCACTTTGAGAACGCCCGATCTCGTCTGATCTCGGAAGCTAAGCAGAGTCGGGCCTGGTTAGTACTTGGATGGGAGACCGCCTGGGAATACCAGGTGCTGTAAGCTTTTTAGTTTACTTCACTAATGTTTTAACCTTTTAAATAGCCCGTTTTTGGCAGCAGATTTCGCTTACGGCCATACCACTTTGAGAACGCCCGATCTCGTCTGATCTCGGAAGCTAAGCAGAGTCGGGCCTGGTTAGTACTTGGATGGGAGACCGCCTGGGAATACCAGGTGCTGTAAGCTTTTTAGTTTACTTCACTAATGTTTTAACCTTTTAAATAGCCCGTTTTTGGCAGCAGATTTCGCTTACGGCCATACCACTTTGAGAACGCCCGATCTCGTCTGATCTCGGAAGCTAAGCAGAGTCGGGCCTGGTTAGTACTTGGATGGGAGACCGCCTGGGAATGGCTCATGACCCCCCCAAGTACATATTCCTCAACCCTGGGATCGATCGAAAATGATCAAAACGGATGGTGCAATCTGGTAGTCAACGTCCTGAAGTGTTATTTACAGAAATTGTCATGTACAATGCCTAGTTTATTGAAATCCACTAGTCTGCTGAATGTTTTGTTTATTATTTTCATAGTTTGAGTTCATGTAACTGATGAGATTCATATAGTCAAGTGGAAAAGTGTGCAATTGTTACATTTTTGGGCTGAATTAAGAAAGGGTGCACTCTCACTTTGTCTGGAAGACACCAGAGCCGTTCACAGAACTCATTGTTGTGACCACCCAGGGGGTACAGCCAGCGCACAGTGTATTCACACCTCTGGTAGTGGCGGAGAAGACACAAGGACTATTGCTTTGATGTGTTTTTTTTTTTACACTATCCCACCCCTTCTGAAACCCAAGCATACAGAGACTCCAAAATACTTGAAATACTTTTACAACTTTTATTTTTCACCCAGAATGTTTCATTTAAAAGGCAATGCATGAAAACACAAGTAAACAAGATCTGTTTGGTTTAAAGCTCGCTCACCACGACAAGGTACAGATCTACGAGCGAGAACACGAGAGACAAACATTTACTACCATTTGCAAACATTTAGTTAAACATGGAGCTGACAGACATACAAACATCACAAGGACACACACACATAAATAGCATTAATAATAATCAAAAACACTTAATTAAAAACACAAACTTGTACTTAAGATAAAAATGAACAATTGGTTTGTACAGGCCAAAGCCCAATAAAGAACAGGATTATCCAAAGACTCAGGTCACCAATCAACAAATAAAGGCTCAAGCCATTCCTGTCTGTTACATTTTTTGTGTGTGTTTTCTTTGACAAACTTTTGTTAAACATGAAGCAGACAAAGACATACAAACATCACAAAGACATGAAGCTGACAAAGACAAACAAACAACACGCATGACAAAAACACAGATTATCTGAACATGAACAACCACTAAAGGGTATGTAAACTGATTGTGTTAGATCAGAACTGATTAAGGTTAAAATGATTGCGTTTAGATTGGCCTTGATATTGAACATAGGCCAGAACATGTTTATATAAAATATACTACAAAGTGCATTTTAACAGCAACATAAATAATAATAAAAAACAAAGACAAGAACATTCTTAAGTAAAACTGTAAAGTGCATTTTTTTGAACTATATAAATAAATAGATTGTACTTGCTGAAGCACTTTGAAACACAAACAAACACACACACACACAAACACAAACAAACAAACAAGCCCCTTTCTCTCTCCTACATATGGCACAGGAGAAGTGGCATCACACAGGTAAGTTATTTACACAGTTATTTACAGTTATTTACACAGTTCTCCTCTTTTCCAACTCCGCATCCACCACACTTTTAAAGTGTTCAAAGCTGCTGTACACCACATTATCAAACCCAGAGGTGGTGGATTTCCTAGTGGATGGACAGTAGGAAAATATCTTCTGGGTGCTTCCAGCCACTTTGTCCTTGGAAGGTGTGTACCTCTTCCGCTGTCCACCACAATTAGGCACGTGGCAAGCCCCACATGGCCGCGAGGACTTGTTCGGCATGAATGCCTTGACTGTTGGTGCAGGAGGTACAAAGCTCTGGCTGCACGATGGCCCACGAAACAGGACAGAGGGAGCCTGTGGCTGTGCGGGGAGAACCAGCAGTATGGGTGCTGCCGACACAGGGGGTGGTCCATAGGTGGGCGCAGCAGGCTTTGGCTGGAGGTGGGTGGATGCAGCAGGCCTTGGCAGAATGGGGGTGGGCGCAGCAGGCTTTGGCCGAGTGGAGGAGGACGACGCCATGGGCTGAACAGGCTGGTTCACAGGAGGCACAGGCTCTGGCTCGTCAACAAATAATCTGGAAATATAAAATACACATGTAATGAGTATTGATATGATGTGTGTGCTATTTGCTTTCCACAGCCAACAGGTGAAACAAAGTGCTTATGACAACTTACCTCCGCTTCTCACCACGCCTTTTTCCAGCCTTGTGATGAACGTGCTGGTACTGGACCTGAGGCCGGTCTGGCGGTGGGAGGGATGTTGGCAGCGCAGGAGCTTCCGGGAACGGTGCGTCCGACAGCACTTTCAGGTGAGGCGTCACCTTCGGCAGTACCGTCGCCCCGTAGTTGGCCTTTTTCTCCTCCCTGGCAACGAAGGTCGAGATGGATTTGGCGTTCAAGTTGGGCAGTGGAATGGCGAGACCGCCGAGGATGGGGTCGTCTCGGACTCGGTCTGCAATCCTCTTATACTGTCCCTTCAAAGAAGCCGTGACCTTGCTGGGGGAGGTGAGCTGATTGGCCGGCGCTCGGTTCTTCAGCATCTTGAGGAGGAGGTAGAGCAGGCGACTGTCCTCGGTCACCTGTGCCGCCTGAGCGTACCTCATGCAGCCAAACTTGGTCTTCTGGGCTGCTCTGGTCTCGGGAGAGTCCGCCCCAAGGCACCGACCGAACAAGGTGTAGCCCCACCTGGACTCGTACCGCTTGACGAAGCGGGCGGTGGTCTTGTCGTGGTCGTGGAGAGAGCTGGCGGCGGCGGCGATCTTCTGCCTGAGGTCAGCCGGCACTAGGTGGTGGTCGCTGTTGTGGGCCAGTTCTAGGAGGAGCAAGGCCAGTGCCTCCACTTCCTCTATACCTGGCAGATGCAGATGTCGATGGCTCATCAGCACGTCTTGCAGGGCAGGACTGTCCTCCTCTTCCGCCTGTTCTGCCTGGGTGAGGACGACGTGCTTCCCACAGACTCTGTCTATCGGGTCCTCCTCTGTATCAGAAGACATGCCGAGACCCTCGTCCGCCATCTCGTCGTCTCCCTGCTCAGCCGACGACTCCTCCTCCTCCTCCTCCTCCTGCGACTGCTCTTCCTCAACTGCAAATATGTAATTGTACTAATCACAAACATATCTACACAACAATAGTTTTTTTTTTTTTACCAGGTTTGTCATCATTGTTTAAGTGTGTGTTCAAGTACTGTACCTTTCTGCACGTAGTAGTCCCTGGCAGTGAAGCTGGTGGACTGGCACATGGCGTACTCGACACCAAGGAGCTCCTCCTCGTCGGGGTGCTCGTACGCTTCGGGGACCGGCATCGGTGCAGCAAAGTTGGGCTCTAGGACGTGCTCCTTGCCGAAGAGAACCTCGGCATGCTGGTTGACGCGCTGGATCTGCCGCACGTCCAAGCACGACGTCTGCCGGCCATGACCACCAGCGACACGGAGCGATGCCATGCGGTGGTTCCACTGCACGGCAAAGGACACCAAGTATACCTGAAACACATTTCCATTTTGACTGTTATTGTGTACAATGTTTACAAGTGATGACTGGAGCTGTGAAATAAAATGTATCATTGAAATTATCATTGACACTTTTCTTTTTAAATTATACTGCTATATGAACATGTGTCTGCAATAAAGCTTTATATATATTATGTTTTAATCACTCACTTGGAATGGCATAATCCCACATCGCTGTGAAGGGACGGTGTTGAACAGGTGGGCGTGCAACCCCTCCAGAGAGTTGCTGCCTCGCCGGCACTTGTGCTTGTTCAGTCGGACGCCGTTCATCACCACCACCTTCACAGACACATACAGCGGTATGCCAGGGGGATCCTGTAACACACAACATATTGTAAGGTCCTTATTTATTCTGGCGTCCTTTTGAAATGTTGCCATATACAAGTTTGAATGGTTTTGACGCACGATGACCGCAAAGACATTAACCCACCTGCATGCAATTGAGGTGCTTGCTCGCAATTGCCCAGTGAGCGTCGACTGCCTCTGGCGACTTGAACAGGTGAATGCCATCGATGTCAAGGCCGGCTGGTCCCCGGAACTCAGCAAGGATGGACTCTATCACCAAAGCAGTCTCCTGTAACACATAGGATATATTCTCAGCATCGAGTGTTTAATAGATCTGGATCAGTTGAATCCATATGTGAATATGAAAGCCACACTTACCACAACCCCACGGGTAATACGCCTCACATACGACCTGATCTGATGAGGCTTGAGGAAGGCCATCATCTCCTCATCAGAGTACCTGCCGTAGAGCTCTGGGTTACCGTTCCTGACCGCCTGGACCAGGAGCATCATGTCCGCCTTGTTGTAGGCGAGCACGGCACCCGCCATGGCACTCATGAAAGCCCCGTACTTGGCGTGGCTCTGCTTGATCACGACGGCGTCCCAGCGGTGCAGCCAGTGGCGGATGTCCAGCCTGATGACGGTACCCCTCTTCACCCAGTCACCAAACAGATTCTCCAAGAACGACGAACCGCTGTCACTGAAAATGATATCATGACATTTTGTGTAGGTGTGTTAACATGTTGGATTATCCATTTCATCATAGGTTTCAACTGCTATTGAACTCACCGACAGCAGTTGTTGTCCGCGTACACCACCTTTGGAGCAGGAGCGTTGGCACGGCGAAAGCGGGCGACCAGACCTCTGGCCATGCGTGCGTAGCACCCCTCAGACTCGGACGCCACCACCACTGTGGTCAAGAACTGACCCCACTCATTCAGCACGCTGGTGACGTACTGCATGGTGCCCTGGCCGTCGCCGTAGATCTTCTTGAGAATCTATAAAAACAAAGCAGAACATTCATTGTGTGGTGTTTATCAACAGTCAGCCTGTTCCATATGATCACAAGTACTTTATGCTGTACATACCTTCCTCGTGCCGTCGATACACAAGATTTCCCCAGTCGTACTGAGGATTTGGTCCCTGTACACGGGCATCTTCTCCATCTCCAGGATCAGTTGCGCACGCCTCAGGACCCGAGCAGAAGGAAGGGGAGACGGGGCGATGGGAGGGGTGTAAGTGCCGGCTGCTCTGGCAAACGACAGGATGCCTCGCTGAGACGAAGACGATCCAGCCGCCGACATGTGGGCATCGTACAGGAGAGTCTGGTACAGGTCCCGACGCTCCACGTACCACTCGTCATGGCCCTGCTGCAGCAGCCTCTGCACCTTGTTCATTGAGACAGCGTTGAGTCGGTCGCTCATCAGGGTGACCACACTCCTGTCCACAGCACGCTTGCTGCAGATTATGGCAGGGAACATGCTTCTGACGGCCGGGGCGAGGTTCATCAGAATTTTCGGACTGTACGCCAGCCATGTGTACTGCTGCTGGGCACGGTGGGCGCCGTCCTCCTCGTCGTCGTAGTCGTCACTGTCGTCCGCGTGTGCCTGGCTCGGCTCCTCCCTCAGCTTGAGACAGTGTTTGCACATCAACCTCTCGGTCAGCAGGGTGTAATGGAAGTTCATGCCGCACACTTGCCTGGCGTAGCTGCCGTACCCTCTCTTCTCCAGGTAGTACTCTGGTGGTGCGGGGCAGTTGGTGTTGGGGCAGCGGATCAATGCCTTCATCACGCCGACCGGGCGCCAGAAGAAGGCAGGGGAGGTGAAGAAGGAGAGCATATTGGGCACAGCTCCCTTGACGGCCATAGGAGGTGGGGGCGGGTGGAAGTCCATCTTCTCCTTAAAGAGCTTCCTCTCGGCCATCTCTCCCCTGACATTCTTGTACTTGGACGCCCTCTCGAACAGCCCGTAGGTCTCGTTGGTCTTCAGCCACTTGATGTTCGCAGGGGCTATACCAAGGGCTTGGGCGGATTCAGGCGGCTGCTCCCAGAACTTCTGCCAGCCCTCCAGCACGACGCCACCGGGTTCCGAGGTCTCTCGGAGGGACGAGGGTCCGGGCCTGTCGTCCTGGCACACAGAGCTGGCGAGGTCTCCCCAGGTGGTCAGCTGCGTGCTGACCGACGCCTCAGACCTGTCCAGGACACTCTCTGAAGAGGAGAACACCACAAAAATGTATCAGCTGCACTGCTCGATACATACTGAAGAATTTCACGTGGCACAAACACAAGTCCTAGCAGCTCCACAGCATACTACAAAGCCATTTCATGTTCATTTCAGCATAATACTACTATACCTGCAGCAGCCAATAACTCTGCATCGCTGGCGTAGTTGAGGTCCTGCTGAGAGAGGTCGGGGATGGTCGGAGGAGCCCGGTCTTTCTTCGATTGCGCTTTCTGCAGAAAATAAAACACAACCATAGAATAATCTCATAAAATAATACTTTTACTAATACTGGTTACTGCTTAACATCAATTACTCAGGTCTAAAAGGTAACTGAGTTTATCTTACCTTCAACCTCCTGTCAAGGTTCCATGTGACAGGAGGGAACTCTCTGGCGTACTCGAGCAGTCGCT